>NW_015091300.1:2156504-2159352 GCF_001431845.1 Calidris pugnax | reverse complement strand
CCCCCCCCCCCCCCCCCCGAAAATAGCACTCACGAGCATCACACACCCATTCCTCGGGGGCAAGGACATCTTTTTTTGAGGGACGAGGAACAAAGCAATCCAGCAGCAGCGAGAAATAAATCTGTAATTAAGGCAAGCTGCTCACATGAGCGATACTTGAAAATTATGCAGACCTGTGAGCAACGTTGCCATCGGGCGTGCGGCTCCTCTCAGGCTTCCAGTAAGGAATAAAAAAAAAAAAAAAAAAAAGAGCTCTGACTAATATAAAGAGGCCTCCAAATCATTCTTGGCAGAAGCATCCCAGCCCCAGCTCCCCTCCCTCTATTCATGGCGAAAGCTCTCAGCCAAAGGAAAATAAAGCGTGCGGCCACCTCGCCGATCCGACCCGCAGCGCAGTGCAGCCGGGTGCCAGCTGCCCCTTCTCCACCACTGCACGTTAATAAAACAGTGTTTATATGCACCAATATTACAGCGTATAGAGTGTATACGGTGATTCAGTAGTGTGTAATACATACACAATATGCCATTATATGAATTTATGTACTGCGCGACCATTTATAATAGATAGGCATTATATTTATACGTAAATATATATGTTATTTATCAACTCCCCGCTGATGGGGCCAGGTGTGATGCTGCCTTCCCATCCCCATCCTGCCGGGAGGGCAGGGGACAGGACCAGCCCTCCCTCCCATGGTTGCCCCATTACCTGGGACCTTCCCCACACCCCACGTTTTCGATGCGGTGCGAGATCCTCCACCTCTCCTAATTGCTTCCAACTCCATAAAACCATTCCACCGGGCGACGCTTTAATGGGAAGGAGAGCAAAAGAGGGAACAAAAACCGGGGAGGGAGGACTTAAGTGTTTTGAAACTGTTCTTAATAGCTTGCCATTTAATTAAGAGCAATAGCGCTGGAGTTATGTCAGTGAAACTTGCCACTGATTTATTAATTAGAGGAGGAATTTCAAAGGCGGCGGAGGGAGTTTAGGTGCCGGGCAGCCCCGGGCTGGCTGGAAAATCCCAGGTTTGTACGGCTAATGCTTTGCTGGGTGCTCAAACACGCTGGCTCTGACTCCTCATCCCCTGGCACCCGAAGGAAAACAGCACCCAGCGCAAGCCTCAAAGTTGGGGGTTCAATCCTGCCTTCTCCCCAGCACGGGTTGGAAATGTCCCCTCGGCGGCAGTGGGAGGGACAGAAGGCATGGGAAGGCATCGGAAAGAGAACGGAGCATCTCCTCTACCTTTCCAGGAGTTATTTGCTGGGCTGTCCCGGGGTGGATACACCAGGAAACTCAACGAGAAGCCCACAAAAGGTTTTCTCTCTGGTGGAAGGGTGTTGGAGATGTTGAAGGCAGCAAGGGCTGGCCAAGCCCAAAGCATCCTGCGACCAGGGTTCGGGCTGCCTTTGCTGCTCCCAACCTCCAAATCCTCCCAAGAGGAGAAACCTCCACCCGATCTCCCTTCCACCCAGCGGAAAGCCCCACTGGGTCTCATTCCCCCTCCTCTCCCCACCCCCCGCCGCCCCAAAAAATATTATACCTGGGTGAAGTGGAAGGTGGCTGCCACATCCCCTTTTCGAGGGCCAAAGAACAAGCTGCAGGTCCCCGCACCAACGCGCCAAGGGCTCCCCTCCACCCGGAACGCAACGCCGGGATGGCCGAGCGCCGGTTCCTCCTCTGCTGAGCACATTCCTCCCCTCCTGTTTTTCATTCAGCCCAACCTTAAACAAAACCACGGCTGTCTGGTTGGTTTTTTATATATATATTTATATATATATCGGCGGCGCGGCTCTGAGAATTACCTCCATGGGGTGGGGGGGAGCTGGCAAAGGTGGGGGGGGTCTGCGCTGCTGAAACAGCCTTTCATCTCAAGAAGGAGCTGTGAAAAATATTAAAGCTTAACTGGGTGTAACGTACCCTCCTGCTGCGCCCCGTCCGCTAGTAAAAGAAGCAAAAAGTTCCCAAGATAAATGGAAATTTAAACCCAAATTCCACCTTTTTTGGGGGGGGGGGAGGTGGTCTCCCCATAAAGCACCTCCAGTTTTCCCCGTGTGATCCCCACACGGAGCGGGTCAGCTTAAGCCCAGCTTAACCCTGCACCAAGCAGCACCTTCATCCCAACCACCCTTCTTTAATCACAATTTCTCTGCAAGCATTCAGTCTGCCGAGACATTTAAACTACTTAGGAAGAGAAGGTTGGGGTTTGGGGCTTTTTTTTCCAGCAAGTTTTCTACGAAGAAAAACTGCGTCAAAGCAAAACTGCATCAAAACCCACTTTAAAACAAATATTAATAAATAAGTATTAAAAATGCATAATATAATATAATTTACAATAGAATATCTATTTTGTTCTGTTATGCTCTATTCTATTCTGTTCTATTCTATGCTAAATTTTAATCATCCACCCCATCGGAGCCCCCTCTGCCTACCCAGCAGGAGATGTCAGCAGACGTATTTACACACCGGTATTTCCCATCAAAAAAGAAACGAGCAAATAACTAAGCTGGACTTCCAAAAAAAAAAAAAACCACCAAAAACCAACCCCAAACCAAACAAAAAAAAAAACCCAAACCACCCAAAAACCCCGCAAATGGAGAGGTTGTGTCATACAGGTGTTGATACGCAGCCAGAAATCTCCCGGTAAAGATTCAAGATACCAGGCGAGGAAATCAGAGACAGAGAATGAGAATCACGGCTCCCAGTTCAAACAGCAATTAAAAAAAACTCACGTAAATGGCGACAGATTTAGCGCAGAGGATCGCTACGAGGGGCTGCAGGTTCCGACCACGATCAGCCGGGAAAATTCAAGCAACCTTCCCCTCCCCTCAATAAACCGCCAAAGCCTTT
>NW_015091300.1:2146548-2156444 GCF_001431845.1 Calidris pugnax | reverse complement strand
AAAAAAACCCACGTATTTTGGAAGGGGAAAGTATAACATCCGACCCACCTTCCCTCTCCGGGCACCGACCCCTCGTCCTCCCCTCGCCAGGCTGGGCTGGAGGGGGAATCGGGCAGCAGCCGTGTCTCCCCGGGGTGGCTGCAGCCGAGAGGAGATTTTGTCATCGATTTGTTGCGCGGAAAAAGTTAAGCCTTTCTAGGAGCGGTTGGGGAGAATTCACTCCCACCACTCCCTCTTCCACCAAAAGTATTTTGGCGCCCAGCCCTCCCCCGTCCACCTGTACTATTAAGGGCTAGCGACGGCGCGCGCGGGGCACCGGCTGGTTTCACCGGGATCTTTTCATGTTTCCTTTACAAACGAGCACACAAAGTTCTTTGGGGCAAAAAAAAAAAAAAAAAAAAAAAAAAACCACAAAAAAAAAAACACCGCGTGTTTTTTTTTTTTTTTTTTTTTTTTTTTTTAAATCTCTTTTTTTTTTCTTGCAGCAGATTTATTGCATCTCCTTGTTTTGTTTTGTGTTTTTGTTTTTTTTGTTTTTTTTTTGGTTTTGCTCCTACTCACCCAGCCAAGCCTTTCCCTTCAAAAACTAGGTGTGAGGGTTTGCACATGCAGAGGACCTGGCTCAGGTGGTGACACCTTGGGTGACTTTCCTACCGATCTGCTCTGCTTCCCCTGAAAACCCAGCAGCCACTGGGCTGAAACAAGGTAGAGCCTGGGAAGGGTGTGTTTGTGAAAACCTTCCCTTTTCAAAAAAAGACCTGGGTACAATTTAACTTTAAAAGTCAGGTTTTTGCGCATGAATGATCCAAGCGAGCAAGAAGATGGAGGTGACGCATGTTCAAAGCGGGGGGGTTGCATACCCAAGCTGTGCTTTTCAGGTGGTGAGAGCCCAGATTGGGTGCCCAATCCAAGGAACAAATGACTTTGAAAACCCTTCTCAAGTGCCCAGCGTGGGGCTTCAAAGACCTTCCATTCTCCACCCCTCTCCACCCACCCCCCCTAAGATTTGGAAACCACCTCCTGGCCACCTCAGCTGCACCCACATGGCCAACAACTCCATCCTGCACCCACCTCCTGCTGTCCCCATCCACGAGGATGTCCCCAGGAGAGGAGTCACCTCACTTCTGTCACTGTGAGCAGCCCAACCTGGCTAAGCCTGGCATGTGTGCAACCCCAAAGGGTTGGCCATGGTGTTGAGTGATAAATAACAGGTCCCTCCTCTCCTCCTCTTTGGGTGCACCAAAGATCGGCTTGTTCTCAAGATTCTGCCCCAAATTAAGCAGGCACGCCTCAGAGCATTAAGTTGCCCTGAGAAGCTGTGGCTGCCCCATCCCTGGAGGGGTTCAAGGCCAGGCTGGAGGGGGCTTGGAGCAACCTGGTGTGGTGGGAGGTGTCCCTGCCCAGGGCAGGGGGTTGGAATGGGATGTTCTTGAAGGTCCCTTCCAACCCAAACTGTTCTATGATTCTATGATTCTAAGTCAAACGCCGCATTTAATAAAATACATTTAATAAAATACCTCCTTTCTGGCGCAGGTATTATGACAATGAGGAAATACAGATTTTTTTTTTGTTAATATAATAAATCCAATGAGAGCAGCTGGACACCAAGTTCCACATTACATGCCTTTCTGCTGGTTCTCCTTTAAAGAAGCACATTAAAAAAACCTCAAATCACAACCAAAATTGTTTATACAAGGGAAATCTTTCTGAAGCACGAGGCGAAATCAAGTGTAAGACAGCCTGGGGCAACCTGGCACTCCCAGACACGGCTTGGAAGAGCTCCGTGCTCAGAGCACGGTTACTTTTGAAACTTTTATTATACGCTTTCTTGGTCTGTCAGAAAAAAATAAATATGCTGCTTCCATCCCCACACCCAAACCACTATCTGCAACTCCTCTGACTACTGGGTTTCTAAGGAGTGTCTGGGTAAATCAGTAAAAGAAGTCGGCGCGAACAATATGTCTGGCCCTAGATAAGGGTAAAGCAAAACTTGGGCAGCATCCAGGCACTGCCAAGCCAGCGCGGAGAGGAACACCAACTGCCACCCACTGCTTTTCCTGGTCCTCCCACAGCCTGCATCCCCCCTGGGACAAGAGCACCCACCCAACCACCCGCCCGCACCCCAAGCACAAAACCAAACTCCTCTTCAGTTCCCACATAAACTTTTTTTTCTTTCTTCCCATCAAAATGCCTCGCTTCCGTCAACCTACCAAAGCCAACGTGATGAAGAAGCAATTATGTCCTTCCGGTGCTACCAAAGCATATTGTTTGTGGTGCTGCTTCCCAAGATGGTTTTTAAGCAGTGCATATGGAAATGTCCCCAGCACCACTGAGGTGCTGGAGCAGGTCCAGAGAAGGGCAATGGAGCTGGTGAGGGGTCTGGAGCACACGTCTGGTGAGGAGAGGCTGAGGGAGCTGGGGGTGTTCAGCCTGGAGAGAAGGAGGCTGAGGGGAGACCTTCTCACTCTCTCCAACTCCCTGAAAGGAGAGTGTGGCCAGGGGATCTCGGTCTCTTCTCCCAAGGAACAGGCGATGGGACAAGAGGAAATGGCCTCAGGTTGCACCAGGGGAGGTTTAGGATGGATATTAGGAAAAATTTCTTCACTGAGAGGGTTATTAAGCATAGGAAGAGGCTGCCCAGGGAAGAGGTGGGGTCACCATCCCTGGAGGTATTTAAAGAACATGTAGACATGGCACTTAGGGACATGGTTTAGTGATGGACATGGCAGTGCCAGGTTAACAGTTGGACTCAATGATCCTAAGGGCCTTTTCCAACTTAAATGAATCTGTGATCAAAAATGTACAGCAAGCCAAACCCAGCATTTTCATACAGAAAAATAATTGAAGGCGGGGGCGGACGACAGTGACAAATAGAACATCCCAGAGATGACTTTGAGTCCAAAACCCCTGCAGACCAAGAGGTCCCCACTAAACCTTGGAAATAATTTCCCGTTTTCCATGTGAAATTGGTTCCCAGCTTTTGACTGACATTAACAGTAGGATGCACGTATCTCCTAGACTACAAAGGAAGAAACGTTGAACTACTTCTAACAGGGTGTGAAATAAGGGAAGCAGGAGAAAGAAGACAAGAGAAGGTTGTGCCAGACCCCACCTCAGTTCACAAGCACAACAGGAACCACCCAGTAAAAAAAATAATAGAAGAAATTGTATTGATTGCTTATCCCAGGTCAGGAAAGCTCTAATTACACGTACATTGAATTGAATTGAATTGAAAGCTTTACAAAAGAAAGAGTACTTAATGGATGCTTGTTCAATCAGAAAAATAAATGATCATCAAATTTAAAGACTTTCATGGGTGTAATTACTTTTGACACAGTTTTGCTTTCTACGGATTTTTTTAAAGAATAAACCGGCACAAGTGTTCTGTGAATTTTTGCAATTTATCCTTTCGAACCTGAGTTTTTCCGGCCAGTTTTAAACTTCGGCTACTTGGAACACAATAATCAACCTCAGTGGATCCAGCTCTCTGAGAACCAGAGGAAGATATTTTCCACAACAAGATTTGCTGCACCAGTCACTTTTTTCAAAGGAAAATAATTTTCTTCCTCAAACATCCCTATTTCATTGCCAAAACTGTTGGTTAAAAAAAAAAAAAAAAAAAGACTATTTTTTAAAAAGGTTAATTTTGGGAAGAAATAAAACCAGCCCCCCCCACCTCAAATCTCACAAGAAACTGAGAAACTGCTTACAAATGGGAAACTTGGAAAAGCCCGATGAGGTTTCTCCAAGGTGTCTATCCCACACACCCACACGTGTTTCCCCTTCCTACAGTGCATATCCCCATTAACTTCAACTCCAGGCAATAAAGTGAAGCCTTGCCTAAGTGCTTCCAAATGTTGGCCTTATTTTAAAGGTGACAGAGTAAGTGGAAGGAAGAGATATGAGCCCACAACGTTGATGCACGCCCTCATCGCCGGGGTACCACCAGGTCGGGAGGAAGGAGGATGGGTAAAAGACCCATCTGGTTTAAGAATCACAGAATCACAGAATCAGATGGGGTTGGAAGGGACCTCTGGAGATCATCTAGTCCAACCCCCTGCCAGAGTCACGAGGGGTTTGAACGCCTCCAGAGATGGAGACTCCACCACCTCTCTAGGCAGCCTCTTCTAGCACTATGTCACCCTCACAGGAAAGAGGTTCCTCCTCATGTTGAGGTGGAACTTCTTCTGTTCCAGTTTGTGCCCATTTCCTCTTGTTCTGTCCCTGGGCACCACTGAAAAAAGACTGGTCCCATCCTCCTGACACCCACCCTTCAAGTATTTATAGGTGTTGATCAGATCCCCCCTCAGTCTTCTCTTCTCCAGACTCAGAAGGCCCAAGTCCCTCAGCCTTTCCTCATCAGAGAGATGCTCCAGGCCCCTCATCATCTTTGTAGCCCTCTGCTGTCCCCTCTCCAGCAGTTCTCTGCCCTTCTTGAGCTGAGGAGCCCAGAACTGCACCCAATGCTCCAGATGGAGCCTCACCGGGGCAGAGTAGAGGGGGAGGATGAGTCCCTCTAAAGGGGTTAAGGCCTAAAAGAAGGTCTCTCTGCTCATAATTTGGGTAAGTTTGCTGGTTTTTCATATTTAAAGGCTAATTGTGGACATTGGGAAAGGGTAAATGGGTGAGTGGTCAGGGGGGTTTCCTTGATAGCAGCCCCACGCTCTGCTGACCATGAGTGGTGTCTAGCGAGAGGCTGAATCACCATTTAGCCCACAGACTGGGCATATACGCTGGCCCAGGCTATGTGTAAGTGCCAAGTTGCTGTCATAATATTCCTGGCCAAAAAAAAAAAAGTAAAAAAGCTCTAAAGCAAATCAGTGAAAACCAATGTCGATTAAGTGCTTTGCTAAAACAATCCAGCTGGAGTCCCAGTGATTTCACCTTTGGAACCATAATGGTTGTAATCCAGATCGATCCTGAGGGGTCTCCAGTGCTTTTCCTTAACGTGGTTGGCAGAACTCAATGACAGTGTCTTCAGTGGAAACAGGGTCATTTACGCTACCCAGAGATTTTCTTGAGAAATTAATACCTAGTTTGATTTCTATCGAGGAACAGGGCTGGATGCAGCCAAGAAGATATCGTATATGTGTACTCATACATTTGTGTAGCTTTATGATGGGATTTTGTCACATCATGTAGCTTCATTGGGAAGCTCTCAGAGAAAAACCTGCATCCAAGTATATCTGCTCCAGCAGGGACTGGGACCAGCTCTGGAAATGCAGTCACCTTGGGGTGAAGGTGGCCCTACAGCTCCCAGTCCTTCTCAGCCCATAGCTCCCAGCCCTTCTTGCTCCCCTCCAGCTTCATGGTGCCAGAAGGGAATAAGAATGATCCCGTGTTAGCAGGAATGGGGCAAAACTTCTGCACAAACTTTGAATTAAACCTGTATTTTGCTTGGAAAACATTTACCTTTCCTCACAGGGTCTTATTCTCAGTCTAATGAAAAAAGATGAAGCTGAGCAGAGCCACCGCCTACGCAAACTCTTGCTCAGAGGGAGAGAAAGATCATCTCCAAGGGCGACAGATTAGGAGGTGGAAGACTTGGTGGCATATCATCAGAGAGGTGCTGTAAGGCTAAACGCATTAAATCCTCCTTCATCTCCCAAAACAAAGCCATAGCCAGCTCATCTGAGACAACAGCCATTCCCAGCACTGAAGATCAGGGGCCAGGAACATCATCTCGGCACCCCGAAGCCACCAGCAAGGAAGGAATGACACCAGCTCCTGCCCCCCCAGGGGACACACTGCAAATGGAGCACACGCACATCTTCCTCCTTGAACCCGTGCCCATATAAATACTTTATGTATTGCTTGATTACTTGGGTAGATGACACACGCCCGAGGGCAGTAGCCAGGTCTCTTCGCTTGGTTTTAGTGCTTCGGTCCTCCTTTTTGTCTTTACTGGGAAAGATTTTCAAGCCCACTTCAGCTTGTGTTTGAGGAGGGCTGGGACTGGGAGAGGGTAACTAAAAATAAATGATCATAGGATGAATCCTAAACACAAACAGATGTTAATAATAAAAGGCAAGGTGTGGATCAAAGAGCTGCTTTGCAGAGCTTGATGGACTGGCAGGAACTGGAGGTACCTCTTCCACCCCA
The DNA here is from genome assembly GCF_001431845.1 of Calidris pugnax. Taxonomy (NCBI): domain Eukaryota; kingdom Metazoa; phylum Chordata; class Aves; order Charadriiformes; family Scolopacidae; genus Calidris; species Calidris pugnax. The sequence continues at coordinate 2,150,342 of NW_015091300.1, read as the reverse complement.
AAGATGGGTGAGATGAAGACCTCCAGCAGGGTTCAGCCCACTTGGGGCTTCTGAACATCCACTTTACACTCATCACCACCCTCGATGCCAAAAAACCTTCCCAGCCCCCCAGAGTGAACTTGAGACAGGTGGTAAAAAAACCTAAGTGACACCCATACAACCTGCTGGGGGACTGAAGGGAGGTGATGGAGAGCATCTGCAAGGACCCAGCCCCTGGTGATGGCTGCAAGCTTCAGCCTGGCTCCCGCTGCAATCACTTCTCCACAACTCACAGCCCCAGCACAATTGCTACTCTCAGCCTTCAAAAGGCATTACCTGCCTCGTAATTTCTCGACAGGTTATTTTTGCTTTGCTCTCACAGAAAATGAGCCACGACTCCTTGCTGGGTCTGCTGCCACCATCCCACCCATGGATGGACTAAGGATGACCAAGCAAATCACTGCCCATGGTAACCAGAGTGCCAGCCTCTGGGCATTGATAACCCTCTGCCCAGACCACTTCCTTTCATTTCCACAATCCAGAAAGTCATCCTTATCCGGGAATAAGAAATTTAGCAGGAGCTCCCTGATGTAGGTGGAAACAACCTCATTTGCTTTCAAAGGCTGTGGATTGGGCCACAGCTCCTTGCAGAACATCACATTAATAGCGAGAGGCAAATGAACCATTTTACTTCTCTTAGCTGGAAAAAAGAAAAAAAAAAAAAAAGAAAAGAAAAGAAAGATGTTGGGCTGACCTGATTTACCTTCCTGATAGCGTATTTAAAAAATGCTCCCAGGCTGAGGACGTCGCCAGCTGAGATTTCATACGAAATGAGCCTGTTTATGTCATGACCGCAACCCGCTGAAAAATGCCCCTTTGGATGGGAGAGCTCACAAGACCCTTAGGTATAATGATCTCAGCTATATCAATAACCACATTTCGGCAGATTCATTATCTGCTCGCCGGCCTGCCCGGCCGCACGGCATTGCAGCAGGATGGAGTGAGAAAGGAAAACACTGAATTCAGGCCATTCCTCCCGCGGAAAAAAAAAAATAAAATAAAAAAAAAAATAATTGACATTGTGGGTCATTCTTTTCCCTAGCAAAAGCCAAGCTTTTATTTCCTCTGCTTTCACGCCGCGCTCGGGAGGGAGGACCTGAGCTGCACACAATATCGAACACGACCGATCAATCTCCCTTTGGTGGGTGCATTTTCCTTCACAGCTCGCATCCTTGCTCCTCATCCCTCCCTGTCCCAAACTTTTCAGCAGAACGTTTTTCCTCCGTTGCCTATTCCTCCTAATGCTCACTCCATTATTCAAGATTTTAACACCCGCGCTAACTCTATGCATGGATTTCAGACCCCACTTCTTGGGAAATTCAGGCTACGAAACAATAGTTTATTTCATACCGGCATTGTCAAGCAACAGGACCATTACGACCGTGTTTTATGTCCTCCAGCTTCACAAGGAATAAAATCCTTCACCCCGTAATTTCTGCAGAGAGGCATTGTTCCTGCCTGCCCTCCAGCATCTAGAAGCAGAGGTAATCTTGGATGAAAAATTTCAAATCAAGGGGGCTTCTCCCTGATCCTTGGCAAGTGTTTCTAGCAATTTATTAGTCTCAGTACTAAAAAATTTCCATCTTTTTCTTTTTTCTTTTTTTTTTTTGCCTGCATGCGGCTATAGCTCTAGCTTCTGAGCACCTCATCACACCAAGCCTTTTTCTGCTCGACTAGAGAGAACAGTTTGGCTCCCTTCCCAAAGTGGGGGCTCGAAGGCTACGATCCCATGAGGAAGGAGGATGGGACGGAGGGAAGAGCGCTGTGAGCATTTCCCTTCCATAGCATCTCACTGCTGGGCTACACTCCTCTGCCAGCAACAGATGTGGCTACGGAGAGCTGGGCCAGGGATGGAGAACCATCAGGAGAAAAGCCATGGACAGGTGGGTTGAGGCTTGCACTAATTAAAAGCTGGACCCTATGGTCCGCCTCCACTGTCAGGTCCCCTCAGTCCTGAGTTTCATAGGTTTGGGTTGGAAGGGACCTTAAAGATCATCTAGTTCCAACCTTAAAAACCTTAAAGATCATCTAGTTCCAACCCCCCTGCCATGGGCAGGGACACCTCCCACTACAGCAGGTTGCTCAAAGGAGTTTTCCCTCCTCCTAATGGGGAAAACTGGAGGGGGAAATGATGCTCAGGTAGAGCTGGCATGGCCCCATCTTCACTAAGGAGGAGGGAGAAAGAGGCCATATGCCTACCTCCTCCCAGCCTGAAAGGGGCTGGAGCCTACCATCAGGACAACATGGGGCAACAAAACATGCCTGCTATCCATGTCCCCCTTCCCTACCCCCAGACTTCACCACCAGACCCCATTTTTCTCCACTCAAACAAGAAAAATGCAAAATACAGCAGATCCAGACAAAAAAACCCAACAACTCACCAAACCCAAAACATGATCCTCCCATCTCGTAGCTCAAGCCCACCATGTGTAACTGGATTGTCCTTTGAAGAGCATGAGTCTGAACTCATAGTAGGAGAGAAGGTATTTATACAAAAAACCTCTTTAGTGCAGGTTTAATGTCAACCCATCCTGCAACATGGGTGCTGAGGGGACCAGGATGAACAGGGACAACACAAGTAGAAATTCCCCTCAGCCCCAAATGATGTTGCCGTGCTGTGGATGGGCTGTCCCATCACCCAGGCATCCGTGGGCACTCCCCAGAGCACGTGCAGTGATTGCAGGTCAGAGCGCCCTCAAAGCCTCCCACATTGCTGAATCAGTGGCAATGAAGGGCATAAGAGCTATGACGAGGGGGAAGGGTTTGACACTGAAAGAGGGGAGATTGAGATGAGATCTCAGGAAGAACTTCTTTGGTGTGAGGGTGGTGAGAGCCTGGCCCAGGTTGCCCAGAGAAGCTGTGGCTGCCCCATCCCTGGAGGGGTTCAAGGCCAGGTTGGAGGGGGCTTGGAGCAACCTGGTCTGGTGGGAGGTGTCCCTGCCCAGGGCAGGGGGTTGGAACTGGATGGTCTTTAAGGTCCCTTCCAACCCAAACCATTTTATGATTCTATGAGCATGGCAGCAGAAAAACTCTATTTCTGGCTTGGTCACCGCAACCTGTGCAAGGGAAACTCATGTTGTCCTCATCTCAGAGCTGCTTGAAGGTGTGAGTGAAATGGCCAATGGAGGGGAAATGGTGAACTGGGGTGGTGGATGGAAGGAAGGCTGCCCTTTCTATAGAGCACCCACCACACCTGTCTCACCCATACTGGTAACGCCAGTCCCAGGGCTCTGCTACCTGCAGGAGAAACCCCTGGAAGAGCTCTGCCCCAGCAGCATTTGCCCACCCTGCCCCAAATATTTTGGGATTTATTACTTGCAGAAACATGGAGCAGGAGGGAAACGGGATGTAAGGAAAAGGGCAAAGATAAGATGGGAGAAAGAGATAGCAGCTCAAGCAGTCACAAACTGCTAAGGGGAGACGAGGGCTTGTAGATCCGTGAATGACCAACCTAAACCAAGCAAGGCAACGTGCAGAGGGGAGTGGTTTAAAAGAGGCATTAAGATATAGAATGTAACAAGTTAAAAAAAATCTGAAGGTTCTGGGGGGCAAATCCCATCCTTGGTGGGTCAAAGCAAGGAAGGGACCTCCTGGACGACGGAGGCAGCACGGTGGAGACCTCTGCTCCGCGCGCAGCTGCGAAGCTGGCAAGATGTTCAGCTGCATATGGAAAGGGAGGGCGAATAATGCTGGAAATATTATAATGCCTTTGTATAAATCAGTGGCGCAGCCTCAGATGGGGGTGGGGGGGGGGG
>NW_015091300.1:2136195-2146146 GCF_001431845.1 Calidris pugnax | reverse complement strand
GGGGAGGAAGTAATGATGCAGAAACGGCAGAAGCGTTCAATCAATATTTCTGCTCCGCATTTGGAGAGAAGCAGGACGAGAGACGCTTATATCGCATGAGGAGGATGAAGTGCTTTCCAGTCCATTAGTAACCAAGGAGGTTGTTAAACAGCATCTACCAGCGATAAACAATTTTAAATCAGCAGGCCTGGATAACTTGCTCCCCAGAGCCCTCCAACAGCTGGCTGAGAAGCTCTCTGGCCCGCCGACGTTAATTTTTAATAAATCTTGGAATGCCGGCGAAGATCCAGACGGCTGGAAGCATGCAAATGCCGCGCTGATCTGCAACAGGGGCAAGCGGGATGGCCTGATGAACAGGTTGGCTTGTCTGCCATCCATCACCGGCAGAATAATGGGAACCCTCCCGAGAGTCACCCAGAAGAGGAAATAAAGGAGACGTGAATCCAGTTAACGCTCGTCGGAGAGGTCCTGCAGCAAACACATCACATCCAACAAAGCTGATTTCGCTCTTCGAGGAGATTACAAGTTTGGTTAATAAAGATAATTGCCTAGAGATAATATGCATAGGCTTTATCGTACGGCGTTTGATTTACTGCGAGGTGAGGTGCTGGTTAATAAGTGAGGGCTGTATTAGAAGAATAAGGCACATGTGGAGGGGACTGGGAGCCAACCACAACAACTCTCTCTCAGAAGGGAATCGGGCTGTTTCCAGGGGGATTTCAGGAGGCTCAACCCCAGCCCCAGTATTCAGCATTTCCTTATCTGGAAGCAAATATAACATCGCTGCTGGTCAATCAGCTATGTGGTACACAAACAGGAGAGGCCAAGCCACCTGAGTGGAGATGATGGCAACCAAGCATCTGGCTGGGGTCACCACTCCACCTCAGAGGACGAAAAGAAGGGGACAGCCAGTGAAAAGAACAGAGGTGGGACACTCGGAATCGATGCAGCAAGTGGGAGGTGACACCGTGGCAGGGAGTGATGGGGACCACGTCCCCGCAGAGAGACATGGATGCCTGGTCCGTCAGGCAGGGCGGAAGGTTGGATCTCCATGGAAACATCTCCATGGAAAAACCCTTGGAGTGGGCTGGTATCAGGAGGTAAATTGGAGCCTGGGAAGATGGGGGTGGGGATGAGTGACTCCACACTACAGGATGTTGCGGCATCAGGGGTTGACCATTGCCCAGGAGAGGACACATGACCCAAACCAGCCCCTTCTGTGGTCCTCATGGAGCCTAATTCTGACCCTGACCTTTGTGACCCCAAGGAAATCAATCAAAGCTTGACCCAGCTTTTTTATTTTGTAACAGGAATACTTCCATCTGGCCTTTACTGTCCCCAAGCCTTAGCTGCCCCTTGGGAAAACCCAGCACTTAACACATGCCCCTGAAGAGTGTCCTGGGAGATTTGCTCCCTAATTCCAGCCTGAGCCAAGCTCAAAGCCTTACTCAGCTCCAGATGCATGTTTTTTGGTCCTCCTGAAGCCCATTCAAGGAAGAATTTAGCCTCCAACCTATTTTTTCTCCATCTGCCAGCATTTTCAGAGAGCTTCTTACCCACTGCATGTGTCCTAAACCTTCAGAATTCACAGTGGGAGCTGGAGATGAACTCTGGCTAAGGGCACCCACTCCCTTGGTCTCACATTTCCATTAAGTTCACCACTAACCAGGGATGGAGAACTTGCTGCTCACAATGTTCCTCAAGGGCTCCTCTGACTGCTCTTGCTTCAGGGACAGAAAGGGGTCAACAATTCAAATCCCAGATGTTTAACCCAAACAGGCCCCATCCATCAACACCTGAGCAGAAGATTAGAATACATTGTTATTGCTGAAGGTGAATTCAAGAGATAAGGCATTAAATCAAAGTCTTATCTAATGCAAGACATTACAAAATGTTTCAAACTTGGGGAAAAAAAAAAATAGAAAAAAAATGCCAGTTTGGCTTAAAATCACTGAATCCCACCACATGCAGTTTTGGTGAGGTGATCCACACTGATGGTGGAGCCTTCTTCAAGGAAGCTGCAGCCTCCTTACTGGGCTGCCCAGACACGAGGTAAAAATTTCATCCAAAAAAGACAACCTGAGGTCTCAGCTGTGAATGTTATTGGGAAGATGTGGCCGGTACCAACCACAGTTCTTGAATGCAGGATCATCCTCCCTGCTGTGGTTCCCACCACTCAACCTGTCAGTAGCTCGGAGAAGACTCCATCTCCCCAGAGAGCTGCCGATTTTGGATGCCTCTTGTATCTCTGCTGGGTTTATCAGAATGGATGCACCAAAACTATGAAGGTGGTGAGAGCCTGGCCCAGGTTGCCCAGAGAAGCTGTGGCTGCCCCATCCCTGGAGGGGTTCAAGGCCAGGTTGGAGGGGGCTTGGAGCAACCTGGTCTGGTGGGAGGTGTCCCTGCCCAGGGCAGGGGTTTGGAACATGATGAACTTTAATGTCGCTTCCAAGCCAAACCATTCCATGATTCCAAAGTCAGCAGCACCCAAATCCCTGTGGATGCCCTCAAGCACTTCGTTTCTGTGTCCTCCCTGCACTAAAGTGGGGACAGGATCACTGTGGCATCGCTCCCGAGAGTGTCCTTAAATATCTGTGTTCTGCATAAAGCCCTGGGTGGGTGAGAGCCCTGCCAGGGGCTGCCTGCCCACTGTCCTGCCTGCCTTCCATCTCCTCCTCCTCCTCCCTGGCGCAACCACAAGCACCCCATCCCTCCAAAGAAAAGACATTACCTCCACTCCCACCTTCCTCCTCGCCCCCACCCCAGCTCCCAGCTCAGCCAGTGTGTTTTTCTTCTGCTGCAATTAATGCTTGACGAGGCAGAACATCCCCCCTGCTCCAGCTGAGCCTGAGACAGCACAGCCAGAGCAAATTATTTAGAAGAGAGGTGAAAAAAAGAAAATATTAAATAACCACGGTGGGCAAAAGCTTCTTGTCTTAAAACCCTTACTTAACTGGTGTACCGGGCTGGTTGGCACCACAATCAGGTGTTGCTGGTTAAGCTGGGGCTGTGGCAGGGTTGGTCCAGGCACCCCATTGCAGCACCCTCCCAAATCCAGCCTCCAGGGACCCCGAGCACTCACTCAGTTATAAGCAGATGGGTGAGACCCAAGATTTCACATTTATGACCCAAACGCTGCTGCAGAACCAGATCCCTCACCCAAAAGGGGGGAGGATTTGGGCCCCATGGGGTTCTAAACCACCACAGCTGCACCCCAAACCCTGGCAGGCAGGGAGAACCCACGTCCCCCCAAGTGCTCCCAAAAGATTGAGCTCTGACTGCTCCACCAGGACCTGATTTTTTCAACAGGTCAAAATTGCGATTGCATATTTCCCTCCCTCCCCGTTCCCCCCCCCCCCCAAATTAAAAAAAAAAAAAAAAGGAGAAGGAGGAGTAGGATGGGATCATTCATCATGTGCAGCCAAACCCCAGGCCGGACTCGGTGAAATGAAAATGAGTCGGTGACACTTTGTATAATGGCATTCCAGTTTGTTCTCCTAAATAATTTGTATTTTAATGAGTCCTTTTTGCTCCAGCAAAAGCTGTTGTGTGTAGCCCCCACACTTTCTCAAGTTCTTCTGCGCTTTAATTTGATTTAAAAAAAAAAAATCCCAGTGCTGTATTTTTATTAACAAAAAGGAAAAGAAATGCAGGCTCACTTTTCTCCAGGCTTCGGTGGGAGCAGGTAATGAATCTCTGCATGCTGGAGACGGCTCTTATCTCCATGGCCTTGCTGTTCCCAAAGCTACTTATTTAAAAAACTCCCCCATCATGAGATAATGGGAACAGAGAAAGTCAGCAAAGAAACAGAAAGGTAATCAGGAGCTTTACAGAAGCATAGGAGCACCATGATTTCCACCTGATCTTCTCCTGCCAGGACAGGTCTTTAGGTTAAGACACTGTAAATGAGCAGAAGTCACTTTGGGGAGCGTAATCATGAGAGATGCGCTCTACATTGAAAAGCTATTTTGTAGGACTTGCTAAGGGCTTCTCCACTTGGGTCATGCTTGGCTTGCTGTGGAAGAGATGGCAGCTCAGCCCTTCCACCTGCCACGGTGGTCGTGGGGTGGCTTGGCCAGGTTAGCTGGGACTTACACCCTGCACACAAACATCAGCTGGTCCAGGCTAAGATGGTTGTCCTGGCCATGATGGGTCCCCAAGGAAGGGTGGACCCCCCATAGCAGACCTGGGTGGACCACAGCTGCCCCCCATCAGCCACAGCTGGGCTTGAGGGCACTTCCAAGCCCTTAAGTAACAAAGTCTGACCCTTTCAAATACCAACTCATCCTGGCCATGATGGGTCCCCAAGGAAGGGTAGTGGAGCTCCGATCCCATAGAAGACCTGGGTGGACCACAGCTGCCCCCCATCAGCCACAGCTGGGCTTGAGGGCACTTCTAAGCCCTTTGAATAACAAAGTCTGACCTTTTCAAATACCAACTCTCACCTATACAACCTATTCCTGGAGGCTGCTTGAGCTAGAAAGTTTGTGGGAGCACTGAAAACCCGCTAGAAAGCTCAGCAGGAGAGTGGGAAGCAAGAGCTGTGGCAGCATCTTCCCTTGATTGCCTCTGAACCCCATCAGAACATGCCCCTGCTCGTGGTGGGAAGAGTGTGGTGGCCTGCTGGGTTGCCTCACGGTGACACCCCCTCACTCCAGCTGCTGGAGAAGGCATTGTTCTGGCTGAAGGTCAGTTGGGAGGAGGGAAGGAGAGACATCTCTGCATGTCTACTCCCCCCTGTCAGCCTAACAAGCCTCATTAACAGGGAGGACTTTATTCTGCAGCTGGGTGGGATACAGGCAGGGGATGGGTGGTAGGATTCCTGACCCCCTCCAGGAAAGGAGGCATTTGGGAAGAGTCCCATGAGGACAACAACGTAAGCCAGGTCAGGGTTGGGGTGAGATTGATGAACTGGAGATATCTGGGATGAGGTGACCCAGCTGGTCCTTCTCTGCTCTGCTACCTAATCCCTTTCAGATATCCTCTCCCTCCCCAGCGCTCCAGGGCTGTAGGAGAAAAGAGGCACCAAACGACTAACTGAGAGGTCAGAAGGTCCTGCTCCACCTTTAGCCCACCTTACATTTCACAGGGAGATACTATGGAGAAGGAGAGTTTGTAAGCAGGGCTCTCCAAAAGGAAGGCTGGCTTAAAAATCTGCAAAAACTCAGCAGACCTTGTAAACATCAGCCCCACCAGGCTCCACTGCAGCTCTCACCTTCTCACCGGGGAAACAAATGTCACAGCTTTAAACAATTTATTTCTACCCATTTAAGAAATCAACGTTTCCCTCCCGCCCTCCTTCCCTGGAGCAGCAGCCGCTGCAGCTCAGAGTCAGCGTTAGTCCTAGTTCCCAAAGCCTTGGAGATACACTTGACCTTCATTATTGCCCTGTTTTAATTTCCAGCCTCCCTTTGCTAACCCTCCCCTGTGGAACCCTGCCAGAGTCTCTCTCCCTCCCTTGAGACCATCCTTGCTGCTGTTTCACTTTGGGTTTTAATCACCTTCTACTTTGATTACTTCACTTGCCACTCTTACAGCCTTCCTCGGTGCCGTGTCATCTCACCAGCCTTTTTTTGGGAGTACCAAATGGACCAGCCAGATTACTCTTAGGAAATATCTGCTCTTTTCTTGGTTTCTTCTCTACCCTGGGAAAGGCTTCAAAGCCTCTCTCCCTGCTGGCAGGATTCCCAGGAGCAAAGCTTCCTCAAGAAGGCCAGCAACGATCTGAAGAGCACAAGCAACCTGGCATTACGGCCTTAGGTCAAATCCAAGGTCCAACAATTGCCATAAACAGCCCAACACCAACAGGCTGATGTACCAAACCCTCGCTGTGCCTGCAGGAACGTGCTCTCTCAACCCCAACCAGCTCCAGATTCTTTTAAACCCTGAATAAGGAGGTCTAACCCCTCTTCCAAACCTCACCTCTTCTAGCTCTTGTTTTCTTTGCCATTCCCAAACAACATCCAAGCCTTATTCAAGCGTTAAGTTCCCGGCTTCGGAGGCATCCTGCGGCAGCGATTTTCGCAGACCCAACCCCATGGGAGAGGATTTTCTGAGATGGGGAGATCAGAAACATCCAATGTGCTTTCCCTGATCGCTCATCATCTTCCACATCCCCTTTCCTCTGCTTGGCTACGTGCCCTCCCCCCGCCTCTGTCCCCCCAGCTTTTTCCAGCCTCTCGGTGATTTTTTTTTGCTCTGGCTGGTAATTGTTCTCATTGCCCTTCGCTCACAGATGGTCTTCGGAGAGCTCGCTATTGACGTGGTGCCAGCTCTCCTCAACCCCAGCTGCTAAATTGCGTTAGGAGACGAGCCACCACTCAGCAGAGATGGCTCCTCCGCTCCATCTGCCCTTTCACACCCAGCCCATTGCTGGAGCAGGGTTTACTCACCAGAGATACCACGGCTGGGCAACCTCTTGGTCCCTTCCTGGCAGCCAGGCCACCCTCCAACCCCCCTGCTCCCCACCCAAAGCCTCCCAGGTCTATCTGGATCTCCCTGCCCACCCTTCCTCCTCCTTGATGTCCCTCCCGCTGTGCAAGTGAGTCACTTCCCCCTCTCCAAACCTCTTCTTCAAGCTTTTCCAACCCCTTTTGGCTTGTGAGAGCCTCTGTGCTCCCAGCCTAGCAAACCTCACCCATGGAGGGGTCCTCTGTTTTCATGGAGCAGCCCTTGGGCTGAAATTTTTTACAGCAGGGGTGGTGAAACACTGGCCCATGTTGCCCAGAGAGGTGCTAGATGCCCCATCCCTGGAAACATTCAAGGCCAGGTTGGACGAGGCTCTGAGCAACCTGGTCTAGTTGAAGATGTCACTGCTCATGGCAAAGGGGTAGGACTAGATGGCCTTCAGAGGTCCCTTCCAGCCCAAATCATTCTGTGATTCTGTGATTCCAGCCCCTGTGCTCCAGCTCTGCTCCACAGGGACAACCCGGACTGCCACCCAGGCAGGATGGATGCAAGCAGAAGAAAACAAGAGGGGAAAAAAGCATTGCAGACCAGACAGGAGGAGAAAGAAGCTCTTATTTTTCACTGGATCAAGTTGTTTTTGGAGGCACAAACACTAGGTCCATTCATAACGCAGCTAAGTGCTGGGTTTTTGACGGAAACAATGAATTAGCAAAGATGAGCAGCAACAGGATAAATGACCTTTTTCCTCCCAAAATGTCCTGTTTCTTTCCTAACCCGGCAGCCAACTACTTGTTGAGCTCCACAGTGCTCAGCTCCAGAGACCTGGAGCCTCCAGGGAGGCCCAAGGGCTTGGAAAGGAGCTTCCCACAGAGACACCTCCTTCCCTGCAACTCCACACCCTTCCCACCCAAATCCAGGGGCTGGAGGGGACCCCACATGGTGTTGGAAATGTGAAGCATGAGCATTGCCACCCAGGAACCTGCCAGCCCCATGGCCAAAGCCAATGAAACTGCATCAGGGGAAGTTCAGACTGGACACTGGGAAAAGGTTCTTCACTCAGAGAGTGGCTGGTCACTACAACAGGGTCCCCAGGGAAGCGGTCACAGCTCTGAACCTGGATGAATCTCTTAGTTGGACCCTTCTACTCTGCTCTGGTGAGACGCCATCTGCAGTGCTGCATCCAGCTCTGGAGTCCTCAGCACAGGAAAGACATGGACCTGTTGGAGCAGGGCCAGAGGAGGACCACAAGGATGATAAGACGGATGGAGCCCCTCTGCTGTGAGGACAGGCTGGCAAAGTTGGGGGTGTTCAGCCTGGAGATGAGAAGCTCCAGGGAGACCTTAGAGCCCCTTCCAGTCCTTCAAGGGGCTCCAGGAAAGCTGGGGAGGGACTCTGGATCAGGGAGGGGAGCCATAGGACGAGGGGGAAGGGTTTGACCCTGAAAGAGGGGAGATGGAGATGAGATGTGGGGAAGAAATTCTTCCTGAGGTGATGAGACCCTGGCCCATGTTGCCCAGGGAAGTTGTGGCTGCCCCATCCCTGGAGGGGTTGAAGGCCAGGTTGGAGGGGGCTTAGAGCAACCTGGTCTGGTGGGAGGTGTCCCTGCCCAGGGCAGGGGGTTGGAACTAGATGGTCTTGAAGGTCCCTTCCAACCCAAACCATTCTATGATTCTATGAATCTGTGATTTTATGGTTCTGTGATCAGTGCCCGGCACACCAGTCCGGTGGGACCCAACTAAACCCATCCATCATCACTCAACAGCATAAAAAAAATCCCAGTTCACAAGAGCTGTGAACCCAGCGCCTTCCACCAGCGCCTGATTTGGCTTCAGAGAGATACAAAGGAAGTGGTTTGACTTTTGGTTCCCGCTATCTCAAAATCTATCAGAGGGATATGCTACCTTGTGCTAACATAACGGATTAAAGCAGAAGATAAAATGCCATTCCATTATCTATTTATTAAAAGCACCACTTGAACTGCTTTTATTCAGCATACATCTCCTACTAAAGAGGCACTCCTTGACTGTGTAAATCAGTGAGCAATTGTGTTTTAACAGCCTTTAGAATGGCATTTCCCCACAGTTTTAGATGGACTATCAGACAGAAAACCTCTTCCAAAACTCACTTATCATAACAGGCGTGAGCACAGAGCTCTTTACCGCTCCTCTACCACCGAGACAAATACAAAATGGGCTTGTAAAGCTCACAAAGCATAGATCATTCCCACCTTTCACCCTGCTGCATGAATATCCTTAATGACAGGTCAAAATAAATAATTTCGTTAGCAGAGGAGAACTATTCAGCTCCCACTGACGGATGGGACTTCTGGTAGGTGATAAAATGCAGGTTGCAGTTCCCAGCCCGCTGATTCTACCTGTTCTGCGGTAATGAGCTCTCGCAGAACCAGAGAGGATGAAGCCACTTCAAACCTGCCAGTTTCCCTGGGCAAAAAGGGGAAGAAATGATGCCGAATTTCCAGTAAAAGATTTCAGGGGTGAGTGTAACAATATCTGTGAACTGCAAAACAAAAGGGAGGTTGCTGGATTGCCTCTGCTCCACCAGAATAAATAAAATTTTTCCATACCAAGAAACATTCTCCCCCCTGCATTTTTTTTTTTTTGCTTTTTTTTTTTTTTTTTTGGCCAGGCTGTGCTGCTTTTGGTAGTTTACAAAGCGTTTTGATGAAGAAACCTGGAGCAACAGTACTCGGAAGCTGGTTAGGTATTAACTGATGGAAGGCAAGCACAGAAGGCTTCACCCTGGGCTGTGGAAGTCAATGGAGGCTCTACCATGAGCATGAGCAAAGGTCAGGTCTGTTGAGAAGAGGTGGAAGGGTTGTACCCACATGCATGGGGAAGGGTAACCATGGTCTGGAAACTGATGGATGGAGGGAGGGATGGATAGATGGAGGGAGGGATGGATGGATGAAGGGAGGGAGACGGTGAGGGAGGGAGGGATAGATAGATGGCTGGATGAATGGATGGATGGAGAGATGGGTAGATGGAGGGAGGGAGAGAGGGACAGAGGGGTGGATCCCTACCACTCTGCTGCCATCAGAGGGACCTCAGCACACACCATGGCAAACTCAACACTGAGGCTGATGTCCTTCCTCCTTTTCCTGTGGACCCTGCCCTTTCTCCCTTGCTGCAGACAAATTGGAAGCACTGCCTTGCTGGAGAAAACCCGAGTTCCAGCTGGGTCACCTGCAAGGACACCCATCCTTGGCTGGCTGGTTGCCCAACCCAACTGCACCCCAGGCTCCTGCCTGCCCTTACGCGAGCTAAATTCTGACAAACCTGGAAGACCATTCCAAACCACAAATGCTTCAGATTCAGCTTGTTTCAGCCTACGACCTCCTTGGCAGGGTCTCCCTTCAGCGCGGCAGCCCCAAACAGGAGCTGACAGCGCTTCACAACCTTCTGAACCCGCGCTCAGGTCCCTTGGGTACCGCGGGGAGGACTCCTCTCAACGGCGTGCAAGCTCCCCAGCTCTGACAGCCCTGCTCTCGGCCTGCCTGGGAGGGGACCAGCATCCCCTTCCTTC
>NW_015091300.1:2092907-2136035 GCF_001431845.1 Calidris pugnax | reverse complement strand
TGTTTTTTTTTTTTTTTTTTTGGCCAGGCTGTGCTGCTTTTGGTAGTTTACAAAGCGTTTTGATGAAGAAACCTGGAGCAACAGTACTCGGAAGCTGGTTAGGTATTAACTGATGGAAGGCAAGCACAGAAGGCTTCACCCTGGGCTGTGGAAGTCAATGGAGGCTCTACCATGAGCATGAGCAAAGGTCAGGTCTGTTGAGAAGAGGTGGAAGGGTTGTACCCACATGCATGGGGAAGGGTAACCATGGTCTGGAAACTGATGGATGGAGGGAGGGATGGATAGATGGAGGGAGGGATGGATGGATGAAGGGAGGGAGACGGTGAGGGAGGGAGGGATAGATAGATGGCTGGATGAATGGATGGATGGAGAGATGGGTAGATGGAGGGAGGGAGAGAGGGACAGAGGGGTGGATCCCTACCACTCTGCTGCCATCAGAGGGACCTCAGCACACACCATGGCAAACTCAACACTGAGGCTGATGTCCTTCCTCCTTTTCCTGTGGACCCTGCCCTTTCTCCCTTGCTGCAGACAAATTGGAAGCACTGCCTTGCTGGAGAAAACCCGAGTTCCAGCTGGGTCACCTGCAAGGACACCCATCCTTGGCTGGCTGGTTGCCCAACCCAACTGCACCCCAGGCTCCTGCCTGCCCTTACGCGAGCTAAATTCTGACAAACCTGGAAGACCATTCCAAACCACAAATGCTTCAGATTCAGCTTGTTTCAGCCTACGACCTCCTTGGCAGGGTCTCCCTTCAGCGCGGCAGCCCCAAACAGGAGCTGACAGCGCTTCACAACCTTCTGAACCCGCGCTCAGGTCCCTTGGGTACCGCGGGGAGGACTCCTCTCAACGGCGTGCAAGCTCCCCAGCTCTGACAGCCCTGCTCTCGGCCTGCCTGGGAGGGGACCAGCATCCCCTTCCTTCCATTCAGCGCTGCGAAAGGTCACTGGGGAAGGTGTACTTGTCACCAGGAATAAGCTGTGACATGGAGGTTGTGCGTCACGTCTCCCCGGGAGGATGGAGGCAGCTGAAGTTGGGTGAAAAAGCTCGCCCGGTGCTGGTGGGATTTGGATCTGTCCCTGAGCACCCAGCAGAGAGGCAAGGAGCAAAACTCCTCCTAAATGACACTGGGTTATCAGCTGGCGTGGAGTGGAGACACCCAGGGCGGGTATCCCTTCACACCGACACATCAACCAGTCCAGCCTGAGTGTCTCCTCAACAGAAGTCACCCCACAACCACACAGCTCGGAAAGTGCCAGCTTCACAGTCAAGCTAAATAAGTCCCTTCCCTTTGCCTCCCCTGACAGCACACTTTATGCACAGCTATTCTAAGACAAGAGCCACCAGCAGACCTGTGGGGACTGGGTTTTAGAGCTCCATCTCAGGAGAGGGTGGATGACCCCCCAAGCTTCTGAGATGCTGCAGTTTCCCAGAGGAACCTCATAGGTTCCTGCATTTTACTACCTTGATATATCAGGGTGACATCAGAGGAGATTTTGTTTCTCTCCACAATGGGTAGCAAACCAGAAACAGGACTACAGCAAAGGTGACATGCACAGAAGAGAAGCAAACATCATCTCATCTTCCAGGAGGCAGAAACCAAGGCCAGTCAGCAGAAACCCCTGCCTGCTTACCCAGCTTAGCGATGTCCTGGGAACCCAAGCACAGACCAGAGACCCCTTGCACAAGATGTCCTGCAGAGGAAAAGACCACGTCCTACCATGCTCTGCTTGAAGACCAGAAGAGAGCAGCCCAGCACAGGGCTGGCGGCAAACAGCACCAGGAACCCAACAGCCACAAGTTTTGTGTCACCTCACCACAAGAGCAGGTCCAGGGAGATGATTCTGCCCCTCTACTCCGTTCTAGTGAGACCCCAACTGGAGCGCCGCATCCAGCTCTGGAGTCCTCAGTACAGGAAGAACATGGACCTGTTGGAACGAGTCCAGCGTAGGGCCACAAAGATGATCCAAGGGCTGGAGCCCCTCTGCTGTGAGGACAGGCTGAGAGAGTTGGGGTTGTTTAGCCTGGAGAAGGTTCCAAGGAGACCTTATAGTGGCCTTCCAGTACCTAAAAGGGGCCTACAGGAGAGATGGGGAGGGACTCTTGATCAGGGAGGGGAGCCATAGGATGAAGGGGAAGGGTTTGACACTGAAAGAGGGGAGATTGAGATGAGATGTGGGGAAGAACTTCTTTGCTGTGAGGGTGGTGAGAGCCTGGCCCAGGTTGCCCAGAGAAGCTGTGGCTGCCCCATCCCTGGAGGGGTTCAAGGCCAGGTTGGATGGGGCTTGGAGCAACCTGGTCTGGTGGGAGGTGTCCTTGCCCAGGGCAGGGGATTGGAACTCAATGATCTTGAAGGTCCCTTCCAACGCAAACCATTCTACAATTCTATGATTCTATTATCCTAAAACTATGATTCTAAAAGAAGACCCAGACCAAGCTCTTCCTCCCGGCTCTTCCTGTGCACAGGTTTCAGGGTAACTCCTTGCCCAAGCTCAAGTGTAAGAGCTTGTCCAGGGAGGTCACCAAGCCAGATGTAGCTGCCATTGGCACCACTGCATTGGCATGGGAGACCAGCAAGACCAACTCCTCAGCTTTCAGCAGTGGACAAGCAGGCAAAGGCTGCCCACGCACAAGGTCGATGCAGACAGGGGTGTCACCACCCCAAGGGGCTGGTGACCCCCCCATCCAGCCCCTCTCTGCCCCTTGCTCACATGGAGGTCAAGCCACAAGGTGACAGTCAGTGCCAGCGGAGCCATCTCTGCCCACTGAGGTGCTTCCAGCGCTGTATCAAAAATTAAAGCGAAGCAATAAAAATTAAAAGAGAAGTAACACGGATCATAAAACCCAAGCACTAAGACTAAAAAGTCCCTGGACGCTGACGTATCGTTAAGGCAGGGCATGAACCTCCCCTTGCACTGCTGCCAAATCCCCTTTCCAAGGGAAATTATCCTCTTTTCTGATTGCTTTCCTCCCCCGGCACTCCGGCAGGTGATGTTCTCTGGTGTTAGAGAAAAAGGCAGCGGAAAGGCTGGGAAGTGGTGTGTCATCCCCCTGTACACCGCTTTTTGTGCCTCAAATGGGCACATAACTGGGCTTTGTGGCTGAGGTCATCACCATCCTGACTAAGCATGCCCTGTTGATGAGGGATGCAGTGGAGAAACAGCTAAATAACCGGGCCCAGCCTCACAGGGCTGCTGGGCTGAGCTCTGATGAGGGAAAACATCATTTTCTCAAAAACTCTCCACCCGCCAGCCTTGCAGCCACCAGTAACTCAAAGACATCCTCCCCCATTCCAATACCCTGCTGTCATCCCACCCCAGAAGGTCCCACTGAAACAGCAGCCCTGGCACCAGGAGTTTAATGGGAGGGTGAGGCCAGTTTTGATTCATTGGGATGCGAAGCTGAGGTTTTAATTACCCCCAGGGCTCGGGGAGGGATACGCAGCCTCCCCACTGCCCATCATCTCCATCCCCATCCCTGTTCGGCCCCAGTGACCCATTAACATGCCCTTCTTCTAGTAAATATTGCCCGAGCACTCCTGCCTGCCCTCCTGGCCTCAATTAATTGTGGCCTGTGGGAGAAGCAGGTAAAAAAAAAAAGCACTGAAATTTAACTGTTTCTCGGCCGATGGTAAAAATGGACCTCGAGGTGATAAGCACAGGCAGCAGGGACAGGCACAAGCAGGGTCTGTGGACACCTCCTTGCCCAGACATCCTGGTGGATGCCCAACTGTCGTTATCTCCCTCCATTTCGTGGGATTTGGAGAAGTCTGGCAAGCCACAGGGTTTCATTCACAGGGGAAAATCTTGCTCTGGAGCAGGTTATGCCAGTGAGGAAAACCTTCCCTCCGCTGAATTCCATGCTCCCAGAGCCATCAGATGTCACTCCAATTCCACTGGTCCCAACGCGGTGGACCTCCCCTTCGCCACACTCAGACTTGACCCCACATCTCACAATACAAGGCAGAAGTTGAGCCCACGGAAGCTCCACGGCTCCCAAGTCCCACAGGAGCCTTGGTGGCTGTGGAGACCACTGCATGAGGAACCACTGTATCTAAGAAACCAAGTGATGGCAAGAAACATCTCAGGGTCCAAAACAGCACCTTCAGCATCCCTGGTGACACCAGAAATGTAAGTGGCACCTTCAGCATGGCACCATGGTTCCAGCTCCTGCTGCAAGGAGCAAGAGGTCATCACCAGAGAGGTCCCAACTCTACCCAAAGGCAGTTTTGTTGGAACGAAAGCGAAGGCCACACAGTTTGTGGGGCTTTTTTTTACCTAAGACTTCACTAAACTCCACGAACAGGTAGTGCCTCAGCATCCTGCAAGCGTCCCTCAAGCCACGCTTTCAACAGGAAGGAACAAAAGGCTGCGGTGGGGAGGGGAACGGTGGGAAACCTTACGGGCTCCCCAGCTTCATTTGAGACCTGGTGTTTGCAGCACGGGCTGCATTTCATCTTTTCATGAGTAACTCTTACCAGGAAACGTTACAAAAAGGGGGGCATTTCAAGGCAGAAAAGTTGGTCTCCGAATGCAATTTTTTTTTTTTTTTTAATATTTTTATTAAATCTTTTGTTAGCAACTCTTCTGGGGAGCGGATCCAACAGAGGCGATACAGTGCAACCTGCACTCCTAAATTAGTTTCCAGGCACTTGGGATGCTTTATTATTCATTTCCTCCAAATATTATGTAATGCCTTTCGCCCCTTTCAAAGTCTGTATGAGGGGTCTTTGATGCATTGTGGGACTTGAAAGTTGCAGGTCCAAAGCAGCGTTCCTTTCAAGTCCTCCCTTTTATCAAGCATATTCTGTTCTGTTCGCTATAATGCACACAATGGCATGAGAGTCTTGACCTGCTTCACGTCTGATGGGCTGAAATCTCAGATGCATAGGATAAAAACAGCCATTCCTAGCAATCCAGCTTAAACACTTAACGGTTCTATTCAGGCAAATATTACCCAGGGGTCTGCCACGCCACTGAAAAGCTGCAGAAATTGGCTCCGTAGAAGGCTGACCAATTCAGCAGCGAGAAACGACCCCGCTACATTAACTCCCCTTTTCATTTCACCCTGGGCGAGCCGGGGTCTGGAGGTAACCGCAGCAGGAGGCGAGAGAGCCGGTTGAAGCCAGATTCATTTTCTTTATATAAAGTATTTTTTGTGTGTGTGCGCGCGTGTGTGTGTGTGTGACCATGAATGTCATTATGCGGATCTGCAAAAGAGGGAAAGTAATGACATTAGGGCACAGGCAGAGAAGAAACCGGGGAGGTTTTTTGTCTTACGGTTACGCGGGGAGAGCTGTCACATCTCCTGCAGAAGTAAAATTTGTAGCCTTCAAGAGACTGCAAACGTCTCAGTTAACCTGGTCTCTGCCTCTGCTGAAGGTAGGACTTTTTGGGGGGGGGTTACTCTACACCATCCAGCACGGGTGTCCCCGCCGTGTGTCAACCAGAATTAATAGCTCCTGTTCTCCTCTTCCACAATAATTCACCCTTTTTTTCTTCTGTTTACACTGTGAGCTCGCTACTTCAGACACGGCCCCTGCCCAACAACATACAGGACCCAGGACAAGGATGTAAAGCTAAACTGACTCCTGCAAAAGCAAACACATTTCAACCCCAAATTAACTGGTTTTGTCCTTTAGACAATTGCACTGACATGTTTTTACAAAAGTACCATGCTGCTATTTTAGGATATTAATCTCCTCTTATCAATCTATCTCCTCTTGACAGGTTACAAACCAGGGAAGATTTTTTTTTTTTTTAAAGGGCGGTCTTGAAATGCAGGGGTAAAATTCAGTGTAAGGGCTCCTAAACGGGCTGAAGCTGCTGGAATTCGCCTTGCATGTCTTACACCCCGGGAGGAGAAGGTGTCTCCAGGACGGTTCAGAAGAGGAATGTTTAGACTATACAGGGAGATGTTTGTAACAGAGAGGGGTCCTTTTTTTCTGACCGCCCCTTGCCTGCCCCAGAGCTATGCCCTGGCATGCCTGCAGTCCCAGCCTGTCAGCCGAAAACATACAGTGGAGTCTTTATAACCCCAAAGTTTCCCCAGGAAGACTCTTTTTTAGCCTTGTATCTAAAGGAAGAAGTTGATTTTGTACGAGAAAAACCTATATAGATGTCCCATGGGCAAGACATCCAGCAGCAGCTCCAGGGCCTGTAAAGAGCGACCGCAGCCCCTGGTTCTGGTTTGTGTGATTCCAGCGGGATTAGGTCTGAAAGCAGGGATACCACCTCCCATCCCCTCCTCCTCTCCTAGGATGCTGCAGACCCAGGGAGGTGAGCACAAGCCTGATTTCCAGAGATGCTGAGCATCTCTCCCACCACTCATCCTACCATGAGCATCTCCTGGTACAGCGGTGGCAGCACCAGGTACCAAAAAGAATATGAGAAAGTCTTAGCTCTCACGTTACCCATGGGGCTAAGAGGTTTTTTAGGAGCCCTCTTAAGCATCTTTATTAAAATACCACCAGACAGCAGGGTTTTTTGCCCTGGGTGGGATTGGTGCAGAGCTGGTCTGCCGGGGGGGAGCTGACAGGTCATTATCATCTGTCCTACAAACTCTCTGAGCCGATAAGGAACCTCCAACCCTGTGATGGTTTATCAGTTTGTTAGGTTGGAAAAAGGAAATTCTTTCAATCGAGATAACGATTCTGTTCCTTTCTGGCAAATGAGAGTTTTTGCTCCATACAGGGGGACGCTGGCAGAAGCGGAGCCAGGACGAGGATGGGACCCATCACTCAGGAGCCAACAGAAAGATGGTGTTGCAGCTGGCAGGGAGCGTCTGCACAAATTGTAAGGAGCCCAAAACTGCTCCTTGGAGAGAGACAGAGGAAGAGAAAAAAGAAGCAAAACTGCAGGAGAAACAAAATCTATTTGTAAACCCCAGGCCGAGCCAGGGGAGGAGAGCGGAGACGGTAATGGAGCCTGATGGAGAGTTCACAGGATTGTTAGATACCCTCCAACTCAAATATGCTGAGCAGCCAATTATTTAATGCTAAGGAACAGTGCAAACGGATGTTTAATAAGCTGAATCACTCCAGGATTGTAGGAGCTCAAGGGACCAAACCCCTGCTGGTGTAAATCAGGAAAGATAGCACTATAAAACAGACAGTGCTTCAGACACCCCACAGTTATGGACAACTCTGCCAGGGCTGGGGTGCCCAGAGGGGAAACGCAGATGGATTTTGGGAGCAGATGGGTGCAAGGGCTCCCCAGGGAACATGGTCCAACACCCCCGGGCTGGCAATCACATCCAGCTTTGTGGCCGGTGGCCTTCGAGGCTGCCTTGTTTACAGGCGAGGGGATGTCTGCTCCTGGGAAGAGAGGCTGAGATTATTCTCTAGCTGATAGCAGAGAGGCAGCAGGGAAGGAGTGGGAGGTGTGGAACCCAGGGAGAAGTTTGGTCTCTGCTCCGGGCCCTGATTAACGCCTGTTTTGGGAGTCTGCAACGGTCCCTGGGAACAAAATGTTGTTTCTCAGGCTCTGGGAGAGGTGCTGGAGGAAATCTCAGGTCTCAGCACCCTCCCTGCCTGCCTTGATGGGAGGTGACCCTGCAAACACACTGTCCCCTCACCTGGCCTGCTCTTGCAGCCAGAGGACAGGCTTCCAGCTCATCCCAGGGTGGATGCCCAAACTACAGCAGATGCAACATGGGCTAAAAACACCCTCACTCACCATAAAGGGCCTCTATGCTGTTAAATGTTTGAAGAAAAGTCCTTCCTGAAGCCCCTTCTCATCTCTGCCTGTGTCACCTTCTTCCTCCTCCTTCCTTACCTATACTAAGCTAAGTCCTAATATCTGCATCTCCCCACCATCCACCCACCACCAGCACTGCTCCTGCACATCCATGGAGTCCAGGCTACAGCAAAGACACATGGGTATAAGGAAGAAACTGTTTTCTGTGAGGATGGTGAGACACTGGCCCAGGTTGCCCAGAGGGGTGGTATATGCGCCATCCATGGAAATGTTCAAGGCCAGGTTGGACGGGGCTTTGAGCAACCTGGTCTAGCTGAAGATGTCCCTGTTCATGGCAGGGGTGTAGTACCAGATGTCCTTTAAAGGTCCATTCCAACCCAACCCATTCAATAATTTTACAATAACCCAGCACTAAGGTGCTCCTCAGCATCTGTAACACGGGTGCAGTGCAGGGACCAGGGAAGACATGGGGATCCGGTCCCCGATGGATGTGGCCCCATGGGGACTCACCATACAGCTCTGCTAAGGGTTTGGCCAGTACAAACCAGGCAGTTGTTCAGGGAAAGACGGTGCAAAAGAAACAATCCCCCACCTGATGCAACACAAGGTTAACTTGGTTCAACAACAACAACTCGGCGCCTGTCTCAGGCATATCTGAACCAGCTCAGATGATAAAAAACGGATGCTCCTCTCTTCCTATTCGAGACCTCTAGGCAAACACCCAAGCCCCAGCCCTGCAGCGCGACAGCTGCAGAAAACAGGTCTGGAGAGGACCTTGAAATGTCACCCAAATCGCAGCCCCGTGACTGGGTCTGCAACGGGGCCAAGCACAACAAAAGCCAAAAGCACTCCAAGCATTAACAAATATTGTTGCTCGGCGCACTCCCGTGCAGCTGCCAGCGGATCTGCCGCCTGCTCTTTCCAGCACTGCAGCACGGGAGAACACACAAATTTATGAGAGCATCTTCTACAGATTTACAGAAGGAGCAATTAGCCATTAGGTCGTTGACAACAGCAGAGAATCGTGGTGGGGGGGAAAGCTGATGTGTGCTGATCCACCAACACCACAAACTGCCTCCTCCCCCTTAGTAACTGAAAGGCAGGATCAGACCCCCAAGTCCCCAGAAAGACATCAGGACAGCCACTCCGTACTCCTCAACTCTTGTCCTGCTTGCCAGGAGCCACCAACTCCCCCCACAAAGCCACCAGCTCCCCACACCCCAATGTGTACTCACCAGTACCCTTCTTTTCGTTTCAAATCTCCGGCGATGCTCCCTTTGCTCCTCTGACCATTTCCTAAGGAACAATGGAGAGAAAAAAAAAGACAAAAGCTTTCATCAGATCCAGAACTGAGCTTCTGATTAAGAAGGGCCAGCCTTGGAGAAAACTTCTGCCGGGTGGTGAGAAACCACTGAACTAGACCTGCTCCTGCTCTCCAACCACTAAGTTTTCTATGGTCAGTTCAGCCATTTCTCTGCTCATCACCCTTCTCTCATGCCTGTATCACAAAATCACCTAGCAACACCGTGCCATGGAGGTGCTGCTACCAACCCATCCTCCCGCTGTATCACATCTCCTCCTGTGACAGCTGGAAGATGAACAGTCCGGAAACGGATCCCACCAAAGCAGTGTTGGCTGCTTCACCCATCCCACCCCCCAGATAAACATTACATCTTGGTCCCTTTGGGATTATTGATTTCCCATGTCTTCCTACACATGTAGCTTGGTGGTAGCCTGGTGGTACCTGCAACCAACCCACATCCTGCAGGTGATGGGGTGCAGAGAGGGAAGAAGTACAACCAGCATCCACCCAACTTTGTCTGTACAAGTCCTCTGCCTCTCTTAGCGAGGGAAAAAACTTTGGAAAAACGAAGCTCTACAGCAGCTCCTGGCCACCACTTTGCACTTGCAAATGATGGAGACAGCAGGCTGGCGTTTCCAAAGAGGGAGCTGACACCTCCACGCAGGAGGTGTTGAGTAGGACTGTCACCAGCACATGCTAAAGGAGATAATGAAACACGCTGATGGCCGCTAATGCAGGCTATGGGTGGAGGAATAAGGTGGCCAGCAGCTGGGCTGGAGGTGGGCAGGGCTCAGAGGGCTGTTGAAGAAGATCAGCATGGACATTCTTTGGGGGTCCTGACTCCACTTTACACAAGCTTAAGGTGTGAGACTCGCACCAGTGGGCAGCCACCATATTAACACAGTCCAGAGCCCCCCTAGCACAGCTGGAGGTGGTGGCCCAGGTCCCTTCCTGGGTAAAGACAGAAAAAAAGACCACCATGACCATTAGAAGACCAGGGCAGCTGGGCACACATGTTAAGGGAGCACATAGATGGAAATTGCTCCTGTGGTTCAGCAGTCAGCTGACCAAGCAGTATCTGGACACAAAAGAAACTATGAGGTCACCATCCGGGGTATTTCCCCCAAAATGACACCACCAGCTCACATCTGTCCTTGAAACTGGGGTTCTACCTGAGTTTTGGCTGGGATGAAGGGCTTCCAGCCAACTAGTGGAAGCTGCAAGGAAAAAGGGATCTCTCTGCCAGGGCTTAGTGGTGTGTCGTCAACTGGGACGTCACTCAAAGCAATGAAACGGCCATTTATTGCATTCAGCCTCTGAACGTGCCATGTTTGACACCAGTGGAGCCAACGCAGTGCATTCCCATTTGGTAAATCTTACATGAGAAGGCTGAAACCAAGGCGAGGAGATACTTGTTATAATGGGTCAGCTGGAGATGAAGATGCTGCCTCCTCTTCCTGGGGTCCCCAAGCAGTTCCTGACTCAATCAATCACCTCAGCTTCTCCTCCTTGCCTTCTCCACAGGTTTACTGGGTCCACCAGCACTAGTTCCCACTCCCCATGATGCAATCCAGCAAGTGGCAACCCTCTCCCTCCTTTTATATGGAGGCTGAATCCACCTTGATTTTGTGTCCGCCTTTCACTGAATCATAGAATGGTTTGGGTTGAAAGGGAACTTAAAGACCATCCAGTTCCAACCCCCCTGCCCTGGGCAGGGACACCTCCCACCAGACCAGGTTGCTCCAAGCCCCCTCCAACCTGCCCTTGAACCCCTCCAGGGATGGGGCAGCCACAGCTTCTCTGGCCACCCTGGGCCAAGGTCTCACCCCCCTCACAGCACAGAATTTCTTCCTGAGATCTCATCTCAATCTCTCCTCTTTCAGTTTAAAACAAATTGCCAACAACATTTTTCAAGTCAGGTTGACACCTGGATGACCATCCCAGGACTGAGGAACCTAAGGGTTTCTCATCACCTTACCCATTTCATTAAGCTGGTAAGATAATTGCTGTGCGTGCACTCTCAAGGGGCAGAGAAAAACCACAACGGGTAACCTTTGCGATGATCTGTATTTTGACTTTTTTATGCTTCTACAGCCATCAGCAGGAGGACATTCAGGCAGGCAGCAAGGCACAGAGCACAGGTGACTGGTGGAGCACATGGTGGCTGCAGACCAGCCTGCTGACTTGCAGCCATGAAGGCTGGCCAAGCTCCGGGGCCACGATCAGCCCCCACGAGGGGACTTCTCTGCGGCTAATGAGTCCATCTGCTTTTGAGAGCATCCAGATGCTCTGACCTTGTGCACTTAAGCGCGACCTCCTTCCTTAGCCCCGGCCCCAGTTCAGATCATTAGCTGATGAGCAACCGCCACCACCGAGGACTAATGGCTCGTTTGCCTCTCGACAGCCAAAAGTGATCAGCGAGGGGGCAAAGAGCTTAACGCAGGCCACTGTCAACGTGCCCACGTGGGTGAGCGCCGTTGTCTTTCTTTTGGGCAAAATTCCCAGGGAAAGCTGCAAAAATCCTGCAACACCCTGGCTCGGCGCCGGAGCTCATCAGCTTTGCTAAGGTCAATGCACAATCTCCTCCCGGCGTCAGGGCAGGGGCTGTCACCACGTTTCCCTTGAGCAATGCCGGGCTCTGGCTTTAACTTCTACTTAAAGTTGTCTCCTTCTCTCTCTGCCAGCAGAGTCCTGCATTGCGGCTCCCCCTCCCCACGGCAAGGGGAACTCAGGGACACCACAGCCTGCAGTGCAACATCTGAAGAAAAAAAAAAAAAAAAATCACTGTTGGAAGCTCAGGAGAATCCTCACGGGATGAGGCTGGAAATGGGAGATTCTGGGCCAAACAAAGGCTGCACCTGAACTACGGTTTCATTAACCCGTGAAGAGGTTCATCACCATGAAGAGGGGTCTGAAGAACTTGTGGTTCCCCCTCCGAGTCAGCAAATGGGGAACCGGGGAGGATGCCCTGGTGCTCTTGTAGCATTTTCCAAGATAGGATGGGCACTGCCAAGAGCAGCCCAGGCTTCCTTCTCCCATTCTGGGATGAGAAGCTCTAAAGCAAACAGTCTCGTCCATGCCTTCCCCCTCAGCCACAAGGTCCCTTTTAGCTTCTTGAGGTGGTTTCAAGATGGATTGAACACACCCTCCTGGATATGACGTTAAGGCTCCTAATAACCTTCCTTGAATACATCGCTAACGTGCTGTATCAGCTCACTTGTGGGTCTGTTCTCACCATATGCCTTTAGAAGGGGAGCTTCTACCTCTCTTTAGCACACTGACCTCTCCATCCCCTGGCTGGGGTGAGCTGCAGAGCTGGGAAAGACAGGTTCCCAAGCAGCTGGTGATGGGTCATGCTTGTCCTGCCCTTGAGGTCAACCCCACATGAAGAAACAGCCCTTCTCCAGGGTGTCTACACTGGGGACAGCATTACACTCAACAGAACAAGCACTCACATACTCCCAATGGACCATCCACCAAGGAGTCCATCCATGTTCTAGACCTGATCAGCCAGCAGCTGGAGGACAGTGTGGCCCTGGTCCCATCACCACATTAGACTCCCTAAGCCATCCAAGACCTGTGTGTGGCTTTGCCAGATATGAGCTTGGACCTATGCCCCTCTTGCTTGACATTGCAGATGAAGTAATACGTCTTAAGGTAAAACTAGACACTTATGTCTAGCAGCTGAATCATGACCTACACGTGTGGTGGCTGTCCGAGCTCTTACTGCACCCCATGGGGATGCAGTAAGCAGAATTTGGGGTGTCTGGAGAGCCATCCAGTCACTCAAACATCAGGAACTACTCTGGGGTGTGAAACACCCTCCAGACTCCACTGACCAAACATCTATCAGCTGTAACAGAAGATTAGGCACTGAGTCCATATTTTTATCTTCCACTGCAGCCCACCTCCACCTCCTGGTCCAAGTCTCAACAGCTCCAAAATAAAATCCCTTTGCATTAGGAGAGGATGCCCTCCAGCTCTGCACTCTGGGGTCCCTGCTGTGACAAGTGGCACTGTCCTGGCAGATAAACACTTCCAGGATGGTTCCCGTGTTTGTGTGCCTCCCACGTAATACCATTGAAGAGAATAAATTTGACAACCAAAGGAGAAGGAACAACTGATATGCAAACCCATGGTATGAATCATTCACCAAATGGAATTCGCTCCCTAGTTTTCAAATAATCTTGGAGGTTGCTTCCAAAGTGCTCTTTGCAAGCCCCCTGTTAATCTGGAAAGCAGATGCTGCCACGGGGCCATTTTACAGCATCTTCAGTAAATCCCCATCAAATATTTCTTTTAAAATGCCCAGGACTTTTGCAATCAGGTTGGTTTTTTTCCATCTTCTTGGCATATCTGAAAACCAAACATCATAAAACACCTTTGCTGTGATTCAGCTTTAATGAACGACCATAAGCCTGAGGAAGAAATCATCTCACACCTCCCCTCATGCCTGGGTGACCCCAGGATCCTCCCAGAGGACACTGCCCATCTCTTTCACCATGTGCTCTCTAGAGTCTTTGACCTCACCAGACAGATAAGTGAATCAGGAAGTTACCAGAACCAATTTCTAGCATGGCTTAATAATTACAAGCAAAATATGGAGCTGTAGGCAAACACTGTCATGTTGTCAGAGACAAATGAAGGTGAACCCTGGCTTCAGTGAAGACAAGGGGAAAACTATGAAGTGCAGCCTTCCCATCCCAGCCTGTGCATCTGAGATGACCCAGTGGTGATGAAATGACAGACTGGCCTCTTCACCATCTGCAAAATAAAGTTATAGCTTCCTTAATAATGCTCATCAGGCAGACCAGGGTGGTCCCATCCCTTCTGAAGATGCATGGAGGTAGGCAAGAAAACATCTGACCATGGTGTATCAGAACCTGCAGTGCAACCACAGAGCCTAGCTATGGTGGAACACCAGAGCACACGACATCAGGTGTGCAAAACTTAAACCATGCTGCCTTTTGGGGGATAATTCTCCTCCCAGACATTCAGTTTTATGTCAAGATACTGAAAGGCATGGTGGGAAGGAGACACTCAGGGTCACAGACCCCTCATGTATCTGCAGAACAATGCCAGTTAGCTAGACTGAGCTAATTAGCTAGACTCCCTTCATCAGCAAAGGAAAGAAACTACAGCAAGATCCAGCTGATCTCAGCTAGACATCTCCCTTAGGAGACGAGAAACCACAGCACTGAAATCGTGCCTACTGCTCTCCATCAACAGTGAAGGCAGCCTGGGCCACTAGGGAAGAGGTGGCTACCATCCAGGTATCTAAATGGGGACAGATGAATCCCACCTCACCAGAAAATATTCTGCTCAGCTAAAAACCCCATTTATATCAACTAACAGAGCAAATTCAGAGCCTGAGCCTCGCTGGAAGTCTGTGTTGCCTTGAACCTGGCCGTGGGGACCATGCTCTTCTCAGTGGTGCCCAGTGACAGGACAAGAGGTAATGGGCACAAACTTGAACATAGAAAGTTCCATCCACACATGAGGAGGAGCTTCTTTCCTTTGAGGGTGGCAGAGCCCTGGAAGAAGCTGCCCAGAGAGGTGGTGGAGTCTCCATCTCTGGAGACATTCAAACCCCACCTGGACACATTCCTGTGCAACTTGCTCTGGGTGGACCTGCTCTGGCAGGGGCATTGGACTGAATGATTGCCAGAGGACCCTTCCAACCTATCAAATCATTAGATATCATAGAAACATAGAATGGTTTAGGCTGGAAAGGACCTTAAAGATCATCTAGTCCAAATAGGGCAGTGTCCCGGAGAACCCAACTGGAGCCAAGGGAACCAAGTCACCCATGTCCCTGCAGAAAATCCCCCCCTGGCAAATGTACTTTGAAAAGGCACTTTTGTGGATGTTTCACCACCTAGGAGAGTGTTTGTGATGATTACTGCCATTTTTAATAGCAAATAGTGTATGGATAAAAGCTGCTTTGGCAGCTGATGGGGAAAGGACCTTAAAGATCATCTAGTCCAAATAGGGCAGTGTCCCGGAGAACCCAACTGGAGCCAAGGGAACCAAGTCACCCATGTCCCTGCAGAAAATCCCCCCCTGGCAAATGTACTTTGAAAAGGCACTTTTGTGGATGTTTCACCACCTAGGAGAGTGTTTGTGATGATTACTGCCATTTTTAATAGCATGTGCAACTTGGATAAAAGCTGCTTTGGCAGCTGATGGTGGCCACGTGGGTGGATGCTGGCAGCACCCACAGTAGATGCCAGGGCACCGCATGGGCAGAGTGGTGGCACAGAATTCTCCTTGCTGCACCATGTCTTGCCATGGACTGTATCTTCCAGCCAAAAATGCCCTGAGACAGCTCATCCCTCCCAACCAGGGGAGAAATGAGTGTGTGATTCATGTTTCAGGAGGAGGAGTGGCCTGGCTGCATCTTTGGGCTGATATCCATTCCCATCTCCTGCCCTCCATTTTCCCCTTCCTCTGTGAAAATGGAAACAATGAGGTCAACCGTGGTTGGAAAGGGCTATGAAATCTTCAGATGAAACGTGGTAGATAAGATAGAGGTGAATTATCCTAGAAACAGAGGGAGAGGGGAAAGCCAGTAGAGGGGGAAAAGCCCCACATAATAAATAAGAGTCTATAAATTACATCAATCAAATGCATTAAAAACCCAATCCTCTGAGAAGCAGCTGCTTCAATCTTTACTGCTGATAGCATCAATATAAGAGGGGAAATTACCACCTTGTGTTCTGCAACACATCACACCGACTTCCCTTCACAAACTCTCGTGTCCCCTGATTGCAAAGTCAATTTAAAATTTACCATAAAACACAGAATCTCATAAAATTTACAACCCCAATCACACTCACTTAGTGCTCTCACCCACATCAAACGCTCAGGCACCCACCTTGCTCTCTGATGCAGAGATACGATGACATGCTGCAGATGGGGGAGCAGACCAGGGCATCACAGTGTAGATCTGCCTCTCCTGGCCAGCCCAGTGGAAGAGAAAAGAAGTCAGTTTGCAAAACAAGGTGGGAAACACCTCTGTTGGAAGTACCCTCAGATGTCCAGCAGACAGCTCATCCCATGTAGCAGCAGGACAAAGGGTAGCCAGAACCATAATTTATGCTGAGTGTGGTGAGACACTGGCCCAGGTTGCCCAGAGAGGTGGGAGATGTCCCATCCCTGGAAGCATTCAAGGCCAGGCTGGATGAGGCTCTGAGCAACCTGATTTAGTTGAAGATGTCCCTGCTCATTGCTGAGGGGCTGGACTAGATAACTTTTAAAGGTCCCTTCCAACCCAAACCATTCTATGGTTCTTTGATTCTATAACCAAATATGATGTGACCTTGAGTGCAGCTGGGGAGCTGTAGCTCTGGTGCCCTCAAAGTGGGACCAGCATCCCATGATGCTGAGCCAACCTCCCATCTCTCACTGGGACATGCTTAAAATTCAGCTGGGTTTTGAACCATTTTTCAGGCTCTGATGCAAAACCCTTCCCTGAGCCTGAGTTTCCTCCAGAGATTTAAGCCCTTGTAGATCCTGCAAGGAACATGGGGTGAGTTTTTAATAAAGGGAAGGAACATGCAGCTATGCTCATGCTGAGAGTTGATTGTTTGCTCTTGCAGGCATGGCTTCCATTCATGGATTGACGAGGGGAAATTAATTAGGCTCCTAGTTTTGCTTCCTACATGAAACTAACTCCTTTTGCTTCTGATTAAAGCGTTGTCACCGTGACAGAAAGCCCATCTCTCTGACGGGGTTCAGAGGATCTCGGCTGAAGCAACAGAAAAAGCTGCGTATCTCAAGATGCACTTTCCCAGCACCCACAAAAAACCTCTCTCTCAGTTCCTGGGGTGCTCATAGAATCATAGAATGGTTTGGGTTGGAAGGAACATTAAGGACCATCCAGTTCCACTGCCCTGTCCTGGGCAGGGACACCTCCCACCAGACCACGTTGCTCCAAGCCCCCTCCAACCTGGCCTTCAACCCCTCCAGGGATGGGGCAGCCACAGCTTCTCTGGGCAACCTGGGCCAAGGTCTCACCCCCCTCCCAGCACAGAATTTCTTCCTGAGATCTCATCTCAATCTCTCCTCTTTCAGTTTAAAACCATTCTCCTTCATACTATGGCTTCCCTCCCTGATGTTCATGCACCCCACAAGCTCTGGCATAAAATTCTCCCCAGATTTGCCTTTATTGAAAAATTGCAGGATAGATTCAGGGAAGAGCGTCATTTTTGCAACCAGCAGCTTGCAATTGCAACTGACTTACGCTGCAAGGAGATGGATGCTTGAAGAAGAAGCAAGGGTTAAACCCAGACGACAAGAGGACAGGCAGGACTCAGGGATGAAGCAGTTGATCAAAGGGTAGCTCAGAAGTTATTTAAAAATAAACCAGAAAGTAGAACTTCCAGGCGGTTCCCACTGTAATTACAATGCAGACAAGGGAGCCATGGTGCTGTTAAGGTTACTGGATTTTCCTAGCAGCTGGGTTTAATTTACTTAAGACATGCAAAGCCATCAGGTCAGATCCCATTAGCAGAATCTCTCCAGAGCACTGCAAGAGCCCGGCCAGTCCAGCGCTGCAGAAATGCTGAGGGCAAAGCACAACTGCAAAATGCCCCTGGAGAATCAAGAGAGATTCATTCAATGGTCAACATCAACACGCGTTGCCTTCCCTGTTGGCCACAGGGTGGTCTGTCCCTCCTGCTCATCAAAGGACCTGTCCTTCTCCTCCCACCAGAAGCCACCTACTGATATCTCCTAAGGCCGGAGAGGAAAAGGCAGCACTAAGATCACCAGATTCAGAAATCAGCACAAATATCTCTCCTGGCTGAAATGGAGAAGGTTCCTGAGAAATCTGGGATCAAGCATTTAGGATAGTCCTTTGAATGTGCTTTTCTATGACTCAGGTTTCTCTGGGTGTCCTACAACCTGTTTATAAACACATGCAATGTCCCACCTGGATCCCTCTAATCTAAGAGCCTTCCCCTGACTCAGGTTGCCTTAGAAATGAGACCCATTTTGTCCCAAACTGTGTGAGATGGAGCTTGGTGGGTTTGTAGGGTCAGACTTCCACCCCTGTAGCTCTGCTCACATGTCCCAAATTGGGGCCACATGATCCATCAGGAACCTTTCCAAGATACAGGACCAAACTCTAAAATCTCCTTGTCAGGAAAAACCTTCTAGAGATCTTTTTCTGTTTGGTTGGTTTTTTATTTCATTCATTTAACGTTGGCTCAACGCTCTCTTCACCAAAGGCAACACCAAAGTTTCATCCACTATTTGTGGCTCCTACCAGCTCAATTCTATTTCTAAAATTAGCAGCCTGAGATGATACTTAATTGCTAGAACAAAAGGTGGTAGAACATGTTTTGGATCCTGCACACCACTGTAAGTGCTTCTGCCACTACAAGCACCTCAGTCCACCATGGACTGAAGCTCAAACCCCTCTTGTTCCACTAAGCCCTACCCCATAGAGTGATGCTGTGCAGCTTTAACGGGAATAGAGCTGAAGACAAGGACAGACCAGAATATGTCACGGGCTCCCTTCTGCACAGACACAAAGTCATTCCTACAGAGAATGGGAAAGAAAAGAAAAGAAAAGAAAAGAAAAGAAAAGAAAAGAAAAGAAAAGAAAAGAAAAGAAAAGAAAAGAAAAGAAAAGAAAAGAAAAGAAAAGAAAAGAAAAGAAAAGAAAAGAAAAGAAAAATGAAATTAAATAAATAAGTAAATACAAAATAATGTGAAGCAACGGGTTTGTTTATGGGAACTCTGAAAACATCCAACCAAACTCCATTACCCTTGTTGACAAGGATTGGCACTTCTTGCCACCAGAAGCCCTCCTGAAATCAGCAGCTCCTGGCCCTGGAGTCGCTGGAACAGCTTAAGATCGCTTTTCCAACACGAAGTCATCCTTCACGCTTTAGAAAGGTGTGAGACTTATTTGCATAATAAATGACAAGACAGGGATACACACTTCTGACAGACGCCCCCTTCCCCCTCCTCCCCCCACTTCCCTCTGAAAAAAAATATCTATTTATTCTGAGTGAATCGTCTCTTCTTCAGATAAATGGTGTTTGTAGTCAGTTTAGCTCGGCGAGATACGCATTCTTTTGCATGCCCATAATGAATTTTCACAGCTAGAGCCCTAATCCAGTCTAGTCATGGAGGGTTTATCAGGACCTCTTATTTTATTTCTACCGGTAAAATGGGAATTGCTTTCCTTATCGCTATCTAGAAGCACCTGAGTGATTTTTGCTTCATATTTCCTATCCCACTGGAATTCAGGATGCG
The DNA here is from genome assembly GCF_001431845.1 of Calidris pugnax. Taxonomy (NCBI): domain Eukaryota; kingdom Metazoa; phylum Chordata; class Aves; order Charadriiformes; family Scolopacidae; genus Calidris; species Calidris pugnax. The sequence goes on along the minus strand of NW_015091300.1, from coordinate 2,116,766 downwards.
GTGTTATCTGATGCTGTACAATTGTCACTCACGTTAGTTGCCTTTTTATTTTAATTTGTTGGAGTTACTGCTGGTTTTGGTTTGTTTTTTTTTTCATTTTTAAAGAGATTTTACTTTAAGATCTGAGTATTTCCTTGCTCCCTGCCATCCTCCTGCTCACGTTTCTTAGGGTGATCCTTGGGAAGGCAGGATCAGGGATTGTCTTGCCCTCATCTGCCTGATGCTTTCCCTTGGGAGAGGACTCATTGGGCTTGCCCCCCATCCATCCCACCCCTGTCTGCAGGGGAAGTGCAAAAAATACGCAATAATGAGCAGAGATTTTTCCTAAAATGGGGTTTTAAAGCAAACGGACCCAGGAGAGCAGGGGTTTGCTGACATGATGGCTACAGCTGCTGCAACCAGGGAGCATGGAGGTAGCTCTGAGCTCTGAGCAGTTGCTGGTAAGGCACAAGAAGACCTATAAATCCTGCAGATAACGCCGTGATGGATCAGTAGTGGCAAGACATTAACCTTCACTCTTGAGGAGACACCCAAATGATAACACCTGTAGCCACGCCACTCCAGAGTTATCAGTCTTGTCACTCGTGAAGATAAATCTATCTGACCTAAACCATCATCCTACACAACCCCCCTCCGGCTTCCTCGCTCAAAACCCTCGGTAGATACCAGCAGGGATCGGGAAAATCACACCTAATAACCAACCGAGCGTGTGTAACAAGGCTCACATGGAAACCATTTCCTTCCAGCGTGTTCAAATAATTCCGCAGAGCAGGGGAAAAAAAAAACACGGTAGGCTTGAAGGCCGGTCTGCAGGGGAAGTGCTACATGTCAGTGACAACTGTGGAAGGACAGAAAACAGCCAGCCACCACAACCTCAAGGAGCTGTCACGCACAGGAAAATGTAAGTTAATTAAAGCCACTTAAAAAAAAATACATCTGGGACAGGGGGGCGTGGGATGTAGGGAGGGAGAATGAAGTGATATTAAAAGCTCAAACAGATGGTGAATCCCAGACAGGAGGTGATGAAACCCGTTCTGCTAAATCCAGATGAGCCCCTCGCCCCAGGGCCGTGCTGGAGGGGGCAGGATGAGCCCCCTGCACCTCAGGGCTAACGCCTTGCCACCAGGCACTGCATCTTCTTGTAGCCCCCACGGAGATGCCTGGGCTCAGCAGGTCTGCCCCTCCGCTGGAAAACACCAGAGAAGCTCCACCGATGCTCTCCTAGACCAAGCTTGGGATTATAAATCCATTTCTTGCCTTCATAACATCTTCCCTCTGGTGCCCATCGCACCATTCAGCTGAAACGAGAACCACATCTGGCTGAGACTGTGAGGATCTAAACCCACCTCAAACACACCATCAGCACCAATACCACCTCCACCTTCAGCCCTGGTCCTCCTCCTAGCACAGCGTCCCCTGAGTCTCCAGACTATGCTCAAAGGATGAGTAGAGGTTCCTCACACCAGCCACTGCTGACATAAAAGCAAAACTAGAAAGATTTGGGTAGGTTCTATGCAGGCATCACACCCCATGTGATATATGCACAATAGCTTTGAATTTAGGTGCCTTGAAGCTCTACAAGACAAGAAGCTTGAAAGTTGCTTTGAGTTGTTTCAAGACAAAACCCTATGTCTTGCTTTGATCTCACGGCTCCACCACAGAAGACTTGCAATCAGCTCCCAAAGAAACTCAAAATGTTGGGTCTTTATATATTCTATTGAGCGTTAGTTCAGAAGCGGCACCAAAACACCCACACAAGGTTGGGTCATCATGGAGAACCTGCCTCTGCTACCGCATCCACTCAACCAGCCGTCTGAGACACCCTGGCTTGGAAAGCAGGGCTGGTCAACCTCAGGCGGGCAGGAAAACAGCAAAGCCTTCTGCACACCATCAAACCCCTGCTGCAGGATGACAGCTGGCGAGAGGAAGTCTTGCCATGACATCAACCCAACCCAGTCGGAGCGCAGGCAGCACGGAAACACAGACGGAGAAGCGAGGAGAATCCAGGTTTCCGACACATCTCGGTCTGCTTCCCATCCTCCTTCCTCTGCTGGGATGGGGGGGAAGTGCAACAAACCCAACGCCAACCCAGTGTGGTCCTCCAGCGGCGCCGGGGGGGCTGCTGGAATTTGGTTATCTGGCGTAGTGAAGAACGCCCAGGAGAAGGTCCAAGATCTCCTTCCTCGCCCCGGAGCTCATTTTATAACCCCAAACCGGGTTTTCATTCCGGCCCAGGGTAAAATTAATCCATCCCACGTCCCCGTGGCTCTGGGGAGAGCGTCCACAGCCCGGGCTCTCCAAATAAAGCCTGGCAGAGCATCCCCCTCCCTGCCCGCGGCACCGGGCAGGCGGCCAAGCCCCCCCACCCCTGCCCCCCAACCCCTGCCTTCCCAAGGGCTATTTCCTTAACGCAGCCCAGCTGCCTGCCCCCACCCGCCACAGGCTGACAGATTTGTGCAGTCCCCTTAGGGTGGGGTAGGTACATTTATTTCCTCTGAAAGAAAAAAAAAAAAGAAAAGAAAAAAAAAAATCGATTAACCTTTTCCTCTTCTTGCAAGGGGCAAGAAACATCCCCGCCACAGAAACGGTCTTGGGACCAAAAGGTCTGCTCAGGCAGCTGCACCAATGCTATTCTGGCCTAGCTAAAATTAAAGAGCTGAAGTCGTTATGTGGGCCCTCGCGAAATTGTCACGGGGACCGCAAGATTAGAGGACCAGCCAGTGACCTGGGAGGCCAAGGTCTATTCCCAGCTGCACCAAGGGATTCTCATGTGAGTCACAACATGTTTCTCAAGCCCTGGTTCCCCAGAGATAAAAGAAGGGCTGAGAAACTGAGCCTATCAAGAGTGAAGACCTACAGGCGAAGGACCTGCAGGTCCACAGGACCAGGTAAATGCACAGGCAGGACCAGACACCGACCTTACTGCACTCCTGGGAGGATGGAGTAGCTCAGTTGCTTTTGGAGGGTAGAGCCTGGAGAGGTTTTCCCAGTCCTTCAGGCCAAGTTGCCTGACCCTCTAAGCAATGCCATAAGGAGCAGATCCATAGGCCCACCTTGGAACTTCTGCACAATTTCAAGAGAGAAAGAATAATCCCATTTCACAGACTGTCCTGGGTGCCTCAAGCTGCTTTGTCTCTTCCAAAATAATTCCTGTTTATCCCACATTTCCTCATCATACCCAGCCCAGAGCACTGATGGACCTCTGCTAGCTAGACACACAGCAGGCACATCTCAGCTATAGACATAGAAGCAACCCAAGGCCAACATAAGAATCACAGACAAATCTTCATAGAATCATAAAATCATCAAATGGTTTGGGGTGGGAGGGACCTTTAAAGGTCATCCATTCCAACCTCCTGCCATGAGCGGGGGCATCTTCAACAAGATCAGGTTGCTCAAAGGCCCATCCAACCTGATCTTGAGTGTTTCCAGGGATGAGGCATCTACCACCTCTCTGGGCAACCTGGGCCAGGGTCTCACCACCCTCAGCATAAAAAATTTCTCCCTTATATGTAGTCTGGATCTACCCTCTTTCAGTTTGAAACCATCACCCCTTGACCCATCACTACAGGCCCTACTAAGAAGTTTGTCCCCATCTTTCTTGTAAGCCCCCTTTAAGTACTGAAAGGCCAATATCTCTTGAGTGATGACCACCAATGTGCATCCAAATGCTAGCTGAAGATCTAACAGCACTGAAAAAACAGGATAGCACAGGATAACCCCAGCATCCCAGCCACCATCCCCTCTCCCACCATGAGCAGGTCTTCCTCTGCCAGCCGGGCAAGCTATTGTTGGGCACATAAAGACTTCTCCAGCAGCCCCACCATCAGCACAGAGCTCATTACTCTGCAAAGGGCTTTGAAATGCTCTGAATATGAAAGGTGCTCCATCAGACCAAATTCAGCTCTGTTTGCTATTACAATACAGTGCATTTCTTTTGTCGGCGCCTTTTGATGGTGCCCAATTGTTCCCCTCAGTCAGTATTTCGGAGTCATTAGTCGGAATTAGTAAAGTTCCTGCCGCCAGGGACTTTTCCAAGGCTCTGTTCTTGGGCTACAAAGAGTCGATGAGGAGTTGTCCTGCTTTCACCGGGCTGGAGGCGCGGCGGGGAGCGTTTCGGGGGGAGCAGGCAGTCTGCTCCACTCCACTCCGCCGTTGCAGGCACCGGGGAAATGCACGTGCTGACAAGATGCTGCGGGTGGTCACAGCAGGGCTGGTGCTTTCTGGCCAGGAGGGAACCCACAGACCTTTTCATTTGGTACCTCTGCTGGGACCAGATGAAGGGCTTTGCCCAGGCGCGTTCACATTGAGGCAGCACATCCCACAAAGTTCAGGGTTTTCACCCAGAAATCCCCTGCTCCCTTTTTCAAGGCACCAGCACTTGAAAGGCAACAAGGAAGTCACTTCTCTCTGGGTGACAGGCCACCTCCACAGTGAAAACATCTGGATGTGCCTAACCTTGTTCTCCAACCTCTCGCTCACCAACTACACCAGAAAGCCTCTTAGTGTAGAGACACTTTTTCTCTGAAGGCATTTATACATGGAGCATGGTGGTTCCCCCCTGCGCTATACCTTCTTGGGATATTCATTGGACTTAGGAGGAATTTGGTGGGGGACGTTTTTACTGGAGAATCTTAACCCATTTGGACCTCTGCTCCTGCTGTGGCTGGGCTTCCTGGATTAAGCCAAGGAAGGCCTGATGATACATCAGGGAATAACACGCCCCACACGATACCCACCTGGCCCAGTTTGGTGATGTCCAATCTACAGGTATACGTGTGCATTTGCTATGGGAAGCCCAGCAGAAAGGGTCGGCAGATGTGGTTTTCCTTGTGCTCCACCAGCAGGCATCAGGTTCCACACCAGAGCAGGTGCCCAGGTTCCTGCAGCCCAAGATCTCCATTCTGAGGGTGACCAAGGGGTGCACGAAAGGGGGAATACCTGGAGTACTTCTCCAAGTATATCCTCCCAATGGCCAGCAAGCAGCTGAGATGCTTCCCAATTCAGTGGATGTACCTGCAGAACTGTGCTACCAGTCCCTGATGGAACTGGTACATCCAGAAAATTTCCCTAATCATTTTTTCAAGCCATATATACTTTTGGCATCCGCAACATCCTGTGGCAGTGAGGTCCACAGTTTAATTACATGTTTTATAAAAAACATATAAAAAACATGTTTTATAAAAAAAAAACCATGTCCTCCTGCTTAAGGCTTCTGCCAGATTGTTTCACGATTTCTCTCTAGCTCTTGTGTTGTGAGACATAACAAATAACTCTTCCCTGTCCACTTCCACACCATGTGGGGCTTACATACCTCACTTAGATACCTCCTCAGCTCCTTCTCCTCCAGAGTATGTTAAGCCACTTTTCACATTGAAGCTGTCTCCATCCTAATCTCAACACACCACCAGTCTTTGTACACCAAATGGGACACACTTTTGGCTCCTTCTTTGTCACCAGGACCCAAAAAAACATCTCCTGCTCAGTGTGATGGCAGGTCCTTGTGTCCTGTTCACACATAAGGATCTCCAGCCGATGTATGAAGCAATGAAGTTTTGTGGGTGACACCCATGAACAACATTGGTAACTGGCCCCAAAGAGCCAGCTCAGGGAGGCTCCAACTTTCACCAATAATTCCTGTGGGTGCAGAACCTTCTGCACCCACACCTTGGCCATCCCAACATGTTTTCTGGATGCAACATGGCTATTTGGCCACTACAACCGTGAAACAAAACGGTAGAGGAGACCAACCTCAGAGGACATCCCCAGGGAGTGGGAGGAAGAGCCCAGCACCGAACCCAGCTCCTTCAGCAGCTTGTCATCTTGCATGGTGGATTGTACTTCCATTCCCTAACGATTTCCCTGAAATTTATCTCATAGATCATCCCACCTGACACCAGAGAGAGCACTTCCACTGCGACACAACCAAAGGCAGGCCATTCACACCTCTCACCTTGCATTTTCTGAAGTAACACAGTACAATAGAACAGCCTGCCCAGATCCCAGCCTAATCTAAAAACAACTTTATGGCTTCTAATTTTAGCACTAATCTTCCTTTGCTATGGTTGTGTGATTTCTAATTATTTTATCCCCAAGACTTGCTTTGACGGATAGTTGTACCTTTTCCAACGCCGAGTGACTTGTAAAGTGCCTTTAAAAAATACGCTGATCGTTTCAGGTTCATTTCCAGTTCCTACGCAAATAGCATTCTCGTATATTCTCATATATGGTTTCGCCATGGAAATATTATTATTATTATTAAAATAACAATAGAAGCAATACCATTGTAAAAGGAGAGCTCTATTTCTTAGGACGATCCCAATCCGCTCCTCCAAAGCACCGTGTTTTCTCTTAAAAGTTGTTAAAGAGCATAAATCTGTTATCCAGATATGGATCTCTTAATAACTCAGTGCCTTTGGCTTGGCACCGCTCCCAGAACATTTTGCCTTTATCTATCCCTGTTTTCAGGTTACAACACATCAAAGAGCAATCGGCCCCACTGACCTCAGAGGGGGCTTTGCGAGGGACGGGGAGAAGTGGCAGAGGAGACCCGACTGCCTTGATGCCCCCAGGAGCATTGCCTATCTGTATCCTCTGAATTCATCCCAGCAAAGATCAGCCCTCGGCTGAAGATGCGTTGTAGGGGCTTGAGAGGAGCTTCCAGCCCAGGCTCTTCAGTGGGCAGATGTCTTCTCTCCTGCTGTGCTCACCTGAAGCAACCTCTCCATCCTCCTCATCACTGACCTACATCAAATCTGGATCTGACACTTAAATTGGAGCAAAATTTTCCTGGGGAGAGGATGCTGCGGGCAGAAGATTTCGGGGTGCTGAGGAAGGCAGCTGCCACCGGGCCGCAGGTCCCAGTAGGACCTGCCACCAGCAGCCAGCACCAGGATGGGGGACGCAGACACGGGGCTGGTGGGTTATTTCCCTTCCCCAGGATTTACATTATGCTCCAGTCAATTGGAAAACATCCATTTGACCTGTGACATTTTTGTTTTAGTTACTCCCCGAGCTTTGACAGCAGCGGCTTAAACACAGAGCGTATGAGCTTCGGCACCGAGAAAGCACCTCACCCCCACCAATTCAGAGTGGACGGGGGAAAATATCACACCCCAGCCCTGGTGGTGAACATATTTCTTCTTTCTCGTTCTTCTTTTTCCTCTCTTTCACTTTCTGAGCCTGTTTCACCATCCGTGTCCTCTCCCTCCCCACTGGAAACGTGAGCTTAGCTCCCCACCGCCCACCACAATATTGAAAGAGAGAAGGATATGGGGTGGATTATTTATTTTTTTTTTTTAATTCCCTGCACAATGCTGTTATAGAGTATTTGAAATGGAGATTGTCAAGGCAGGAAACAACCCAGTCAAAGTCCTTAGGCCGGGGTCCCGAAAATGTCACCGTACAGAGCTCGCAAGGGGTGGAGAATAGCCCTCTGTTCCCGCAGGGAGAGAGGATGCTCTGGGAGAGCGGCCAGCGACACACCATCTGCCCTCACACCACCCTCAGCTTGGGAGCTGGGCCTTAAACTCTGCCGAAATCAGTGGGAAGCTGGGTTTTATTAATTGGTATATCGGGGGGAAAAAATATCTGACAGACAGGGTTAAAAATTATATCCCTCTTGTTGAGCGATACTTCCATCAGCATAGAGAATTTTGTAGGGAATATCACCCCCCTCAGGAAGCCAACCCTCCAGGAAATCCTTCACAGAATCATAGAATTATGGAATGGTTTGGGTTGGAAGGAACCTTAAACATCAGCCAGTTCCACCCCCCCTGCCCTGGGCAGGGACACCTCCCACCAGACCAGGTTGCTCCAAACCCCCTCCAACCTGGCCCTGAACCCCTCCAGTGATGGGGCTGCTACAGCTTCTCTGGGCAACCTGGGCCAGGCTCTCACCACCCTCTTCATCCTTCATGATGAGGGGCCTGGAGCATCTCCCTTATAGAATCATAGAATCATAGAATCATTCAGGTTGGAAGAGACCCTTGGGATCACTGAGTCCAACCATCTACCCTACTCTACAAAGTCCTCCCCTACACCATGTCCTTTAGCACTGTATCTAAACATATGAGGAAAGGCTGAGAGACTTGGGGCTTTTGAGTGTGGAGAAGACTGAGGGGGGATCTGATCAAGGCCTATAAATACTTCAAGGGTGGGTGTCAGGAGGATGGGGCCAGGCTTTTTTCAGTGGTGCCCAGGGACAGGACAAGAGAAAACGGGCACAAACTTGAATATAAGAAGTTCCATTTCAACATGAGGAGGAACTTCTTTCCTGTGAGGGTGGCAGAGCCCTGGCAGAGGCTGCCCAGAGAGGTGGTGGAGTCTCCTTCTCTGGAGACATTCAAAACCCACCTGGACACGTTCCTGTGGGACCTGCTCTGGGTGGCCCTGCTTTGGCAGGGGGTTGGACTAGATGTTCTCCAGAGGTCCCTTCCAACCCCATATCATTCTGTGATTCTGCGATCCTTAGTATTCAGAATAACGTCCACAGCATTATGCTGACTTCCTTCTTACTCCTCTTAAAATTCACCCCTGAAATCCTCGCTTCTCAAGCTCATGCTCTGAGTTTGAGTTCGCCTTGGGGGCTAGAAGAAGAAATCTTGGGTCAAATCCTTCCCATGGCACCGGGCTACCACCGCATCACCATGAGGATGCAGAGCAGGACATCATTTGGCCCTAGGCTCTTTGATTTCCATCTATCCGCCTTGGAGCAAAGTTTTAAAGTTTCTCAGAGGCACAACAACGAGGCCTGGTTTGGAGAAGAGAAGTCAGCTGCTGTGAATCCAGGTAAATAGGATTTTCACAATTTATTTTTCTGCACATAATAGTTGCTAAATTTATTCTAAAAAGCAGGCTCCTGCAGTTGCAGGTTTTGAGCCCTTCTTAAAAAATTGGACCTGAGCAGAAGAGCTGGAGGCCATTGCCAGAACAGTGATCCAGCAATTTAAGTTGCCCAGAGAAGTGCTAGGTCCCCCATCCCTGGAAATATTCAGGGTCAGGTTGGACAGGGCTCTGAGCAACCTAATAATGAATATGTTCCTGCTTATGGAAAGGGGTTAAACTAGATGGTCTTTAAAGGTCACTTCCAACCCAAACTATTCTATGAGTTTCCCTCTGGAAGCAAATGAGAAATATTTTTTTTATTTTTGAGGGAACCATGGTTATTACTGTAGTGAAAAGCCACCAATTGCCAGAGTGACAACCCTCAGAGGGAAAAAAAAACACATGTATTCACAGGATGGACAACTAGGAATGTGTTTTCAGATGGTCCACATAGCCCAGAAAATCAAATTCCACCCATCACTCAGGCAGAGAATTGGTGTAATTACCTCGGGCCGGATCCTGAAAGGTGCAGAGTGCAGTCAAGTGGTCTCTACTCCCATAGGGTCCAGTATCTCAGGGTCTCTCAGCAGGGTCAGCCTTGGAGCCTGGATAAAACAAGACAGGTTGGTTTTAGTTCAGTCTTTTGTAAAGAACCTACACAACTGATAATTAATAACCCCACCATCCCAGCTCCATGTGCCGGCCCCGTATTCCGGCATGAAGAGTTAATGTGATGAACATGCAGACCAGGTCTGGGGACACGCTCTCCAACCCACAGGAGATCAGGGATGGATGCCTGCTGCACATGGGAGAGAAACTACACCAGGATGGATACGTTCACAGAGCTTTGGTCCACATCTAGGAACATCAAAATGATGTTTCTTAGGGGCGCTGCTTTATCCAAGCCATCACACGTGGACACAGTGTGCACTGTCAGCACCGTCCCTGAGCTAACACACCTTCCTGGCAGAAGACAAACTCCAGGGTTCCTTGCCAAGTCTACCGGAAGCGATAAAGCTGGAGATAAGAGAAGTCTGCCCAGTTTCCAGGGAGGAACACCCCTCCGTGCTCCCTGCCGGCTGGCGGTGACGCGTGGCACGCCAGCCCTGGGGCAACCGTGGCCGTGCCAAGAGCAGGGTGAAGGGAGGGAAGAGGATGACGGGGACAGGATGACGACACTTTTCTCCATACGGCCCTTTGTTCTGGGAGGTCCCCCGAGATGCTCAGCTCAGGGTGGCCAAGTCCTCCTTCTTCGTTCCCCTATTAAGGAGAACGGATGAGGGGAGGAAAACAATGCTCTCTCCTCGCTTGCTTAATGGAAGAACAAAAGCACAGTGATCCCTTCCAAAAATGTCTTTTGAGGAACAGACGATTGAGTCCGAAGACCCAGGATTTCTGCTTTATTTATTCTTGGATGAACTCCAGCCTGGCAGCGTCTTTTTGTCCTGCCTCCAGACTCTCGCAGGACTTGCCCAGAGCTGCACGGGTCATGCAGGGCTTGCACAGACCCCAAAAACGAGTCTGGGATTTAACATCCAGCAACTTGTAGAGGTGATGAAACCCAAGGTGAGGTTCCTCCACCAGACCCCATCACAAGCAAGCCCTGGCCATGGGGTGGAAGGGACAAGGGGGGGGATCACGCATCCACAGCTCTGGTCCAGCAGCATGCCTTCAGCAGGAAGGATCTGCCCCAGCCTGATCCCACTGGAAACTGGGACCAAAACCCACTAAAGCCAAAACCAGAATCAGACCTTTCATTTCTCAGCAGCGGTGGCTGCTACAGAGCAGAAGGGGATTTCTGCCTTGCTGACTGCTCATGGAAAGTCCCCGACTGGCCCACAACCGTGGAAAAAATGGAAAATATAACTTTAATACCAAGTTGGTGGCAGGCTGTCTATTTTTCTCTCCTGTGACTAGTTACCATGGATAGATTTCTGAGGTCGACCGTGCAATTGTTCACTGCACTGCTCCTATTAAACGGAAGATGAGCGAATCATCCCATTCGTACCCTACTTTAATTTCCAGAAATTCTTTCTTCATTTGTTTGCTTAAATTATTTCTCTCATTTAAAGAAACAATGCAGTCTCACAAAGCCAGGACCCAAATCTCTCAAGTAACCCTGCTGCGGTTCGTTACTTCTACGCTAGTTAACAAGGCCAGTAATTTCCCTAAGGTTTAATAGAAAATCTTCTTTCCAGAATGCAGAGAAGCAGGAAATTTTAACAAACTCACTACTGTACTCCAGTTATGTCGTAGGTGAGGGATATCCTAGGAAAGGCACGTGTCCTCCTCAGGGGTACTGTATAAAAGCAGTACACTAAATGGAGATTTTTTCACTCAAAGGGGTGAAGGTTCCCTAAACTGAGCTTTCTTCACCCAGAGCTACCCTCTCAGCTGGGGAAGGGGACCTGGGGGTTCCTGTCTCTCTGCTGAGCCTTGCCTTGCTCAGAGCATCAGCTCTGGCTCTGCTGGGCCATGGGCTCCTGAAGCATCCCAGTCCTCATCCCAAAAATGCGGACTGGTTTATCGCAGTGTGCTGGGATGAAGTAGATGATACTGGAGGCGCAGATCCAAGATCTCCCTAGGGTGGGGTGCTGGCTGTTTTACTAACGACATGGATTTCAAAGTGAACAGGACACCTGCCTGACCATAAATTGCTCTTCTCGACAGTTTTACAAACCTCTTTCCAAGGACCAAATCAGAACACGTCCTAAAAAATTAAAATCAACGCAGAGCAGAGCTTGTGGAAAACAAACAAACAAACACATAAAATACACACACAGATATATATATACATATTTAACAGCCTGGTAAAGCTCTGTTGAGAGGCACATGCAGGTGAAATGCATCCTACACTGGGGGAGAAGCTGGCAGCGCCGCCTTCATTTCCAAGGACATCTGCCCTCCGAGTGCCTCCGCATCTCCTCGATATTATTTCTACAACAGGATTTGTCAAACAACAGCTCCAGTTGTTTGCACGGAGCCTTCCAGCTTATCCAGTGATAATACCCTGTGCCTGAGACAGCCGAACAAATCACACCGGGTAAATAATAAATACACGGCCGGGCTAATCAGAAAAGAGGGGTGAGCAATCTGGAGATTCCCACGGACTCCCTGCAGCGAGGAAGGAAACAAGAAAATGCCCAGATCTAAGCAGAGGAGGCACAGATCACAGGGAGATCACAGGAGGTGTTTGCAGATCGCTTGCCGGACATGAATAATTCAAGCAGAAGCAGCTGGAGGTACAAGAACAGAAAGAGGGGAGCTCACCACTGCCAGCCGCTTTGGCAGGTTTTATTTTGTTGGGCAAGGCAAGGAAACTACAAGCTCCCCCCCAAAAATCCTTCCCCAAATGCTGCCAGAGTCATCATAGAATGGTTAGAGGTGGAAGGGACCTTTAAAGCCATCTAGTCCAATCCCCCTGCCATAAGCAGGGACATCTTCAACCAGACCACGTTGTTCAAAGCCCTGTCCAACCTGGCCTTGAACCCCTCCAGGGATGGGGCAGCCACAGCTTCTCTGGGCAACTTGGGCCAGGCTCTCACCACCCTTACACCAAAGAAGTTCTTCCTTGTAGCTAGTCTGAATCTCCCCTCTTTTAGTCCTAAACCATTAATCCTTGTCCTATTGCAACAGGCCCTACTGAAGAGTCCCTCCCAAACTTCCCTGGAGCCCCTTGAGGGTCTGGAAGGGGCTCGAAGGTCTCCCCGGAGCCTTCTCTTCTCCAGGCTGAACACCCCCAACTCTCTCAGCCTGTCCTCCCAGCAGAGGGGCTCCAGCCCTCCCAGCATCTCCATGGCCTCCTCTGGACTCACTCCAACAGGTCCATGTCCTTCTTATGCTGGGGACTCAGAGCTGGATGCACTACACCAAGCAGCCACCAACAAAAAAAAAAGTGTTTCCTTTGAGGCCTCACACCAGCTATCAACTTCCAGACCTCCTCCCACCCCCAGGGACATCTCTGGGAAAAGAGAGGACACTCAGAGACTAGTTTACAGCCTTCAGGCTCCTCTGCACCTGGAAGAGCTTGTGCTTCAGTGGAGTTCAGCTCTGCAGGAGAATGGATAGGGAAAAAAGGTGCCAGGGAGGAGGATGGAAAAGAGGAGGGAAAAAAGGGGGTGGGGGGGTAAGAAGGGATCCAAGGATGTTCTCTTATCTTTATTCTCAAAGAAAAACACAAGTAGGGTTGCTCCTGTAGGGACAAATTAGTAGCCCATACCCAACATGGAACCCTGTAAGCAAATAGAAAACCATGAGAAAAGGCAGAGATGGTAAAGGTGGTGGAAGTCAAAACAGCTTTGGTGCAACCTGAAGAAATCCAGAACTCATCCCCCTGAAAGCCCATTGCCACATATTGACTGCCAACAGAAGACACTCGTTGTCTAGTATCAAGGGGCAGCTCTCCCACATGGGGTCAGAAATGGGGCAGCAAGGTTGGTATCTGCCCAGTGAGCCTGGGGACACCTCATCCCTAGAGAACTGGAGGTGTCAAGGAGGGATTTGACAGAGGACTCTGACTTAGCAGGATTTCCAAAGCTCCCTGATGGAGAGACATGCTCCACCAGTACAGACACCCTTTGGGAATTCCCACCCCACATCTACAAATGCATTATCCTGCTTCAATTCACTCCTCCTGGATTCGGCCCCAAAGCTGCCCACTAAGCTCTTCTCCAGCTAAACTAGAAGAAACCTGCTGCACATATTGAGGACACACCTGGTCATAAGTCCCCTCACATTAAATATATTTCTTGATATTGCATGAAATTTATCAGATTGAAAAATCACAGTGGTAGTAAAAGACATTCACTCAGTATCACCATACAACAATCCCATTAAATATGGGTTTCAGGGTAAGCCAGATGAGAAGCATTCAGGTGTCCCAAGCTAGCTGAGAACTTTGATGTTATCAGCAAACCAGTCTGTGCTTTCAAATTGTCCTTGAACATAAATATACTGACTCTATCCACACTTTCTCCTATTCTTAAACTACTTAAGCTTAATCTTCTGAATTAAAAACGTCCTTCAGCACCGTTGCCTGTAGCACCCTTGATCTAGAAAGCTCAGTCTGGAAGTGACATCTCAATGGTGTCTACTACAGGTGCTCTATTATCTACATCAATAAAATTTCACTTCAATCTTTAGCATAAACTGAATATTGCTGGTAGGAAACCTGTTTCTTGGCAAGAGCCTTTACAGAGCTCAGGCCTCACATGACACATTTCCGTGTTTCCCCAAAATAATTATTTGGCCACACACCACATCTGATCCTCAAGGTTCTGGGTTCCCCACCCTTGTTTCTTCATTCCATGCAGAAAAAATAACTAATTAATATATGTCTGACAGATGTTCTTTGAAGGAGATATCACGTCTTCAAAACACAAGATGATGAAAGGAGTAATCGAATAGATTAGGCTGACCAGAAAAGCAAGGATCGTAGCATGATGGTGGAAAGCAGAGCTTTAAATCTTTCTCTGATATTTAAGATGGTTTTATTTGCATATCTAACTATGTGCCAATTAGCTGTATATAAATCTATGATGAAATTATGCCATGCAGCTCTCCAAAGTGAGGAAACGCCAGGGCTGGGCTGCATTATGCAGCCTTAACTCTGCCCCTCCAGGTGTTCCCATTCCAGCTCCCTCCTAATGATCCGTGTGCTATTTCCCAACAACACAACTCAACAATGAGCACCTTTTGCAATCCTACAGAGGTGTACGCAACATTTCCATATACTATAAGCCACTTTGTGTGTGGTGGGACTTCTGCATCTCCCGTGGCCAGCTCAGGATCATTATTTTTTCATTCTCCTCCAGCTAATTACAGCCCACCACCTCTTGTCCCAGACTGCCATCTCTCCAGGGCAAGCTTTGGCTTTGTTGAGGCTTTGTACCACCTCATAGGAGAGTGGAGATCCTGTTTTAAGACCTGTAGGTGACACGGGGATGCCAACAATAATAGAGATGCATGTTCTCAGTTTACATATCAAGAGGAACGTGGGGAAGCATCAGCCCAGTCCTGGAGCAGCACCACCTGCCTGGAAGGGGCGTGCGCGTTTGTAGTCAAACTAGCCACCTCAATGAGGTCTTTGTGCTCCACCAGGTATCTGCAGAAGGCAGCATGCAAAGCTGGAGCCTACGGTTACAGCCAGCACTCCCTGAAATTTGGGCCAGCCACCCTGCCCGTGCAGGCAGGGAAAGGTTTTTTTAGCTTGGAGAAGAGAAGACTGAGGTGGGGTCTGATCAAGGCCTATAGATAATTAAAGGGTGGGTGTCAGGAGGGTGGGATCAGCTTTTTTTCCAGTGGTGACCAGTGACAGCACAAGAGGGAACAGGCACACACTTGAACATCCTTTTCTTTGAGGGTGGCAGAGCCCTGGAAGAGGCTGCCCAGAGAAGTGGTGGAGTCTCCTTCTCTGGAGACCTTCAAACCCCACCTGGACATGTTCCTGTGCAAACTGCTCTAGTTGGACCTGCTCTGGTAGGGGACTGGGCTAGATGATCTCCAGAGGTACCTTCCAACCCCATATCATTCTGTGATTCTGTGTCTGGGGAGAAGAGGTTCTGGAGGGGCAAGCAGTGCTGGTGCTCCTCATGGCTTTGTCTAGATGAGGAGCACTGGTGCAGGTCCCTGTAGAAATAAGCTAGACGGCTACATGATCCCAGCCTGTCCCAACACCTGGATTCAGCAGCCATCAACTGGGTCAACTGTTATGATGGACAACTGTACCATCCTATGATTACTCCCAGTTTGCCTTCATTCATCTAGGGTGACCAAATTAAGACAGCAGGAGGTTCAAGACAAGCAAACAGAGATGGTTTCTCTGCAGCAGATGGTGGATCTGCAGAGCTCCTTGTTGAAGGACTTGAAGCAGCAAGCATGCATGGGCTTCAAAAGAGACTGGATGATCCAATGGGATTCATAAACAGATGCATCACTGTAGGATCAGGAAATCACTGTCACTGGAAACAGGTCCTCTAATGATCAATTAGACCAAGAGAAAGAGCCTCATACCACAAATTTCTTGCCACTCTTACCAAGAATATTTGGTTTGCAGGTGAATTATGGCCAAAAGCAAGGGCAGCATCACTGAACCTCAGGCACTGTAGAGAGACACATCGAAAGAGTTCCCACCTCAAATGGGTGGGACAAACACATAATGAGAGACATTCTACTGGTGGGGAAGTGTCACCCAGACACTGTGTAAGACACACTGCACAGAAAACCTGTGGTCAAGGTGGGAATCAAGCCCTGATCTCCTGAGCCCCTTTTCAGTTTCTAATGACACCCTGTCCTTCATGGTTGATGGACACTGCACTGCT
The DNA here is from genome assembly GCF_001431845.1 of Calidris pugnax. NCBI lineage: Eukaryota > Metazoa > Chordata > Aves > Charadriiformes > Scolopacidae > Calidris > Calidris pugnax. The sequence goes on along the minus strand of NW_015091300.1, from coordinate 2,100,621 downwards.
TGCCTTCCCTGTAGCTCATACACTGCTGTATCTCAAGAAATGTCTTTTCCCACCTGGTAATCTTGCCCAGAAAGCAAGTGAAAACGTTGGACATTAGTGGAGGAGCAGTAACTCTCTGGGAAAACTAGAAATGAACTCTTCAGTATTTGATGTGTGTGAGACACACCACTGAAGGGAAGCAACACTTCTGTCCATGCACCCACAATATGATTTACCTTCTTGATGATCTTGTGATGTCACTCTTGGGTTGGGATCCATATTAAGCATTCTGAGCTTTCCCTGCAGATGTGCTAACAAGTAGGCCTTCTTCTAGGAAAATCCCAGGCGTAAACAAGCCATCCCTAGAGATGATGTGCAGAGGAGCAAGGAATGAGCCTGCATTCCTTGGGACCATTTTTTTTTTTGGCCCAGCGGAGGTAGCTAGTTTGACTAATTCGAGCGATTAGGCACATATTCAGCCATAAAATATTAATATGAGAACAAATCAAAGGCAGCTTGGCTGGCTGGGCTCCTGCTTTGAATTCATTACATATATTAAAAAAAAAAAAAAAAAAAAAAAAAAAAGAAAAGGTTTTATCTTTTCAAGTCCCTATGAAAAGGTATAAATCCCTGCTCGACTGCAGCACTTGGCCTCGCTGCGCTGGTAATTGGAACCAGCGTGCTCCGCTTCCCGGGCGTCCCATTCACAAGCCCAAGAAGGAAGCCTTCAATTTTTCAATAGGAAATTTCATCGCCGGAAAAACAATCCACCTTCCTTCACCTCCAAAGAAAAGCCGGAGGGCGAGTTCTCTCCTCCACCAGGGTTTGGGCTCCTGGCCAGCCCCAGCCAGAGCTGCCGGCTCCGACCACCATCCCGAAGCCATGAGATCGCCCTCAACACAAAGCTTGGTGCTTTTTGTTTTGTTTTGTTCTGTTTTCCCCCTTCAGAACGCATTGAGTTCTTTTCTTTTCCTTTGGGATTGTTGAGAGGTCCAGTTTGTGATTTTTCTTTCCGTAACCACACAGGCTAAACAAGCCCAGCTTTTGTCATGATAGCTTTCCCGAGATTTTCAGCTTTCCACCCAGTTCCAGAACTGGGACTTCATGGAAAGCAGCTGGGTGTATTCCCAGGCCACACCAACACTCAAGGGGATATTTTGCACAGGGATTTTCCTGGAGACAGAATCCACTTTAAATGGGTCTTTACGAGCCTGGCACTGAGCAAAAAATCACTTTACACCAACGGTTTCTTTTAATTGCTTTTCTTTAACGTTTTTTCAGTCCTTCAGTTGGTGCCTTAAAAATTTTAACAAGACTTAAAGGCCACAAAAACCTGAAGGACTCAAGAAAGACAAGCAACAGGCAAAGGGACTAGACCAGTGTGCTGGCAGATGAACTGCAGCACCAGCCAACATAAAACCAGGGCAAAACATCTTCTGACAGCCGTCGCTGCAAGGACCAGGCTTCAAGGATTAAACAGACTCAGGAGCAATCGTCCTCTCCTTCTGTAGGCACAGTGCAAATGTAAAAAATCAGCATTTACTTCTACTCTGAAAACTTACTTGGAAAGTTTATTTTCCTCCTTGTTATCTATGTATTTTAAAGCATTAGTTCCGACTGTAATGGCATATTTCTTTAGGTACCTATAAAAAACCTACATTCTGCAGCCTTCTTCTCCTGCTTTCCATGCCATCCCCACAACAGAGCTGTGAAAGCCGGGACTCCCTCTATTCTGAGGTCTTGGTATCTTCCTCTGTAACAACACATCTAGGGCCAGAGGGCTGGACAAGAAAGTAATCATAGGCAAAGCATGAAGGAGTGCCTCAAAAGTACATCAAACTCCATATTTATACTTCTTTTCCCCTAATATCTTCGGAAAAGGTCCCCATCTTTAAGGTCCCTTCCAACCCAAACCATTCTATGATTCTATGAAAAGGGTTGTCGCAGAGATGTTCTCAACTGATTAATAGAAACAGTCTTCTCACACCAAATACAGCACCATCAGGGTGCTTTTAGCCATATTTATGGTACTTTTAGCTGCCATGAGCTCATCAGCAAAGGGAATTTCTGACGCAGGGACGTGTGACTAGGAGCACAGACTTGGACCAGTAATTGATGGCGCGAGGGGTAGGAGATGGGCAGATGGGTAAAGCTGAGGGCAGAAGCTGGAGCAGAATAAGGAAAGCTGAGCACAAAGGCAGCATGGAGTCACATGGAGCATTGGATACTTTGGGCAGTGGGGGCACTTGCTATTCCTCCACTCCAGTAGGAGACACTGTGTTCCTCTCAAGAAACCAGGATACAGTTCCCCCAAGATTACCCAGAGCAGAGTAGGCTCACACACAGTAGGATGCCTCACACAGCCCCAAAGGAAGACATCAAGACTATAGCATCCAAGTACTGAAAGCGTCCTCAAGAAGTCTTCTGGTTCAACCCTGGCCCAAAGCAAGGATCCCCAAGGATGCACAAAGGATGCTTGTTTACTTCAGGACTGCCAAGGATGGATTCACAGCACTGAGAGGTAGCTGGTGCTTCACCAGCCTTTTCTTTAGAGGTACTTTACTGCCCCAAGCATCTGCTCTCAATGGGAAGACACATCTCTGGACTCTACTAACTCCTCAACAAGCCAAGAAAGTCAGGCAACACTTTCTCTCTGCTGGACTTCATCCTGGCTGTGACACGCAAGGCTTGGACCCTCCTGTTGGACTCAGACTCCAAGCCCTCATCCAGACCTGAGCACAGGAGCTTATTGCTCTCCTGGAGCACCAAGGATCATGAAAAGCTGAACAAACTCTGGAGCAAATTAAACACAAGCATCTATTTTTGCAAGCCAGGATCACCTTTGTTGAGCCTCCACCAAAGCTTTTCCTATAAGTCATTAACTGTGATGGCCAAAACACGGTTCCACCTCACTCCTCTCCCGCCCCTTGAAGGGCAGGATGGCAGCACTTGAGCCGCTGCAGCGCTGATTGTCCTATTGTTCCACAAAGTGGTTCCTCTCCAGCAAATTGAACACTGAGAGCCATCAGAGAGCGCCCCTGACAAAGGGACCAGTGCCTGTTTCTGGGATTATTAGAGGGAAGCAGAAAGAAGCCTCTTGAAGAGTCTTCGTGGCACTTAACGTGACAGCTGGAAATAATGGATAGGACAAAACAGAGCAAAGATGATTTAAATTAGGCAACTCCCAGAAAGTGATGTTCACTTAGGCTTCCAAAGGAGAATTGCTATTTCTTAGAAACGTTAACACTCACGTCGATGTGTGCTCCCCCTCTGCAGCGTACACACACACACACACACACATCCCTTTTTGGGTGCTCTATAGAGCATTTATCCAATTTGCCAGTGGACACTGCACCCCTTCCATTAGGAGATGGAAATAGTGTAAATGAGCAACATCAGCTGCAGCCCATCAACCCTCGAATAAAAACAGCCTTTAATTTCTATCCGTCGCCAAAAGTTCAGGGACCTGTAGGTAGAGATTTACATACACGTGTTCCAGACATCATTCATTACTCTCCTCCAAAGTCAGCCAGAGGAGAGGGGCCTCTCTCCTACTCAAGGTGTTTTACCCAGACAGAATGAGAAAGGCTCTGAAGAAACTTCAGTGCCATCTCATCCCAGTCCTAGCTTGGTGGAACCAGTGTGGGGCTTGTTTTAAGTAACTGGCATAACCCATCCATACCCATCATCTTGCTCCTGACCTGAGGAGGCCACCAATGCTGCCTGGCAGCATCCTTCAGGATTCACCCCTCTTCTGATGCCAGTTCTGCCAGAGCTGGACTGAGAAGAAGTCACTCTGAGTGTGTCCTTGTACCAAGGGAGCCCTGGGGATCCTCTCTGGGCTCCCTGCACATGTGGGCACAGCTTCCCAGCTCAAGGAAGGCCACCTGAGACAGTGGGCTGGCTTCTCCCCTCCATGCTCTCCCTTCTGGGAAGTGCAACCACCACCAGCACAACTGGATCAACACCACCACTGAATGGAAGCACTGCCTCGAGAGCTCCTTCCCTTTGCTGTGGCTGTCCTACCAAAGCAGCTCCTAAAGTAGCCTTAGTGCCGGGTCCCTTATATTTGCTGCCATCTCCATAGCTACTGCCCAAAGCATCCCTGTTTGTTGCCAAGACCCCCATAAGTTCATGCTGACCACTGTGGCTTGCTGTGCTTTGGTGCAGCCCTGAAATGGCCAGTCTCAAGCAGACCCTGCCAGATACTACCAGTTGGAAACATGTTGGTGGTTCTTCCTCCTCCCGCATGCCAAGACCTGCCCAGGTCTCCTCAACATCAGCCTCATTTCATCAAGGCACTGAGAAACCCTGCCTGAGGCATCTCCTGGACTAGGGACACTGAGGTGTCCCACAGGACATTTGCACCCGCAGGCAGGACATCTCTGCACCAGGGCACGGAGCACACGCTTCATCTGTGATCATGCTCTGGGTGTGGGGTCACAAACAAGGAGGCCAGGGGACAACATCTCTCTTCCATGGTGGCTGTGAGCAGGGATTAGTTCTCAGAGGACTTCTCAAGGCATGGGGACCCGAGTGGCAGTCACAGAATGGTTTGGGTTGGAAGGGACCTTAAAACTATCCAGTTCCACCCCCCTGCCCTGGGCAGGGACACCTCCCACCAGACCAGGTCGCTCCAAGCCCCATCCAACCTGCATTTGAACCCCTCCAGGGATGGGGCAGCCACAGCTTCTCTGGGCAACCTGGGCCAGGCTCTCACCACCCTCACACCAAAGAAGTTCTTCCCCACATCTCATCTCCATCTCCCCTCTTTCAGTGTCAAACCCTTCCCCCTTGTCCTGTGGCTCCCCTCCCTGATCCAGAGTCCCTCCCCAGCTTTTCTGGTGCCCCTTGAGGGACTGGAAGGGGCTCTAAGGTCTCCCCGGAGCCTTCTCTTCTCCAGGCTGAACCCCTCCAACTCTCTCAGCCTGTCCTCACAGCCCTCCAATCCCATCAGGATGGGTCATGGTGTGGCTGTCACACAGGCCCTCTTACACTGTCATCACCTGGCTGCTTGTCTGAGCCCCAGAGATCCAAAAACCCATTTCCTAAGGTCTTAAATCTAAAACCTTAATCATCAGCCCAGGCTACTTCCAAGAATCTTTTATCGCTGTTGCGACCGGTGTACCTCCTCACCCAGATGGTGGCTGTCACTCCCATCTTACTAAAAACAAGACCTTTGGGACATGATTTTCTGTCTAGGAGCATGACAAGGAATCGTCCCAGGTGATTAGTCCTGCTTGGTTTGGTGTCTTGAAGTGCAATTGCTTTCTCTCTCCCTCTCTTTGAGAAGGCAGCGATACCCGAGCCATCCTCAGCCTGGCCCGGGAAGCAGGAGAGGGGTGGAAAGACAGGCAGGTTGCACAGGGTGAATTAGCAAGCTGTCTGGTTTCCATCGATTTGCTTACGCCGTGGCAGCAATCTGTCTTTCCAGACACAGCGCTTCGGTTTTATGACCCGAAACACCACGCAAAGCAGCTCCTGAGCATCGGAGGATGCAGCCCAGCAAATCCTGCCCTCATCACCGTGATGGATAAAAGCCTGTTTAAAATGGTTCCCCATGCACAGAGCTCTCTGCAAGCACCTTCACAATGATGGGTGCTTCAGACCTTCCTCGGGTGCTTCATACCTTCCTTGCTCTCTTGTGTGAGTAGGTAACAAGGCTGGTGTTCTGTTTGGCCAGCCAAAGCCCCTGAGACACCATAGTAGCAGCTGGAAGGTGATGGTGGGACATATCCTGGCAACAAACACTATCCTTGAAGAGAGGAGCCTTCACAACAGCTCCCAGGAGTCAAAGAATCACAGAATGATATGGGGTTAGAAGGGACCTCTGGAGATCATCTAGTCCAACCCCCTGCCAAAGTAGGTCCACCCAGAGCAGGTTGCACAGGAACATGTCCAGGCAGGGGTTGAATATCTCCGGAGAAGGAGATTCCACCACCTCTCTGGGCAGCCTCTTCCAGGCCTCTGCCACCCTCACAGGAAAGAAGTTCCTCCTCATGTTGAGATGGAACTTTCCATGTTAAAGTTTGGGCCTGTTACCTCTTGTCCTGTCACTGGGCACCACAGATAAGGTCCATGGATGCAGTCAGAGCTGGGAACGTCGCTCTGGATTTGTGCAGCATCTGGCACACAGGGACCTGATCTAGGTGTCTCCAAGTCCTGCTGCCATACTGGTTTGCAGTAATGGCTATGATAGAGGTGGGGGAGGAGGAGAAGGAAGGAGAAGGGAGAAGGAGAATGAAGGAGGAGAGGGAGAGGAAGGAAGGAGGAAGAGGAGAAGGAAGAAGGAGGAAAAGAAAGGAGGAGGAGGAAGGAAGAGCTCTCTGAATTCATCATTAAGGTATTTAATGGAAGTTGAGCAATGCCTGGATCTGTTCAGTATGGAACGAGACCACCATACTGTTTTCTCCCCAGGCAGTCAGTAAAATAACTGACCTCCTGTCCTCTGCTCTGGCACAGAGAAGACGCCGGAGAGCAGAAAAATGGACAAATTATGGGAGAGAGATCCTGCAGAAATGTCAACCAGACACTCTAACACGACCATACCAGACAGCAGGGAAGGCAAAAACCAACCTTCCCCCATGGACCTGCTGTTCCCTTACAATCCCATTTGGGAAAAAGGTGACTCAGGAAAATTGGAAAGGAATCCACGGGTGGCATGAAAGTGGGACAAGACAACAACTGTTCCGGAGACTCAGAGCTGGAATGCTCATAACCTGCCTTTGCTGGGGCTGCAAGGGACACTCTGGTCCAGAGAGGGCTTGTAGGAAAGGAGTGAGCTGCCTGATGGGCTTTGTGCTCTGGGATTCAACCAATACCTGGGCACACCACAGCTGCGATGGAGGACCAGGCACCTCAACCCACTCCCACCCCTGGCCATGAGCGCCAGTGCAACCTCACATCTGGCAACATCTGCTTGGGCCATTCCCTAAACACTGCATAAAAAGACCACCCCAGGTCAAGGTGAGCATGTCCCACCTTTGCAAGGTGACCTGTGGGGTGGGAGGGCAGCGGGATGCAGGAGTGAACAGAGCATTGGTAGGATGGGCAGATCCCCCTTCGTGATGTTCCTCTGCTCCTTACTCAAAATCTGCCAGGAAACTGCTGCTGGAGCTTCTTGATGCAGAGGAGCCTGAGCAGCAGTTCACTGCCAAACCACCTCAGATACCTGTGCAAGACAGACAGGAATACACATGGGAATATTTGGGATTTTATCATCTTCCCGAAGCACCAACAGAGAGGGAGTGCAAATTACTGCTTTTTATTGCAGCTGGAAAAAAAAATCTGTAAAGTATCAAACGCTGAATATGCTCGTGATACTGTAGGTGGGAAGATTCTTACAGATTATCTAATCCAACCCAATTCAGTCCATACTCTCATGGTATTTACAGTGCCACAGCCCTCACCGTGATTTCAGAATGGTATTTCAAGAGCTGATGCTCCTGAAGGTGAGATCGAAAGGTGAGTAAATTCTCAGCTGAGCTTGCTCTTTACTGAAAAGACAGAAAGAAAAAAGGAAGAAAAAAAGAAAATAAAAGAAAAAGAAATTTAAAGAAAACAGGGGGAAAAAAGATGAGGGAAGAAAAAAAAGAAGAAGAAAAGGAAGCAAAAGATGAAAAGGATGGAAAGAAAAGGACAAAAGAAGAAAATGGAAAAATAAAGAAGGAAGGAATAAGAAAGAAGGAAAAAATAAGGAAAATAAAAGAGAGGAAAAAGAAAAAAGAAAAAGTGG
>NW_015091300.1:2036134-2092897 GCF_001431845.1 Calidris pugnax | reverse complement strand
GGGGGGGGGGGGAAGAAAAGGAAAAAAGGAAAAGAGAAAGCCAGCAAGCAAGAAAATCTAGAGAATTGATAGTTTCCAGACACTAAAGGAACAACCTCAAGTCATTTTTTAAAAAGTCTGAGTCCTTCCTAATAAGATGCCCAACAGTCTGTGAATTATACAGCCATAAAACTTCTACTTGCTTGTGACATTTGCTGGTTGGAATAAATCAGGGCTCAGAAAAGAGGAGACGCTCCGGAGTTCAATGGGTATTATCCTAACTCTAACCGTATTAGCGGTGGTCTGAAAGCAGGACATTGTCAGCCAGACAGACGGACGATGTTCATAACCAATGGTAATTTGTAGGACGCATAATTTGCTCCTACCAAAATAGCACAGCATGTGGGTTTTTTTGCCCTTTTTAGTCTATAGTCGTGTCGTTTCTTTTGGCTTGCTGAAAGAAATCTGCTCTGCACAAGCGGAGCAAGAGCTCAGCCCTTCAGCAGCTCATATAAAACAGGTGGCCAGGCATCGGGGGAAATGCAGCTTTTTTGAAAAAGCTAATAAAATAAACAGATGATTATAGAAAATGAGGATGAAACCGGCTTCTCTTTCAAAAACAGAAAGTCGGGGACTAAGTTTAGACTGAGCAAACGCTGATTGAAAACACACCCTGCCATCACCTCGCTGACTTTTCCCAACTACACAGAGTTTTCACCTTAAAAAAAATATTTAGGAAAAGAGGAGTCATCCGCTCCGGGCTGATCATCCTGGATGCAAAGACCAGCTGCCCCTGGCTTACCTGGGCTGTTGGCTTAACATCAACCAGGCTGGGGGCTCCTGGAAGTCAGGTTAAGATAAACTTGCCGTCTGAAGCCTTCGTCCCTGCCGTCATCATCTCCCCACCGGACGAGAGCGCGCAGCACTTACGTGCAAGTGGAAATTTGGATCTGGTTAAGTCCCCAATCCTTTAATTTTCCACGGGGAAAATGTTAGGAGGTATCTCTCCTGCACGCTCCAAGGCCACTCAGTTAAAGCCTTGGTTATTTCATGGTGGAGATTCACCAAAAAAAAAAAAAAAAAAAAAAAAAAGGGGAAAAAAAAAAACCAAAACGTGTACCACGAGGTTGCTGTGTAATGTTAAATAGAAATGAAATGCTGTTTGTATAGTAATAGCTAGAAAAAAAAAAAAAAAAAAAAAAAATAGAAGGGGAAAAAATAAAGCCAAAACCCACCCCAGAAAATAAATGCCTGTATCCCTAACAAAGCAGCAGGGTGGAGCCAGCACACCCTTATATTTAGCTGCAGGCAAAGCCTTAAAGTTGTAGCACATTTATTTTCCATGAATCACGTCAAAGCTACAAGATCAAAAAATCCCCCCCAAACTCTCGCTCTTTGCTCCACTCTGTCTCTCAGGGGGCATATTGGCATTGCTGTTATCACCATTTTATTTTTGTTTTCTGATCTGAGGAGTTTTGGGATGGATCAGAGACTTCAACAAGCCCAGCTGAAGTTACATCAAGTAACTGTAGCTGCAGTACGCAAAGTTTCTCACAACCCTGAATTATCAATTTAATTTTTTTAACAGTGGAAAAAAGGAGTTATCAGGCTCAAATCACACTTCATAATATTTGGGAATTGCTTAGGGGCTGATGGCTGGTCTAAAAGCTCTGCATTTCTCCTATTTCTACCTGCCCTGGTAGAGCAAGTGCCGGTGGCAGCCAAGGTCAAAGCCCACCTGCAGAGGGCACGATCTGCTGGGATGTCCAAGACAAACAGACACGGAGAAGAAGGGAAAACAGGAACTACAGAGAGAGGGAACTGGACCTGCCTCCCACCCCTCCCGAGGCTGCCTCCAGCCCTGACCACCCCACCACCTCCCTCTTGGCCTTCCAACTCACTTTGGCTTTCATGCAACGCCAAGGGCCCGGGTGTCGTGGCAGATGCTGGGCACTGAATTGCAGCCTCCTTTGCCAAAGCGCAGGGACAGCAGAGGGCTCGGCCAGCCCCTAAAAATTGTCATCTGCACTTTGCCATTGGCATAGCTGTACTGTGACGGCAGGGTCTGGAGCTGAGGTTATCTACAGGGACTTTGCAGGGGGAAAGGGAAATGAGACCATCACGCCACTGCAGAAGCTGCCACTGACCTTTCAGAGATCCCTACACAAGCTTTGGGGAATAATCTTGAAGGACCAAATGTGGAATTTCATCTTTCTCCATCTTTTGCCTTTAGCTTTGCAGCAAAGCTAAGTGCAGAAGAGTGCCTGAAAACCCGCAAGAGAAGAAATCAATTGTTTCCTTGCCGAGTAATTAGCTACAGAACTTGTTTGGTTAGTCATCCACACATTTTCTTTTCTTTTTTCCATCCAAAGGGTCGTTCGCTCAGCAGTTGTAACACCTGAGAGCAGGACAACCCACAACCTAAGCTAAGAGGATCCACATGCTCCAAATGGCAACCACCGCTGGGTCAACCCTGCCTTAGACAATAAAACACAGAAACATCAACCAAGCCCAAGCTCTCCCATGAAAACCTGTCTCCACGTCCAGCAGAAATCTGCTCCCTTCCACTGATGCTTCAGCAATATTGGCCTCAAAGACTATTTTTTTCATGCATTTTAAGAAAATATTGAGAATATTTCTGCTCACGCTCTCCATGGGCAGGGACCATAGTCCTTCTCGCATCTCTCACCAAGGGACAGGGAGGACCCTGGCAGAAAGGCACCACGCTGCAGTGATTTCCCTGCCTGTCAGCATAATTTCCTACATCAGATCACTAGATAGGAGTGAAAAGCCATTTTTCCTTTCCATCCTGAGTTTTCAAGCTGATTAGCAATCTGGGAAATCCTCTTGTCCTGTGCAGGTCCCCATAACAGGACCTGACATTTAGCCCGTGGTAAAGAAAGACAATCATCATGGGTTTAAGAGCATCAGCCTTTGGAATGATGTCCCACACCTTCCCCCAAGCTTTCCCCTCCAAAGAGCTCCAGAGCTGTTTGCAGGAGCTCCTCGGCACATGGTGGAGAATCACAGAATGGTTTGGGTTGGAAGGAACCTTAAGGATCATCTAGTCCACCCTCTCACCTCAGGCAGGGACAGCTTCCACTAAACCAGGTTGATCAAAGCCCCGTCCAACCTGGCCTTGAACACCTACAGGGATGGGGCCACCACAGCTTCTTTAGGACCACCAATGAGCAGGTTCAGCTTTAGCGTAGGGTGGCACCATCCCACAATGACAGCCAAGACGTGGCATGTTAGATTGCTACACCAGATGTGATTAGAAGTTGGTAATCAACTAATTATGCACACAGCATCATACGTTGACACTAAACAGGTTTTCTTCTCATGGTGTCCCTCTAGAGCAGCTTGTCTTGCTGCACAGGCCAGCTCTGGAGGGACACCATAAGAAAAAAACCCGTATTGTGTCAATGTACAGGAATTTGGAGAGGACCCAACAGCAGATCTCTTGACTGAAAGAGATATTTTTGTTTGTTTGTTTTCAACTGTTGCTTGCCAGTGCAGGACCTCACGTTGGGCAGTTGTCCTAGCATACAATTTACATGCCAGATGCTCTTTCGTCTTGCTAATTGTTGAAACAAAGTGGATATTGAATGAGGTCCTTCGAGGTTGGCAGGGTCTTCACATATGGCCAGCGTTGAGCTAATTCTGCTTCCAGTGAATGGAACAGCAAATGCACATTGGCAAAATCCTCTTTGCTTTTTCTTTTTAATAAATGCACATTGGCAAAATCCTCTTTGCTTTTTTCTTCACAAAACCGAAAGCACTAGAACAATGATGAATGTCCTCAGAAACCCCTTCCCCTGTTCAGGTCAAACCCCTTGCTGCCCTCCAGCTTGCAGAAAGACCAGCTGAACACCAGAGATGGGCAAATGACCTCAAGAGGTCCAGCAGCGGCTTTATTCAGGCTCAGATGGTCACGAATCAGCCAGTCCTTTCTCCTAGTCCACGTGTGCTGTGCTCTCCAGCAGAAATAAGAGGAGTCGAGCAGCAAGCTCACATCAACGGGGAGTTTAAAAAGCTGAGCAGGAGACTGGAAATAGGCCTAAGTGATGGGCATCAGAGCCTTAGTAGGTGTTGGCCTGAGCTACAGGAACCTGGGTACCACAAGGGACCACCTGAAAGACTCTCATTGCGGACACCGTGTAAGAGATGGGTAATCTACACAGGACCACAACACATCCACTCAGGTCTGCACCATAGGAATAAATACCTTCTGAAAAAGATGTCTAGCCCCATATCTTGTTTTTAACTGTGGTTGACATGGGATATGCAGGAGAAACATACAGAAACGTAGGAACATACAGAGATGCTTCCTTCCCACTCAACGCACCAGCTGCTGACCATCCATCCACCTGTGAGAGCTTCCCAGGCTGGAGGCTGCATCTGAATCCTTGAGCCAGCAGCCCTCACTGAGCCTTGAATTCATCTAATTGCTTTTTGAAACCTCTTTTATACCTTTGGCCTCCAAAAAACTTGGTGCCAACAAGCTCCCCGATTTAATTATGCACAATGTGAAAAACGATTTCCTTTTGTTTGCTTACAACCTGCTGCCAAATAATCTCATTTTGCAGCCATTCATTTCTGGGTTAGAAAAGAGGCAATGAATAAACCGTTCCTTGCTCCCCTTCTCCACACCAGTCATGGTTTGATATTTCTGTCTTTATGAGATCTCCAAGGACAAGTCTTTTATAACCCCAAGGGACCGCATCCATTGAGCCACTCTTTGGTTTTGGCTTTGGCTTATGGGTTCTTCCTACCTCCTTCTGCATTGGGGTGGCACATTGGCCAAGATGTTTCTGCACCATGAAGTCCATGCTCTCCTTCTCAACCCTTCATCCTAACCTCTACTGTTCAATCCCTCATTTGCTTCAATCAGAAATTCAAGCCAAAACCTAAAATCCTCCATCCAGACACCCCTGAGCCTTGGGTCTCTGGACATCTGGCTCTAAATTTTGCAGCTTGCACCCATGATCCCTACACACCAGATGGCTACAGTGAAAAAAATAGTCATTCTTCTCCATGCCCAAGCCACAGAAAGGCTGCAGCATTACTGCATCTGCAGCAGCTCCTGAAAAGAGGGTGGGCCATGGGGGTGGGAGAAAAGAACACAGAGGAACATCAAAGAAAGAAAAACCTAGGGCAGACTGGAGGCAGGTTTTATTATCCAAGAAATACGTTGCCCAGAGATGCCCCATCCATGGAAACATTCCAGACCAGGTTGGATGAGGCTCTGACCAACCTGATCTAGTTGAAGATGTCCCTGTCAATAATAGAGGGGTTGGACTAGGTGGCCTTTAAAGGTCCTTTCCCACCCAAACCATTCTATGACTATATGAGTACGCATGCTCCTGCACAAACACATGTGGATGGCTACTCTCCTAACTAGGACACTGCAGTCTTAAATCTCAATGCTCAGCATGGCACAGGGCAGGGCAGTGTCTCCAGCTTCCTGAATATTTATGTTGCAGCCACCCGGGTTCCTTTTTTGCTGACCACACTGGTCACCCTCCCTCTGCAGAATTTCATTAACGCTGCTTTGCTGGTTGGAGGGACAAAACAGTCTCTCATTTTTATTTTATTCCTCCCCTCTCTCCCTTTGGCTTCAAAACACTTCCAAGGATCTCCTCCCGGTGTCCACACATAACATCCTTCAGCGTTACCCAGGGTGAGACAACACTCTGGGGCTGCTCCTAAGCCTTGAGCCCTGATACCAAACCATCACTGACAAAGCATGTTGAGCACAAAGGACCTCATTGCTGAAGATCAGCAGCCCAGCCTAAGACCAGAAGGGATCTCACCATCACCACCACCGTGCAAACCTCTTCCAAGGCAGATGTAGCCCTTGAAGGCAGAGGTTGGAGAGCCAGAGTTCTGATCTCAGCACTGGACTCCCCAAAATGGACTTTCGAGCCCTGCAGCCACCCTGGGGAGAGTCAGTTATCCAGGAAATCCAGGGATGGACCTCAGCATCCCCCTCATGGAGCCAGCCTTGCTTTGCACAGCACTGGCTAGATGATTTTTTCCCAGCACAGGAGCTCCAGGAGGATGTCTAAATGTTTCAAAGCCACCAGCAAGAGCAGCCACCAGGAAGCTACCCAAGCTGCCTCCTCTTCCCCCTCAATCTACTGTCAGAAGACCAAGGAGTTTTCTAAAAAGGGTCTCAGAAAGAATAAGGTGCCAAACTCCTATTCACTTGGGTGGGTGTCAGGCACTTCATGCCACCAGTCCCCTCAGAAATTCCAGCTTTACTGCTGCAACAAAAAGGCAATATTTTTCTACACAGGGGTTATAGGATGTAGGCGTGGTGGCATGCGTGGGTGTGCACTTACACATTATCTAAAGGCCCAGATCTGCGAAGACGCACATAAATCACTCTACTCCAGTGAAAACAGCAAGAATGGACATAAAAAAAAGACCCAGGCACTGAGATCAGGCCCACCCCGCCAACACCAACGTGTGCTGCTGAGGTGGAAAAGAGGGGGAAAGAAAAAGAGATGACACATAAAATTTTTATTCCACCTCACGGCCAGTTTGCTTCTGCATCAAGTATGTTTTTCTGTGTCGATATAACACTTGCTAAACTCTACTTAACTCCTCAACCCTGTGATGGAAGGTGCTGCACAGACACTGTCTGGGGTTTCCCATGCTGGGCCTGGTGTCCCCCTCTCCCCGCGGGGCAGCGGTAGGGACCTGAGCAGTCACCCCAACAATCATGATGCCTTTCCCACCCCTTTCTCCTTTCTTTGCCTCTTTCCTACCCTCCCTTTGTAGTTAAAAAAGATAAAAGATCAGCTTGCTGATCTCTGAGCAAGGAGGTGAGGCCGCTCATGGTGACCAGGTGTTCATAGAATCATAGAACGGTTTGGGTCGGAAGGGACCTTAAGGATCAGTCTAGTCCAACCCCCTGCCCTGGGCAGGGACACCTCCCACCAGACCACGTTGCTCCAAGCCCCCTCCAACCTGCCCTTGAACCCCTCCAGGGATGGGGCAGCCACAGCTTCTCTGGGCACCCTGGGCCAGGCTCTCACCACCCTCACACCAAAGAAGTTCTTCCCCACATCTCATCTCCATCTCCCCTCTTTCAGTGTCAAACCTTCCCCCCGCATCCTATGGCTCCCCTCCCTGATCCAGAGTCCCTCCCCAGCTTTCCTGGAGCCCCTTGAGGGACTGGAAGGGGCTCTGAGGTCGCCCTGGAGCCTTCTCCAGGCTGAACAACCCCAACTCTCTCAGTCTTTCCCCGTATGAGAGGTGCTCCTGTGGTTAAAGGAGAGGAAAGCGAGGAGGCAAAAACCCGTGTTACCACACAATGGGACAGAGTGGTTAGGGAGGAGGATGCAGAAAGGAGGTGACACCCTTTCTGAGGCTTTGTTGAGAGACTTTGCAGGACGACCATCCTCACCTCCCACACTCAGGCAGCAGGAAAAGGTGTATCTGCCTCCCCCTTACCGCTCGGTCAGTGGACGTGGCCAGAGAAGGCACCGGGAAGTCATTTCAGGGAGGAGATCACTAGCATTGACGCACTCTGCATCACTGCCCCACTTCCACTGCAGCACTGGAGACCTCTGGGCTTGCTCCACGTCTCCACCAGCACTGAGCTGAAATAGTTTTCCAAGCACACAGGCATATGGATGCCCCTTTCAACACCGTCATCACTTCCAGACAGGCTCTCTGCCAGCTGTAGGGGGACAGCCCAGCCCCAAGTGGCACACAGTGATGATTGCCACCAGCAAACAGTATCTCACCTGGCACAAAATCCCCCAATAAAAAGCAAATGTGTAAAAAAAAATGCTGGAGCACAGCTGAACCTCAAGCGTCCTGCTGCAGCTGCTCTGAAACCAGCAGCTCTCACAGAATCACATTGGGTTGGAAGGGACCTCTGGAGATCATCTACTCCAATCCCCTGCCAAAGCAGGGCCACCCAGAGCAGGTCCCACAGGAACGTGTCCAGGTGGGGTTTGAATGTCTCCAGAGAAGGAAACTCCACCACCTCTCTGGGCAGCTTCTGCCAGGGCTCTGACACCCTCACAGGAGAGAAGTTCCTCCTCATGTTTAGATGGAACTTCTTGCATTCAAGTTTGTGCCCGGTCCCTCTTGTCCTGTCCCTTGGCATCACTGAAAAAAGCCTGGCCCCATCCTCCTGACACCCACCCCTGAAGTATTTGTAAGCATTGATCAGTTCCCCCCTCAGTCTTCTCTTCTCCAGACTAAAAAAAGACCCTAGTCCCCTCAGCCTCTCCTCTTAGGAGAGATGCTCCAGGCCCCTCCTCATCTTTGTAGCCCTCTGCTGTCCCCTCTCCAGCAGTTCCCTGTCCTTCTTGAACTGGGGAGCCCAGAACTGGACCCAGTGCTCCAGATGGGGCAAAATAAAAGCTCTCAAAATAAAAGCTCGTGAGTTTTATTTTTCTATTCTTCCTTCTAATGCAAAGTAACCCTGGTGTATCTACCCCCTTCAACCCCACAAGCACACAAGCAACGCCCTACACACATGGCCTCCGATTGCCTCCATAGCTCCTCCACACACTCTTCATGCAGGAACAATTAAGCTTTGCTCAACTTTTCCATTAACCCAAACAGCCCTTAGTCATGTCTAATGAACTAACGAGTTGTTGGGTTTGTGTTTTGCTTTTCTTTTTTAATCTGATTCAAGACTCATGTCTGCCCAGCTCAGACACATGCAAAAGGTTCAATCCCTCGGTGCCTTGCAGTCAGACATCAGTCTGGCTGCCTCTTGTCCCTGCTCTGCAGAAGCTGAATGACTCCATGAGAAGCCAGACATCTCGGAATTAGGTCCTAGGATTTATCCAAGGAGTGTCTGGCTGTTAAAAAGACTGCAGGCACCCCTAGGACTCATTTGTCAAAAGCATCCACCCCAAAAGACTCTGCAGTTAGGTGGCAACCACATCGCACGGCTCTGCCACCACCAGATTCACCAGCATCTAATATCACTCAGGTCATTGGTAGGGTCTCTAGCAAGACATTTATCCTCAAGAAACCAAGGAGTTTTGAATTCTTGCTTGCCCTCCATCAAATTTGAACCTCAACCACCACTCCATTCAAGAATTACAGGAGGGAGATATGTAGACACAGAGTGTCAGGTCTGACATTTGTTTCCTTAAAAGCCAGGCTAAAAAATGGTACGCGCCATCAGGGATTCAATCAATTGAACAGGCAACCAATGCAAACATGGAAAAGCATGATGCTAGCAGACTTAATCCACTCCCTTTGACGCCCCAGCCACTGAAATAATCATCAGGAAGAAGTTAGTCTAGACTGACCAATGCTAAGCCACCAAGTTCGGTAAGGGGCAGGAGAGTTTGTGGAATCACAGAATGGTTCGGGTTGGAAAGGACCTTAAAGATCATCGAGTTCTAAACCCCCTGCCCTGGGCAGGGACACCTCCCACCAGAACAGGTTGCTCCAAGCCCCCTCCAACCTGGCCTTGAACCCCTCCAGGGATGGGGCAGCCACAGCTTCTCTGGGCAACCTGTTACAGTGTCTCACCAGCCCCACTGGAAAGATTTTCTTCCTAATATCTAGTCTAAATCTTCCCTCTTCCAGTTTAAAACCATTACCCCTAAAGAGTTCGCCCTTTCTTTTACTATCTTGGGCCACCTGCAGACTCAGGAAAGAGCTGCTGCGCTTATATCCACAGAGACAATTTTGCAGTTGCAGTGTTCAGGGATTAATTTGGATTCATTCTCTTCATAAAGAAGCAAGGTTAATAAAATACATGAAAGTCTCTGCATCTACATTCCTCAGTACGTCACCTGCGCAGGGCGTCAGCTCCACTCTTGTTTGAAAGGGAGGCGTGATAATAGGAAGTTATGAAGCTCGTAAAGTCTTCATGAAAATGAGCCACCTCATCAAGCAAGAGCCAGTAAGCGACACCCCTCTGAGAAAAGCTGCAATGTGAATCTGATCACTGACCATCCCCAGCAGAAACTCTGTCCTGAGAGCTGACACCAGCCCCTGAGTCAGCTCCATCCCAACACCATGCCCGGTAAGCACCACACAGCATGAGCTACCAAGGACAGACCACATCTTCAAAGGAATTCCTCCCTCAAGGGTTAAACCTGATGCCCGGGAGGACGTTTTACAGTAGCAGGCACTGCAGGTTGCCTTAGACAGGCTCATTCATAGAATCATAGAATGGTTCAGGTTGGAAGGGACCTTAAAGATCATTGAGTTCCACCCCTTGCCCTGGGCAGGGACACCTCCCACCAGAACAGGTTGCTCCAAGCCCCCTCCAACCTGGCCTTCAACCCCTCCAGGGATGGGGCAGCCACAGCTTCTCTGGCCAACCTGGGCCAGGTTCTCACCACCCTCATAGCAGAGAAGTTCTTCCCCACATCTCATCTCCATCTCCCCTCTTTCAGTGTCAAACCCTTCCCCCTCACTCTATGGCTCCCCTCCTTGATCAAGAGTCCCTCCCCAGCTTTCCTGGAGCCCCTTGGAAGGGGCTCTAAGGTCTCCCCAGAGCCTTCTCTTCTCCAGGCTGAACCCCCCCAACTCTCTCAGCCTGTCCTCACAGCAGAGGGTCTCCAGCCCTTGCAAAATCTTCATGGCCCTCCTCTGGCCCCGCTCCAACAGGTCCATGTCCTTCCAGGCCATTCTCCATTGGCAGAGCAGCATCCAGCCCTTCATTAATGACCTGCTGCTTTATTGGAGACATTGGGGTACAAACCAGAGTAACTCAAGAAGAAATGGCCAAAAAAAAAGAGACGACCATCAGGTGATGCACCACGCCATCTGGCCCAACTCAGCACCTGGAGAAAACAGCCCAGATTTCACCCCCTTCCCCTGCCTTATGCCCACTTTACCCCACTCTGGTCCTCTCCCCCTCCGCCTCCCTCCAGCCCGCGGCGGCTGTAATTACGGCTCTCCTCGCCGCCGCGCAGCCACACCACCTCCAGGTACTTAACTTCTTTTAATCTTGCTTCGTGTTACAGCCCGGGCAGCCCACTCGTAACGTCTGCTACTCTCCTTCCATCGCCCTCCGATTCATCAATAGCCATGTCAGGCTTTGACCTCCAATTTTCTAACCCGCTCGGCTAAGCCACTCTGCCGCTGGCCCCGTTCCTGCCTTTGTTAAAAAACGAGGGGGGGAGCCTCATTTGCTTTCTTATTTGATCATCACTTCACTTCTGCGGTGTGCACTCTGCTTCCCCGTCTCGCAAACCCATCAGCCAGCCCTGTTCAAGGCTGGCGCTGGGGCTGTTGTTACCTTTAATGAGAGGAAATTAGAGTTAATGCTTAATTTTAAATTTTTTTTTTCCTCCCTCCTTTAATTTATTTTTTTTTTTTAATGGCTTTCCCAGAAAAAGCAGCTTCGGCACAGCGCTGCCACCTGAATGCTAATGAACGTGGAAGGGACCCGGCGTGTCTGCCTCCCTGCCAGACATCAAATTGATTCTCAAATTGCTTTGATGACATAAGGTGGTTGCACAGTTTGGACCCGTGTGATTACCTGAGTGTTTATCTCAGTGGGTTTTTCCACTCGCCTGCTTTAAAATAACCCAGGCTGCTGGAACTGGACCTTCATGATGGAGGTTGCGGTCCCCCAGGCTGTTGCCAGCCCTCTGAGCCTGGTCTGAATTTGGGTAATTTGGATATTGCTCCTGGCCAAGCCTGGCTGACTGCAGAGGTCAATTTGGAGCTGAACCTCAACTACTTCTTTAGCTCTTTGCTCTCAGAGGACAAAAAAAAAAAACCCCACAGAGGTAGTAGATGCCTCATCCCTGGGAACATTGAAGGTCAGGTTGGACAGGGCTCTGAGCAACCTGATCTAGTTGAAAATGTCCCTCCGCATTGCAGAGGAGTTGGACTAGATGGCCTTTAAAGGTCCTTTCTAACTCAAACCATCCTATGATTCTAAGGTTCAGTGCTAGGAAAGGGTCTTGGCTGTCTAATGAAATGACAAAATAAATTTCTCTTGGGGAAATTAGGCTGCTGTTTGTGGGCCAGGACAGCATCTGACCTACTGGCTTACGTTCTCTCCTTGGCCAAAAGCATGAGGATGAGGAAGGAAAGGCAATCAGGGAGCTAGAGGATGTGCTGGGGAGCCAGGAGGTCCCCACAGAGAAATATCAGTGCTCAAGCACACTCATCCCTCCTTCCACAACACTCATCTTCTGAGTGGATGCTGGACGGGAAGGAGCTGTGGCTGACAGAAGGGAAAGGTGATTTAGTGATGGCTGAGACCTCTCCTCCATGAGCAAAGGCCCAAGACGAGGAGGGAGGAGAACACAGCCTGCCAAATGGAAATCTGAGCATCGCGTCGGGCCAGGCGCCGGTTTTAGGCCCACGGGAAAGGGCAGCGAAGCGAGGTGGCGAAAAATATGAACCCTGCCCCCTTTGTAGGAGAGGTGGACACCCAGTATTTCATCAAGCCTGGTGAGAAGAGGCCAGGTCAACAACTTTGCAGCGGCCAGAGGGATGCGAGACGGTCGCTGTGCTGGCTGGTATTAAGAACTCAAGAAAAATAAAGGTATAAACTGTTTCGGGCTGAGCTCAACCACCGAATCAAGGCGGATCAGGAATGGGGTAAGGGGGAGTGAAGGGAAATGTGAACCACTCGCTTTAACCCGTGGGTAACGTCAGCAGTGGCCCCAAAGATAGTTTTTCTTCCATTCCCACGCATGGCTCTACCTCGGTACAGGCAACAGCTGGAATGCGAGAGGCTGGAAGCACAATTTATGGAGTGCTTTGTGACCCCGAGGGGGTGAGGGGAACAGCAGGATAGTATTTATTATTGCTATTTAACATTAAAAGGGAGTACAGCTCGGCGGCGGTTTACATTTCTGGGGCACCTTTCATCTCGAAAGATAACAGAAGCATCCCACAAACAAGGGGAGGGGGCCGGGGAAGAAGGTGGGGGGGAGAGCCAAAGCCTCACCTCTCGCTCTACCCTGGTTGATATATAGAGATATAGAGATATATTAGGGACCAGAGAAATTCAAATCACCTCCTTTGAGCGCAGCCATTTCCCGTCACAGAAAACACCCTTCTCCCCAGATCTCTGAAGCCCTGCCGTGCCCACGTGAAGAAATAATCAGCATTTCCCTCTCTACTTCGTACCGCCACACAGGCACTCCCGATTGGCACCATATAAAGAAAAAAAAAAAAAATAAATCACAGGCACCCCAAATAGACTGGAGGGTAGGGTTTTGCCCAGGGGTGTGCAGAAGGAGGATGCTCCTCCCAGGATGGTATTTTTGGAGATATTGCTAGCAGGGTGAGGGAGGGGATTCTGCCCCTCTGCTCTGCTCTGGGGAGACCCCCCTGCAGGGCTGCCTCCAGTTCTGGGGCCACCAACAGCAGAAGGATATGGACCTGTTGGAGCAGGGCCAGAGGAGGCCACAGAGATGCTGGGAGGGCTGGAGCCCCTCTGCTGTGAGGACAGGCTGAGAGAGTTGGGGGGTTCAGCCTGGAGAAGAGAAGGCTCCGGGGAGACCTTTGGGCAGACTTTCAGTACCTTAAAGGGCTCCAGGAAAGATGAGGACAGACCTTTTAGTAGAGAGTGTAGTAATAAGACAAGGGTTAATGGTTTTAAACTGAAAAAAGAGGAGATTCAGACCAGATATCAGGAATATTTTTTTTACAATGAGGGTGGTGAGACACCGGCCCAGTTTGCACAGAGAGATGGGAGTTGTCCCGTCCCTGGAAACATTCCAGGTTGGGTTGGATGGGGCCCTTAGCAACCTGGTCTAGTTGAAAATGTCCCTGGCAATGGCAGGGGGGTTGGAGTAGATGGTCTTTAAACGTCCCTTCCAACTCAAACCATTTGGTGATTGTATCTGTCCCCCCTGGCCAAAGCAGAGACATCTCCACCAGCAACCACTTGCAAGCCCTGGTCCAGCAGGTACTTGCACAAAACAGCCTCGGGATGACAATTTATCATGTTGGCAGGATTAGGGCCATACCAGCTAAAGCAAAAGAAGAACAACCATGTACAGCAGGTGTATTTTTACACCATCAGCTTCCCAGATCACTTCTAGACCCTATCAAAAGTTTGCTGCTGCCGCCGAAAATCTGTTCAACCACCTAAAATGAATTTTGTCTTGCGCCCCGCAGCAAAGAGAGCTACGAGTCGCCTTTTCCAGACAGGGTTGTTTCCAGTACGAGTAACAGAAAGCGTGTTTCCCCACATATGGGCAGCCATCTGAAAGCCCTGCTACACCAACACGTAGGCAGAACCCAGCAAATGTTTGGTGACATTTCCCTATTGCTGTCTCGCTGTTAAACGAGCTTATAAAAATAAAAAATAAAAAAAAAAAATCTTGCTTCGGTGATAGTTAAAGCCGTTTTGAAAGCACAAAAATCCTCCAGAGCTCAGCAGCAAAGACTTCAGTAAATTGGGGAAAAATAAAGGGAGAATAGAAAATATAAACTCAAGCATCCCCCTGCCCACCCACCCCCTCCCCATCTCCTCCAGCAAACTGCAATGCCTTGCTGTAAGCAATTAAAGAAACAAAAGCCATGGGGATGCTGCCATCGCCCTGCACATGGTTATTCCCAAACCTCAGCTTTTGGATGACAGCTACCAGACCCACACCATGCAAAATGTTCCTCCAGAGATTTTGTGACCTCCATCTCACGCGTTGTGGCGTTGACAGCTCCAAGTCGCCGCTGGGCATCGGGGATTCTCCAGCCCTTCCAGCGGGATCATTCGCCCCTCACAGAATCACAGAATGATATGGGGTTGGAAGGGACCTCTGGAGATCACCTAGTCCAACCCCCTGCCAAAGCAGGGCCACCCAGAGCAGGTTGCACAGGAACATGCCCAGGTGGGGTTTAAATGTCTCCAGAGATGGAGACTCCACCACCTCTCTGGGCAGCCTCTGCCAGGGCTCTGCCACCCTCAAAGTGAAGAAGTTCCTCCTCATATTTAGGTGGAACTTCTCCCTGCATCCCAACCTCCCTCCACCTTGTGTTTTGGGATGCATTTTGGAAGCTCCACCTGGTGATTAGGGTAAAGGAAGTCAATGTGTCCACCCCTGCCCTCCAACGTCCTCAGCTTCTCTCTTTGGAGATGCTGCCCTTGCAAAAAGCCCTCCAGTATTCCAGCCAGGACAGGCTGCTCTCTGCTGGAGCACCTGATAACATGACACGGAACTGCATCCCCCCCTCCCCAGGTTGCCAAAGGATGATTTAAAAATGGGGGGGGAAAAGAGCACAAAGGATTTCAAACTCTGGTTAGGAAATTCAGCAGCATTTCCAGAGTCATTTCTGGACAACCCTGTTAGATTTATTTTTTTTTCTTTATCTCATCCATTTCCTTCTTATTAAATATCAAAGCAGTGGGGAGCAGCACAATTTCCTCCAGAACCCAGAATAAAATTAGTAGAAGCTTACTCAGATGCAAAATTTGTTTTTTCTTACTGATTTGTCTAATGGAGGGGAACAACTGTGGTAGAAAGGAGCCAAAGATGGGATTGAGCCAGGCAGAGGATCCTCAAAGATCAATTGTCTCCTGCATCCCTCATTTTGATGATGCTCCTCCTTGGGCTCCAGAAGGCAGCACAATCCATCTCCTGCCCAAAATGCTAAAGAAAGAGCACACGTTATTGCCTGAAAAGAGGGTGCATCATCAAGACCCCTGGTTTCTTGCAGTCCCCAGTGCAAGCAGGGCCTCGCTCCACCACCAGATGGGTGGTAACAAGCAGGTTACCAACAGGTAACGAGCCCTGCCAAAGGAAAGCATGTCTTCCATCACCAATCTGCCCATTGAGCCTACTTTCCATAAAAAGGAGCATCCACCTGAAAAAAATCACAGAGTTTGTTTTTAGGCAGGTAGAAAGATGATGGTAAGAGAGGATTGGCAGCGCAGCAGCTTAGAATCACAGCATGGTTTGGGTTAGAAGGGACCTTTGAAGTTCATCTAGACCTACCCCCCTGCCATAAGCACGGACATCTTCAACTACATCATGTTTCTCAGAGCCCCGACCTTCACTGTTTCCAGGGATGGGGTATCTACCCCCTCTCTGGGCTTGGTGGGCTCAGCTAGCACAAAGCTCCACGAGCTGCGGTGTTCACCTCCCCAAGGTGCCTCATCACCTCCTCCAGCCCCACAGCGATCCTGCAATAGCTTTGGTCACTGGGACATCCAGGGCCTGCTTTATCATGAAGCCCAGGATGGCCAACATGGGCTTGGATGCTGCGTTGGGCACCATGGGCATCTTTACACCCCCCACCATGAAATCCTGTACTGAGGATCATCAGATGTTAAGGGGATGTTCTACATGGGTTTTTAATCAGTGGTTTTCACCATTTCCAAACCAGGGCCCTTTGGGAGCTGGAACAGGGCAAATAATGATTTATTTTTTAATCCAGTGACATCTCCTATTTGTGCTAAAAGTAGGAGGAAAATGGCTTGGGTCAATAAGAAACAGATTTGAGGGGAAGGGAAAGGGGTTCAACAACGTAAAAAAAAAAAAAGTTTGCCACCCCTCCACGTTTTGTTTGAATCAAAACAAAATGTCTTCGTTCACTTCCAAGTCTTGTTTAACCTTTCCTCCTCCTAGCTGCAAACTGTCATTTCCAAACAAAAAGTTGAAAAGCTTCATTGAGAAGATGTCGAAAAAGAAGTGTTTTGGCATTTCCAAAATGACACGTTTCATTTTGACATTTCAAATGAAATGCCTGGACATTAAAAATAAATTAACTCCCCCCAGGGATTTTGAACGTATCCAGTTGCCAAATTCAACTTAAGCTTATGAATAGTCCAGGCTTTCCCAAATTCAGCTTTTGAATTAATTTACACTGGAAGTTCAGTTGAGTTTTGGTCCAGCCCTGTGATGCCCTTGTACATGATCCTCCCCTGCACATTCCCAAAACTTGATCTCCAGCCAACATCTCAAGTCTAGAAATATTTACACCTTATGAAAATATTATATATGAAGAGAATGGCTTAGCCTCTGACCCGACAACAGCCTCTCAAATTATTTTAACATGTGCTTCGCTCCTAATATACTGCTGTCATTCATGGGGATTAATGGTTGTTATTAATCACCCCATTTGAAGGCACGGAAGAAAACCATCTCCCCGTGCACAAGGCAGAATGAACATTATTTATTCGCTAGCACTAACATATAATAAAAACAATTTCTCAGTAGATTTCGCCTCACATACACAGACGACCGTGTCAAGCCATGAGTGATTTGCAAAGGCTTTGGAGGCACAACAAAACCAGCTGGCAATGACAACCAAGGTTATTGTCTCGCAACCCCTCTTCAGATGAGTAATACTCCTGCAGATGAGAACATCAATCAACCAAAGGCCTTGGTGAAGGGTTCTGGGGACACGAAAGTGGTCACACCCACCCTTGCTTTCCACTGGGCTGGTGGTGGGACTCAGCAGAGCCCCCAGGCCAGTTGCAATGTTGACTTGGGCTGTCCAACATGGTGGAGCTGCCTGCAACCATCATTCTAGAAGATACCATGCTCACTGGTTTCAAACCAGCTTGGATAGAGAGTGGCTAAAGGAATATTCGCGCCATTAGGCCCATCATCATTCTGGTGTGACTTCTTTGGGTGACTGATGGACCAAAGCGCTTTTGAGTCAGTCAAGGACAGAAGAACCTGTCCCAAGGCATCACCAGCAAGGTACCAACTTTTTCCAACAGTAAGAAAGCTGAATATAGGGTCCACTGCCATTAACAACATATTATCCCAGGCACAAATCCAGGCTGAACAGAGAATGTGTTGAGAGCAGCTCCGAGGAGAAGGACTTGGGGGTTTTGGTGGATGAGAAGCTCAACAGGAGCTGCCAACATGCGCTGGCAGCCCAGAAAGCCCCCCGCACCCTGAGCTGCATCCCCAGCAGGGCCAGGGGGGGATTCTGCCCCTCTGCTCCACTCTGGGGAGACCCCCCTGCAGGGCTGCCTCCAGCTCTGGGGCCACCAACAGCAGAAGGACAGGGACCTCTTGGAACAGGTCCAGCAGGGGGCCACAGAGATGCTGGGAGGGCTGGAGCCCCTCTGCTGTGAGGACAGGCTGAGAGAGTTGGGGGGTTCAGCCTGGAGAAGAGAAGGATCTGGGGAGACCTTAGAGCCCCTTCCAGTCCCTCAAGGGGCTCCAAGAAAGCTGGGGAGGGACTCTGGATCAGGGAGGGGAGCCATGGGATGAGAGGGAAGGGTTTGACACTGAAAGAGGGGAGATGGAGATGAGATGTGGGGAAGAACTTCTTTGGTGTGAGGGTGGTGAGAGCCTGGCCCAGGTTGCCCAGAGAAGCTGTGGCTGCCCCATCCCTGGAGGGGTTCAAGGCCAGGTTGGAGGGGGCTTGGAGCAACCTGGTCTGGTGGGAGGTGTCCCTGCCCAGGGCATGGGGTGGAACTGGATGGTCTTTAAGGTCCCTTCTATTCTATTATTCTACAATCCCCATTTAGCTCTGATAGCTCAGGCGGGATGTTTTTCCTGTTTTCACTTTTTAAGGCTGTAATTTGCTCAGACTGAAAGCACTTAGCACCAAAGGCAAAGGTGGGAACAGGACAGACAACCAACCTGCCTAGGACAGACAACAAACTTCTACTCTCCCAGATCCCTACAGGCTCTAACCCAAAATATCCTTGCAGCCTTCACTGAGACCCTGAAGGGGGCTATGGGAGGTCTGAAATACCGACTCTCCTCCAGCGCAAACTTTGCATTGAACTGCACACTAAAGAATAACGTACATGTTTATATGCCTTGCTTGCCCAGCATGGTGCTCGTAGGCTGGAGGCTCAAGTTTCTTCTTCTGATTCACTCCTCGAGTGAGTCAAACTATTTATTTGAACTCGAATCCACATGAGGTGCAGAACAGCTCAGGCTTCGGCTCAACGCCAACCGCACTCCTATTGTCCATGACATAAAAGCAGGTATCCCGGCACGGTCATGGGAGGTATGAAATACAGAAGATGACCAAACACTGCCTTTCATGAGACAACTACAGAAAAAAAGAATTAACACAATAGTAAAAAAAAAAAAAAAAAAAAAAAGTATGTCTGCATTTCGCTTTTCTCTCCTGTTGTCCTTTCTCTGGATCCCTTCACCTCTTCTCTTTTTGAGTTGAGGGACAGGAGAAGAACAAGCGTCTTCACACCCAGCCTTTTCCCCGCTCTCCACGTATTTCTGTATTTAATCCGTGCCCTTCTGTAGATTTTTAACTGCTGATTCCCAAAGCTCAGCCAACACCCCTTATTAAACAAAGCTGGCTCTTCACCTGCTGAACTATGAACAGCAAAAAAACCCAAAAAACCCCAAACAGATATATATATTAGAAAGCAACCTTATGGGAAACACACAGCTCCTAAGGAGGCTGCTTCTTTTTTCTAGACTCCTAAATTGAAAATTGAAATGGTATAAAGTTAGATGTGGGCTAACTTTAGAAACCTGCAGCTGAGGACCAAGGGAGTGACAGAAATATTCTTGAGCGTGCCAGTGCGTGTTAGCACCGGGCCAATGCACTAAGGTGGCATCTCCAAGACTTGGTGCACATGCACTCTTCTAGGCAGGATGTGTTAAAGGTTCCTGGACTCTTTTTCTGCAAGAATGAGTCCTGCCCCTGTTGATTGGCATGGCTAGTAATTTTGGTAACTATTTTACTCCCGTAGAAGTTCCCTGTCATTCCAGGTGAGTGGACCATCCTCTCCATCCTATTGCACGTGGTGTATTCTTCCACCAATACCAGGTTCAGCAACATCCTGCGCATGAGCAGCTGCTTACCCAAAGGAGCAAAGGGCAAGGAAGAGCTCCAGGCTTTGGGAAAGGGGTTCCTGAATATGCATTTGGAGATTTAAGGTATTATACAAATGTACTTTCTTGGAAGCAGTTTCTGATGAGCTCTGCTCAAGATTACATCCAAAGAGCGGCAGCCCCCAGAGTATAATAGAGTTACAAATGGGCTCTAATAGGGTATTTGGCTGCTACATTAGTATTAATCCGCTCAGCAGCTAAATTGTGGGAGGCTCACAAAAACTATCCCTTTTCCCCACTCTATCAGCGAAAGGTCTATCAGCAATTTGCATCCAAACAAATGTGCTTTGTGAATAACGGGACCTTGCATGGGAACATAATTCTATTACCTCATTCGAGCAATTTTAGCCAAATTGTGCTTCCTCTTTGAAGAGCTGCCATTGGTGAGGAGAGATTGTTCGAAACCGCACATGCAACAAAGATGGACATATTTTTTTTTGGTCATTTATTTCCAAAATACCTGCTGTCTGTCAGAACAACGCTTCTCCTTTGTCAGAGCCTATAACCATCACTCAAAGCCCGTGGTATCTCACAAGGGTTCAGTGGAAAACGAGTGGAAAGACTCCCAGGGTAGATATTTGAAGCCTTCCTTAAGAAGAGGGAGTGGATTAACGGAAAGGAAAATAAATAAGCTCTAAGGTCCTGGCTCCCTGCTGGTACAAGAGGGTGTGAAGCCCAACACAGAGCCAAGGTCACATCCACGGCACCTCTCTGAAGGCAGCAGGATTATATTGTGGGAAATACTAAGTACCCATTAGGATGTAGGGAAGAGTGCTTTAATCACTAGACTGACATGGGGCAAAATAGTCACTAACATTAAGGTGGGACAGCCCTAGGGCAGTTTGTTGAAGAGGAAAACCAAGAAACAGTTACCCTGTGTTGACATCCCATTGCTTCCCCACCTTTCTTCTCTGTCTTTGTCCATCATCTATGTGTCCCTGAACCATCTCACAAGGTGAGCTCTTCAGGATGTTGACTGCATTTTGCTCCTTGCAGTC
Source organism: Calidris pugnax (assembly GCF_001431845.1). Lineage (NCBI taxonomy): Eukaryota > Metazoa > Chordata > Aves > Charadriiformes > Scolopacidae > Calidris > Calidris pugnax. The sequence continues at coordinate 2,072,172 of NW_015091300.1, read as the reverse complement.
CCAGCTACTGCCAGGATGCATCTCCAGCAAAGAGGTGGGCCTCCCATCTTCTACCTCCTTCCCGCCTCAAAACTTAACACTGGGTTTTCCCTGCTTCAAGCTAAATTCTGTATCTCAAGTCATTCGATGCAATCCCATTCCCCTGTTATCATAAGCACCAGCCCAACCAAAGCATAAAAAGAAGACAGAAATAGAGACAGAGATGGAGAAAGGTCCTGAGAGACATCCCCCTCCAGCATATATCCAAGAGAAGCACCATTCGTATGCCTCTAAACCAGTAGCAAGATATAGAATCATAGAATGGTTTGGGTTGGAAGGGACCTTAAAGATCATCTAGTTCCAACCCCCTGCCATGGGCAGGAACACCACCAGACCACATTGCTCAAAGCCCCCTCCAACCTGGCCTTGAACCCCTCCAGGGATGGGGCAGCCACAGCTTCTCTGGGCAACCTGGGCCAGCATCTCACCACCCTCACACCAAAGAAGTTCTTCCCCACATCTCATCTCCATCTCCCCTCTTTCAGTTTAAAGCCATTACCCCTGATCCTATGGCTCCCATCCCTGATCCAGAGTCCCTCCCCAGCTTTCCTGGAGCCCCTTCAGGGACTAGAAGGGGCTCTAAGGTCTCCCCAGAGCCTTCTCTTCTCCAGGCTGAGCCCCTCCAAATCTCTCAGCCTGTTTTCAGAGGAGAGGGGCTCCAGCCCTCAGAGCATCTTCATGACCTTCTCCAGACCCGTTCCAACAGGTCCATCTCCTTCGTGTGCTGACGCTGAAGAAGGGACAGGCAAAATGGCAGCACAATAGGCTTTTAAGGGCAAAAAAGAAGGGAAAAACCATGGCCACGACACAAGCAAGTACTTTGCAAGCTACTTAACACAGATTAAAGTAAGGGCAGGTTCTTGGCTGGTGCCTGCCTGCAGTAGAACAGGCTGGAACAAGAGCCTGGTTGCATTTGAGGTCTGATGCGTTTAGGGAAGATGCATGTCGTCCCCCAGAGACCCTGCCACCCCAGGCACAGCACACGCTGTCATGGACACCCTTTGGCTCTCCTGGCTACCCAATTTACTCAAAAGATTAAGCAAAGCTGCACTTCCCAGCAATAAAACCCTTCTCTGATGGCATCACTGGAGACCCCACTCCCACATTAATTCAGAAGCTGCCCATTACCTATTAATTAGAGGACACTATTATGCAAATAATGAAAATTAATTAAGGCCTCACTTATTAATCTTAAACAGTCTCTTCCTCACTGTTCTCCAATACACCCCAGGCAAGTGGCTACAATTTTTTTAATCATAAAAGTGACACCCTACTAGATGACATTTCTTTAAAGGATGTCTTTAATATCAAAATAAAATAAAATAAAGTAAAACAGCCTTGTCTCCCAAGTGGGTGAGCAGTAAGGAGATGTTAACCCAATCTCCCCTGGCCTGCCGGGCTCAGAGAGATGGGAGGTTTCCTTCCTAGAAACCTCATTCTTCTCCCAGGAGGCTGCTTCTCCCCATTGGGGAGATCTGGGCACCAACAGTCCTGGGTAGATTTCTGTCTGACCGTTGAGCCTGACACTGCAGCAGTTGGCTTGACCACAGCCCAGAGGGACAGAGGAACATCAGGCAGCTCCAGTTATCCCTGCAAGTTCACCGAGTGGGAACCAAGAAGACCTGGCTCTGTGGGCCACACACAGGAGGGTTCCTGCCACCAGGAATGATCCCAAGAAGCAGAAGAGGGTTATTTCTGCCTCTCTGCACCACATGAGTTTTGTTTTGTTTGTCTTCTTTTCTAAACACACACTACGACCTCATGAATTAATTTACTTTCTGAATTTCTTAGTCGTTTCTTCATTAAATCTGACGGCTGCTAATCATAACCAACGAACAAATGCTTCAGCCCATTGCTAAGACTCCTTTAATGCAGGACCTATACCTGTATCAGGTCAGGTCTCACCAGCTGAACACTAGGTTCAGGACTTGAACATCCCGGCAGATGTTTGCAGACTTGAGAGCATTTCTGGGGATCTTTCGGAGGTGGCAATGTCCAAGTTTGCCACTTGCACTTGCTAGTTGAAAAGAGGTAGCTTTTCCTGAGCAATTCATGGCCACGATTTCCTACTCAACAGATAGAGGACAGCAGTCATACTGGTATGTTGCTCCATCTGCAGTCCTTCTCTCTGCCCCACACACGATCTCCTGCACAGAGAGGATTCTGGCAGGGGTCTCATAATGGCTCACTCACAGCGATAACAACTACCAAATGCTCTTTTCGGTGAACATGAGGAACACCATCTCAGTCATGGGTTGAGGATGGCAGGTCACCCTCAGCGAGGATGAAGAGCATCGCCAAGACCAAACATCATGTCTCCACCTTGGAGCAGCAGACACAGGGACCAAAACACCAGGAAGCCAGGAGGGCTCTGAGCTCATGCAAGAGCCAAGGGCACGGCAAACATCATGACATCATTCAAAGGACTGTTCATATTTTAAGCACAAGTCCTCCTCTGCATGCCAGCTTTCTATCCCGTTTTCACATCTATCATTCCAAATGTCATGTGGGATTAATGAGCATGCAGTTCACCAAGGTAAGGCCTCCTCAAGGCACAATTTAATGAGAGGACTTTACCAGACTTCTCTGATGTCTGAGTTCATCCCAGACAGACAAGTCTCCAGGCCAGGGTTTGGTGCACAGGTCACTCAGGACCACTGAAGGTCCACCCTGCCCAGCTTACAGATGGGAGGCTCCTTCAGAAACCCAGCCCAGGCCAGAAGAAACAGGTCCCTTACCCAGGGACAGCTAGCAGGGCTGACATCCATGGGGTGGTGAGCTTCCAGGAGAAAAGACCTCTCTCACATGGATGGTCTGGTTGAAGGTACACAGTTTGATCTAAGCAAGGTCTAAGGGGTGACATTTGCCATCAGGAAGACAAACAAGTGAACATGGAGAAGGGGGAGTGAAGACCTGGGGACCAACTCTATCTCCACACACAACTTAAGCAATGGTTCTGCATCCCTCTGGGAATGGTCTCACAGTTGGATGTGGCGTCTTATAAAGGGGTGAGCTGAGGAAAGCACCAAACAACATTTGGGGGTGAACTGCATATTCCACATTAAGCCATCCAGGGGACAGTCCTGGAGCAGGATACCCATGACAGGGTCTGCTCCAGTCTGAAGTCCCAGGCTATCCTGGAAGCTATTTCATTTTCTTTCCAGACTCAAAGCATCCACACGGGAAACCAGTGGGCAGTAGCTCACCCGGTGATTACTCCCTGTGGAGCACCCACTGTGCCAGATCTTAGTCACAGGGACGTGCCCTGAGCCTCTCTCACACCAGCTACGCAATTTAAATTTAATCCCCTTTACCCGCCCCACCACACAATTCCAGCCAAAAGCGAGGAAAATCCTGATTTTAACAGCTCACTGCAAAGTCACTGGGGTCTCACTGCCTTTCTCCTCCTCCTGGTTTCACCACCTCATTTCCCACTTGTGCTGCAAAAACTTTAACCAACCACAGCTTAAAGGGTACAATAGGGTGGTGAGACCCTGGCCCAGGTTGGCCAGAGAAGCTGTGGCTGCCCCATCCCTGGAGGGGTTCAAGGCCAGGTTGGAGGGGGCTTGGAGCAACCTGGCCTGGTGGGAGGTGTCCCTGCCCAGGGCAGGGGGTTGGATCTGGATGGTCTTTAAGGTCCCTTTCAACCCAAACCGTTTTGTGATACCCTCAGGAGCCTTTCTACATCCATGCACCAACCAGCTCACCAGGGTGAGCGGCTGCACGGAGGAGAGAGCAAAACTGCATCCCTCTTCTTTCTTCTCCCATGGCCATTTATCCACACTCTCTAAGTGTGGACAGTGCCTCTTACTCCACAGTCTTCAAGGCAACCTCTGGGGACAACAGCATCTCCTCTGACCGCCGGGTGGGTTTCCTCGCTAGCGTGTGTTTTACATTTACGGACCCGCGACACAACTCCAAGACAATTTTTAAGAGCTGCAATTACTGTCACTGCTGCAAACGGCCCCCCAGCTCCTGTTTTTCCCCACCTTGTATTTCTTCTCCCTCCCAGACAGGGTGCTGCCTGGTCCCTGCGAGGCCAGGGCATGACGCTCGCCACGACGACATCACCGACCACCAACATGGGGGACAGGGGGCTAGACACCCTCCTTTGCAGCTCTTGACGTGACTCAGAGCAGCCTGGGAATTAACACTTGGAATAAGTGATTACAACCCCTGACGACTCCTCCATCACCACCCAGGGGTGACCCTCCCAGCAGCGCTGGTCGCAGCTGCGCCCTTGGAAATGAGAGCAAAATTAAGGGTGCTGCCTGGTGAGGATGACTTACACCAGCAGGACCGAGAGCTGAGACTCCTCCAGACTGTTCCTCTCTTAATCTGGGATAAACCCTGGGTGTCTGGAGATGGGAATACGGGCTTGGAAAACCCACGGAAGGGAAGGGAACCACCCAGCCTGCGTTTAATGATGTTCTGAGCCCCCGCACGCTGTCATCTCCTGTGAAGAACCTTCTCCAAGATGCCAGCCTCCTCCGGGTCAGCGTTTGCAATTTGGAGAAACCCTCACAGGCACTGCAAGCAGCATTTTGAGATGGAGGTGCTGGGATCCTTGATCATATTATATGTATCCACCTCAAGCACTAAAATATGCGGCTTGGATTTCCTTGGAAGGGAGGGAATCCTGGTGGGAAGAAAGAGACAGGATTTCGGTGGAGGAAACGGAGAGGAGAGGGAGGGTTTGAAGGGGAAGGGAGGAGGGTTTTTGACTAAAAGCAAAAATTATAGCAAAAACAACTTACTCAGATGCTCTCCTGGGGATCTGGGGCCCTTGAAATGCCAACACGAAGCTGGCAGCCACTTTGCTGTGTCAGAGCCCAGACACGCCAACCCTCAGAAGACCAAGGGGAAGTCAACACCACGGCTTTGGTTTCTCCCAGCAAGTGCCAGGCTCTAAGCCCAAAGGAGGGTGCTGCAGCCCATCATGCCCAAGCCTGGGACAAGCTGATGGAGAAGGGGTGTCCAGCAGCAGAACTTGCCTGGAGGCATCACCTCGCAAGGCAAGGAGAGCAAGGAACAAGTCAGGGCTGCTCTGGACCTCGCTGCCAGAGCACTTGCTGGCCATGCTGGCTTTGCTCTCTGCAACAGAAAGCCTGCCCTGATACATCACTATGAGAGATGGCACTGTAGGAACAAGCTGGCCTCCTGCTCAGCCACCCATGTTGTGGAGGAGCTACCTCCACCCACAGATAGCTGAAGCATCAGAGGGACCTGCACGACATACCCTCGTCAGTCTGTGATCACTAGCACATGGACCTCAGTCAGATTTCTATCACAAGGGGTAGATCACAGAATCACAGAACGGTTAGAGTTGGAAGGGACCTTAAAGACCATGGAAGACCATGGGCAGGGACACCTCCCACCAGACCAGGTTGCTCCAAGCCCCGTCCAACCTGGCCTTGAACCCCTCCAGGGATGGGGCAGCCACAGCTTCTCTGGGCAACCTGGGCCAGGCTCTCACCACCCTCACAGCAAAGGAGGTCTTCCCCACATCTCATCTCCATCTCCCCTCTTTCAGTGTCAAACCCTTCCCCCTCGTCCTGTGGCTCCCCTCCCTGATCCAGAGTCCCTCCCCAGCTTTCCTGGACACCCTTTAGGGACAGAAGGGACTATAAGGTCTTCCTGAAGCCTTCCCTTCTCCAGGCTGAAGAACCCTAACTCTTCTCTTCTCCAGGCTGAACAATCCTAACTGTCTCATAGAAGAGGCATTCCAGCCCTCTGATTGACAGAAAATTCCCCTACATTTTCCCTGGGAAGCTCCACATTGTTTCAGCCCCATCTTTCCAGGTGCCTCATAAACCTCTCAGAGCCTGGGAGAAAAGCATCTTTTCTGCTCCCCCAATTGGGAAAAAGAGCACAGGAATTCAATTAGCAGATAAACATGCTTAAGCCTTCCTGCATGGGTAAGTCCCACATGGGATTAACTCATGGGCTTCATATCTCAGGACCAGGTCCACATGGCTTCCAGCCCTTATTTAGGTACCTGTCAAAATCCAGTTCATGTATCTTGGTCTACAGCAATTTTGGCCAAGGTCACACACAGAGTCTGAGCTGAACTCACAGCACGGAAGTCACAGTCACTAAGAAATGAATTGTGAAGCTCCCACAGAGGTCTTAAAAGGGAAAATAAAACCTCTCTCCCTCTCAGATCTAAACCACTTTGCATTAAGCCAAGCCCGTTCTGCTCTAAAACATCAACCCACCCATCAACCCAGCTGGATCTTAAGCCTTGCCTTTTGCTCATTAGCAGAAATTACCACTAACACAAAATTCAAGCTCAAGCCTCCCAGCAGATGTGGCTGAGCTGTGTGCCCCTCCCTCGTGCTGCCCAGTCCATACTCCATGTCCTCTCTTTCTGGAGCCATTCCCATCGACCACCAGCTGGGTCGTACACGATGATGCTACCGCATCCTGGCGGGATGGACATTCCTTGGCTATAGTCTGGGTTCACTGGATGAGCAGCAGTCTAAGGCTCCTCATTTCTTTTTCACTGCCAAAAAACTCTTTCACTGACCTCTTTCCTTCCAGCCGCTTATCCCACCCATGCAAATTCATCCCTGCCTTCTATAAAGTTTGCAAAGGTCGAAACAGCAAACTTCGGGGTCCCTTGTATTTGAGAAGAAAGAGGAAAATTCAAGCCATCTGTTATTTTGAACTCTGCATGTATTTTGTGCAAGTTTCACAAGGCAGCAATCCACAAGTTTGGTTAGTGCAAATCAGGGTCATTTCACTGCAGACCTTCTCATGTCTCCCTCCTTAAGGAGGTGGAAGATCTTAAGAACCACAACTCATAGCCTGCTGGCTCTGGGCCTCGGTTGAATCTTGTATCGCTACAATTCACTGCCCATATTACAGAGAGGTCCAGAGCTACTAAAGTTTTACTTGCAACATCAAAGACAATCCCTGCCCTGGAGAAGCAAAGAGATGCTCCACAGACAAGACAGTGGAAACACAAAACCTGGAATGACTCATCGTGGTCACCCAGACAGGTAGTGGCCAAGCCGGGGAAACACCCAGGTGTCCCCCCAGGGGGAAGGAAAACACCTCCTGGGACAAATTCCAGTCCTCAACATCAGCTTTTTGCCACCTGTCCTCACCTTACTTCCTCCCCCAAGTTGACCTGTGGGTAGATACCTGTTCTGCAGCAAGTATGGAGCCCAGCTGCAGACAAGAGCTGACAGCTGCCAGAACCCAACAAGAGTCATAGAATGGTTTGGGTTGGAAGGGACCTTTAAAGGTCACCTAGAACAATCCCCCAGGTGATGACATCTTCAACTAGATCAGGTTGCTCCGAGCCCTGTCCAACCTGACCTGGAATGCAAATATTGCCTGTGGAACAACAAGGATCCCACAGCTAAGTACCACTGGGCTTTCCATACTGGGGACAGGGAAGAGCATCAAAGAGGAACCCAGTGCAGCAATAAGCCTACCACCAGAGCCCTTCTCAGACAGGGAAGGCTCATCCTTGAGCAGAAGGGATGGGGAACACACCAACATCTTGCCTACAGAATCCTACCGTACCCCCACATTCTTTCCAGCATTTTCCTATCTCCAACATCAAGCACAGCCCTGCCTGGATATAAACCCAAAACCAACTCCAACATCTTCATCACTTGACTCTGCCTTTCTGACATTCCACTTGGGCACCACAAAATGGGCAATAGCCTTGGACTAATGACTATAATTACAGTTTGGAAGGTCTTAAATCACAGAATCACAGAATGGTATGGGGTTGGAAGGGACCTCTGGAGATCATCTACTCCAACCCCTGCCAAAGCAGGGCCACCCAGAGCAGGTCCAACAGGAACAAGTCCAGGCAGGGTTTGAATGTCTCTAGAGAAGGAGACTCCACCACCTCCCTGGGCAGCCTCTGCCAGGGCTCTGCCATCCTCAAAGGAAAGAAGTTCTTCCTCGTGTTTAGGTGGAACTTCTTATATTCAAGTTTGTGCCCATTCCCTCTTGTCCTGTCCCTGGGCACCACTGAGAAGAGCCTTGCCCCATCCTCCTGACACCCACCCTTGAAGTATTTATAGGCTTTGATCAGATCCCCCCTCAGTCTTCTCTTCTCCAGACCAAAAAGACCCAAGTCCCTCAGCCTTTCCTTGTAAGAGAGGTTAGGTCTTCTAACCATCTTCGTAGCCCTAGGTAGCAGAGAAAGACAGTTCTCTTCTTCATGACATTCCTGGTATGACATGAGACAGCCAATGACCCAGGAAGGTCTGTAGAGTTGGCTGTAAATGTTTCGATGTGCCCGTGACACGGCTTCTCAGTGCTTACTGTCTACTGCCAAAAATTGAGCTGCTCACCAAGCTTGCAAGGCTACTTGGGCATGCATCCTCATCTGCTGTACACGAAGAGTCCTCCAAAATCCACCTGCTTTCCACTAGAAGAGGTCTATGTTCCTTTTCTATTTAAAAATAAAAAATAAAGAAATAAAAATTAGAGAGTGGACAGGCAGTCAGGAATTTCTGAGGTTTGACAGCCCATAATCAGAGACGAACTCGACAGAAATAGAAGTTGTCTTCGCAGGAAACAAACCCCCGAACTGCTCTCCATTCGTTTTTAGCAAGCAAACCAGGTGAGTGCATCCAACCGCTAGTTATCCTCTGAGTCATGGGAACCACCACCCCAAACACATGCTTTGCCCAAAGCCTTGGAGGACTGAAAAAAAAAAAAAGAAAAGAAAAGAAAAGAAAAAAAAAAAAAAAAAACCCAAACCATTATGCAAGCAATTTGAGGCAAGTTTTGAGGCTTGCAAATTCCCTGTGAAATCCAGGATCCAGATAACCAGGAGCTCCAGGGCTGAGGTCAGGCTGCTGCCGAGCACCTGCACTTAGTAATGCATCATTGACCGAGTTCTGCTCGGGGCATCAAAGCCCCACAGACGTCACCGGCTGCACAGTCTGGCCCGGTAACCCGTAATTTCTCCGTAATCAGAAGCAACAGGGTGAGAGCTTTAGTGGCCATACATAATGCATGTCTCCTGGCATCGCCAAGGAAGCGGGAGATGAGCACCACAACCGGCAGGGCCGGCCGCAACGCCCAAAAAATGGACACCTAAATAACCAAGAAGAGCTCCAAACGCCCCTACGATCCCAAAGGCAGTTGGGAGCGTGTCCTCCTCTCTCTCTCCCTGCTCTCCGACCAGATCCCAGCTCTTTTCCACATCCCTCATGCAGCAAGACATGGTTGGTTTCATATCTGGTGCATCTGCGCTGGTGGACCAGCCAACTGCTGCCCCATGGCACAGACAGGGGTTGAATCTTGCTCATACACATCCCCTCTCACATTATGAAAAATGCTTATAGAGTGGTTCATCAGCTGTAAGGGCAATTAAGTGCTCCAGGTATGACAGACCCCACACTCAAAGGTCTCTGTGGTACTTTGAGAGCATCCTCTGCAATGGCTCCCTTGCTGCCTGCTGCTTTCCCTCCCATTCCCTCTGCCAGGCCACCATCAACCTCCTCTTCATCATCTTGGCTAGTTTCCTGCCATCCAGCCTCCAGCGCATCCCCCCAGATGTCCGATCTGGCCCTCATCCCAGCTGTGACCCTTCCTCCTTATCCCCATATCCATGGAAGCTGCTTTATCCCCTTTTCCTTCTATTATCCCTTGCGTGTTCTTCCCCAGCACATCCTGACCCTTCCTTCCCCACGTCCTTGGTCCTTCCATAAGAATCCCAGCAACTTTTGCACAACCCTAAAAACCCCTGAAAGCATTTTACAGAATCCCAAAATGGTCTTCTCCCTGAAATCCACCATAAACCCACTTCACTGTAGACAATCAGGCTTGTGTGGCTTTCAGGAAAGAAATCTCTTCTCCTGGATGCCCCTGGGTGGGCTTCACTCTAGGGCCAAGGTTCCACCTGGTCTCCTCCACTTGCATGATCACACCTCCACAAGTTTTTCCAGTGGCACAGGGGCCAGACAGAGAGCTTGTATTGGGGAGCCCCTCCTCCATTTTATATCAAAAAGATGCAGGATTTGGACTAGAAACTATCCTCCTGGCCAGGTCCACCCTCCTCCTGCATACCTGGGGCACCAACTACTCTGAGGGTGGTGAAAGCCTGGCCCAGGTTGCCCAGAGAAGCTGTGGCTGCCCCATCCCTGGAGGGGTTGAAGGCCAGGTTGGAGGGGGCTTGGAGCAACCTGGTCTGGTGGGAGGTGTCCCTGCCCAGGGCAGGGGGTTGGAACTTGATGATCTTTAAGGTCCCTTCCAACCCAAACCATTCTATGATTCTATGAACTACAATGCCACCACATCACACTTTGCTCTCTTGGCCACGCTGTGGTGAAGGAGAAGCTGCTGCTCCTTTAACAGATTCCCAATGCATTAAAACAAGGATTGTTGTGGCAGCTGCAACCCAAGCAGCAGGAGGAACCATCTTCTGGAGAATGGCACGGAAGAAGCCAAAGTCCCAGAAATGGGGGTTTAGATCCTGCTGCCACCAAAATACCTGGGTTTCCCTGGGAGGAGGGCTCTCCACCTGGCATAGGGGAGCACGATCACATAAATATCAGCCCTGATTGAACTGCACGGGGCATGACATTTACCACCAGGATGTAACCTTTGAATGCATCTCCTGCCAGTGATTAGTGCTGAGTATACTCCGTGCCATTTAGCCATCACTGCTGAACGATGATCCGATCAAGTCATGACAGAGCTCACAAGAAACACATGAACACAGTACGTGGAGAGCACCAGATGGTGCTCCCCAGCCCGACCACGAGTGAAAAACAGTGGTGGAAGCAAGGAGAGCATCAAGATTCGAGTTGGCTTAAGCGGAGCGGACCAGGCGATCACCATCAAGCAACGTTTGCTATGGCAAATCCTGCAAATAAAGTCAGGGAAAGCTCTTCTGACAAGGCCCTCTGGCTGTAGGCTTCAGCACATCTGGGGAAGGTTGGCAGAGAGCGAGCTGAAGAGATGAGGGCAGACGGTCAGCAAGTGTCAACAGCAGCACAAATTGGGACCCATCAGAAAAATCTCTGCAAGAACTGGCTTCCTACAGAAAAGTGCATCTCCAACAACACCCCTACTCTGCACAGAGAGCCCTTAACACTGCTCAGGAGGTCTGTTTTCAAAAATTTCACTAAAAATTGAGAACTGGCTTCCTACAGAAAAGTGCATCTCCAGTAACAGCCCTCTCTGCACAGAGAGCCTTCAACACTGCTCAGGAGGTCTCTCTTAAAAAATTTCACTAAAAATCGAAGTTTGCTTTTGGAGAGGAAGATTAATGTATCTCAGTCCTTGCTGAGAATTTATCTGTCTGCTCAGAGGATGAGGAACCAGACCCTTCCCGGGCCACCAACCCAGCATCGCTTGGTTTTTCATAGAATGGCTCAGGTTGGAAGGGACCTTAAAGATCATCAAGTTCCAAGCCCCTGCCATGGGCAGGACACCTCCCACTAGACCAGGTGACTCAAAGCCTGGTTTCCATTTCTCTGCTCTGAACCTGTGAATCTTGGCAGACATCAGACACTTATTCTGGAAATCTCACCCCAGCTTATCTAAGCTGCAGCAAATGGTGAGCCCCCTGCATTGACTAGGGTGCAAGACCCTGGAATGAGCTTGCTCAGATCCTGTGTCATTTCTTGCATGTTTTGCATAAATGATTGATGGGTCCCCAAGGAGCAGAAGGGGATTTCAGAGAGAAAAACCCAGCAACAGACCTTCAGATTGAATAATCTTCACCAAGCTTCCACTGCCACCAGCCAAGCACCTTCTCCTAGGCTACGGGGCCACCACTAGCTCTTCCCTTGTATGTTCCTCACCAGCCTCAAGACCAGAAAGGTTTACAAACACAAACATTTCGGGTTCCCCAGCAAAGACATGAGCTGTGGGAAGTCCACACCATAGCAACATGTCCAGAAGACCCTTGTCTTCCACCCCACTCCATGTCCTGGGGAACCAACACCCAACACACACAAAACACAGCCTCAAGTCCAAAAGCCATACCATTATCTAAACCCTCCATCCCATACACACACAGCAAATCACACAGATCCCTCTTCAGGGCACGTTTGGTACCAGGCTATAGAGGGTTAAACTTTACAGCCTCAAAAATAACACTTTAAACCCAAAAAAGGAGGCGGAGGGGAGGAACAATGTGCCATCCCCACAGCTGGCCGCTCCGATATTTGGGGGGGAAAATCTCACCTGAATTCTCATATAAACCAACCCAAGTCCCCGGGCGCACCAGGAAAATTAAAATAGGAACGAAGGAAATGAAAATAAAGCCAGAGAAAATGAAAATAAAAACTACCTCCTGCAATCCGACGGTTCCCGGGTCAGTTGCTGTGCGTCCTGGGGAGTTTTTGGGGGGGAAACCTCCACATCAGCACATAATCGACCCTCTCGAAAGGACTGCTCCCCATCTTCTGCCTGCAAACGCTCCGGCTGCTGCTGTATATGTTTATTTTTTTATTTTTTTCTCTTTCCTACAGTGGTTTGACTCAGAGGTCTGGCCAGACTCACAGCTCTCAAATTCGTTTAATAAATCATCTCCTCACCACGCCCAGAAGCAAAAGGCAAATCTGTGTCTCCCAGGCACCTGCTGATTGGACTAACGTGCCTCTTGCTAATTACCCCGCGAGGAAGAGTAGGGCTCGAGTGACGTGTTTATGAAGATAAATATTTTAACTTCACAGTTAGCGCTGTAAACTCGTTCCAGCCAGAGAGTCTCTTAAGTTGATTCCAGAAGAAAAATGCCTCGATAATTAAAATTTTTTATTTTTTTTTTTTTATTTTTTTAAAGGCTATGAAATATTAATTTTGGTGAAACACGTAGCGTGTGTTTCAGGCGCAATTAGTAGCTGTTGGTAAAAAAAAAAAAAAAAAAAAAAAGCTCGCTGGTGAAGCCCAGGGAAGGGATGGGAGTGTTTTCTCCCCTCAGCAGAGGGAATGCAGCGCTCTGCCCTATCTAATCTCACTATAGCAACGGGAAGACCTTGGCAACCCCGATCTTTACAGTTATTAAGACGGGAGCGGGAAGTGTCGGGAGCGCAGCGCAGAGGGATGCTCGGCCGAGGAGCTGACCTGGTTCCTACCGAGGAAACAAAGCACCCATTCAGGGGTGACAGAGGGTCTGCCGAGCTCTTGGATGGGTGGTAGCCCAAGGTTGGCTCCCCCAAAACTTTCTTGTGGTGCCTTTTTTGCGGGGGGGAGACCTATTGACAAAGAGGAGATGTGCGTCTCCCCACCCACACTGTGGAGAAGGATCTCCACGTCCTGCTGCTTGGATCTACTGGAGCAGGTCCAGAGGAGGTCCCAAAAATGATCAGGGGGATATAACACCTCTGCTGTGAAGACAGGCTGAGAGTTGGGGTTGTTCAGCCTGGAGAAGAGAAGGCTCTGGGGAGATCTTTTAGTGCCCTTCCAGTACTTAAAGGGTGCCTAGAAGAAAGATGGGGACAGACTTTTTAGTAGGGCCTGTTATGATAGGACAAGGGGTAATGATTTTAAACCAAAAAAAGGGGATATTTAGATGAGATATTAGGAATAAACTCTTTTCACTGAGGGTGGTGAGATACTGGCCCAGGTTGCCCAGAGGTGGGAGATGTCCCATCCCTGGAAACATTCAAGGCAAGGTTGGACAGGGCTCTGAGCTACATGATATAGTTGAAGATGTCCCTACTCATGGCAGGGGAGTTGGACTAGATGGCCTTTAAAGGTCCCCTCCAACCTAAACTATCCTATGACTACCCAAAGTCCCAAGAAGAAGAGGCTACTCTTGGGACCAAAGGCCGAGTCTGCAGCTGGCTGCTCTCCCTCAGCCCTCCTGATCTCATCTCCAGCTTTGGCCATGAGGATGTGCCCAGATGGGAAAGGGACAAGAAGGCTCCTCCACAACTGCCCCACAGCCTAGGGCTGCCAGGAACCTGTGCTGCCACCATCCCAGTGCCTCTGGACATCGCTCGCTCGCTCTCGGCTCTCGCCAGGATGATTCACCCACAAATGCAAAAATCCAGAGCCCTTAGATCAACTTGTTGCAAAATACTACATCTTGGCAACTGCGTGGGCCAGAGCCACTTCAGTCCTGGGCTCCTAGAAAGCAAGGACAGCCCCAGAGCTAACCTGGCTGCCAACAACTCCAGGCCATAGGCCGGTCCCACCTGGACAGAGCAGTGTTTGCTGTAGGACTTCTCCCCTGTCAGAGAGGGACAGCTCACCAAGACTTCCTTAACAGCTCTGCACCACCCCATAAAAGGGGACGTCAAGTCACTAGCATTTCCAAAAATAGACCCTGCAGTTCACAGACCAGCCCTGAACATCTCCCACCTGCTCTGCTCCCCCATCTCACCGTGATGGCCACTCACCACAACAGGCTACTGAATGAGGGACTACTGGCTCGGGACCCTGCAAGGCTAAATTACTACTGCTAGTAGAATAATAATAATAATAATAATAACAATAAAAATAAAAATAATGATAATCCATACCAAACTTCCAATGTGGCATGAGTTAGCCTTTTTGGTGGCAGAAGTTTATCTCTAGCCCTGCACCTCGAAGTCCCAGGACTATGTTTCCTTTCACTGCTCCCTCCATGATCATGGTTTCCATCCAAACTCAGCTGTTTCTTTCCTTACAGCATCTGGATTAGACCAAAGAAGTTTCTCCACCACACTGTCCCACAACCCCACCCTACTATAGGTGCATGTCCCCAACCTACAGCAGCCAGGAGCAGCCCTTTGCTGCTCCACACTACCTTCTGCTCCCTACCTCCTCACCACCAAAGTTCCCAGCTGACTCCCAACCACAATCCTTGTGATCCCAGCTTTAACTCCTCCGGGGCTTTACCAGAATTACAATATAAAGCAGACAACTGGGCCAATTCCAGGTGGAATTAGATGCTGCTGGTCATTTTTTTCTTCCAAAGAGCTCTGTTGGGTGGACGTTGTCCAGCTAACACCTTTGATAGAGTGATCAATGCTCTGAGGACAGAGCTACATTTCCACCGGGCTGTGTTGGGCTGTCTTTCCCCCACAGTCCTTGGAGGCAATTAAACAATAGCACTGGAAACATGAATCCTTCAGCAGATGGAAGAAAAGCTGCCAAGGAGGTTTTGAAGGCCTGGTACCTTTGGACCACGGAGAGCATTTAAACACCATGAATGAATGGAGAAGCAGCTGGAAAAGAGGTTAGATCAGATAAAGCAACCCTGATTCCACTCAAGAAGGGAGATGGTGTAGAAAACTTAAATATATGACCCCCTACCCTCAGCCAGCCCTTCAGATGGTCTGTATGGGCCAAGCTCCACAGAACCACCCACTGAGAGCTGGACCCAAATGTCTAGGACTTTAGATGGTCTGTATGGGCCAAGCTCCACAGAACCACCCACTGAGAGCTGGACCCAAATGTCTAGCATTTCAGCATTTGTCAGCACATTTTCTGGCTTTTATGGTTTATTTTTGACTGGGCTGGAAAGTACCTCCATCAGAACGCGCCGTGCCCTTTAGCGCACATTTAAACCGAGAGCCATCGGAGACAAATGTCAAGATTTTAATAAGGGGCTAGATCCTCAGCTGGTCAAAAAACACCCTCCCCGTGTCCCTTCTGTCCCCACTGCCAGCTGTCCCAGTTTCCAGTGGGAAATTCTGGGGGGGGCTGCCGGGTAGGACGGCGGCGGTGAGTAAATCAAAACACAGCGAGACAGTGTGTCATCCTAAAGAGCCCTGTTTTGGCCTCAGACACCCGTCAGCATTAGATACCAGGAGGCTCTTTATCTTGTCACCGGTGACTAAGAGCATCCGTGGCATGACGGTACCACAAAAATACAGGTGATGGAAAAATGGCCCTTTTCCAAGGAGGATGGATCTTTTATTACGCTCTGTTTATCTCCCATATTACTAAAGAGAAAGCCATGGAGCATGCGATCCTTTTAGGTTCTCTGAATCCACTTAGATTTTATCTCCGGAGACGGAGCTTTCCAGGAATGAAATAGCTGCAAGACACAACGTGGGTGAAACGAAATCAAACGGAGAGTCTCCAACATGAAAGGCAAACTAAAAGGATGACAGCACTAGTTATACGAAGGGAGAAATAAGGAGGAAAGGAAATTAAAAGCAATTAAAGGGAATTAATTAGAAGGTATGATGGAACTCTGAAAGAGGAAAAACAACTATGCAGAGTTCACTAAATACCCCAAACTTCTAATTGTCGCACTTGGAACTGCAAGCCCTGGAGGTTCAAAACCCCTGTGGCAGTTTCCGAAAAAAAAATTCCCATGGCTTAAACAAATTACTTCTTTGCCTCTAAGTCTGCATGGCGGACAAGTTTCTGAGCTTCTCCTTCAAACCATGAAGGCAGAAGCACACCTCACTCTCCCTTTCACTCCAGCAGCCAAAGCGGACAGCCCACACCAGCATCTTGTGCCAGGAGTTGGGGCTTCCAGTACAGTGTTGATGCTGTTGTCCCAAGTCTCGGGATGAGTTATTTGCACCTACCCAACGTATCTGGTAGGGTTTTCAAAGGGCCCTGGGGGTGCTGGGACCACTGTCTGCGCTTGAAGTCACCAGGATGAGACCAGGTGCTGGGTTAGTCACGGGGGAGATGACTGTTGGCTGGAGCATCTCACTTGTCACTAAAATCCAGCGCCTACATTTCCCACTAAAACCTAACAGTCCTTTTCACAGAATCACAGAAAGATTTGGGTTGGAAAGGACCTTAAAGACCATTCAGTTCCAACCCCCTGCCCTGGGCAGGGACACCTCCCACCAGACCAGGTTGCTCCAAGCCCCCTCCAACCTGGCCTTGAACCCCTCCAGGGATGGGGCAGCCACAGCTTCTCTGGGCAACCTGGGCCAGGCTCTCACCACCCTCCCACCAAAGAAGTTCTTCCCCAGATCTCATCTCAATTTCCCCTCTTCCAGTTTAAAACCTGCTCATCATCCCCAGTTCTGAACTCGAATGAGGATCTAAATCAAAACGTTGCCATGAAAAGGGCTGCAAAGAGGAGGAGCCCCCGGTCTCTCCAGGTCTTCTTTGCCAACTGCCTTGGCTTTAACCATGAGAAGTAAGGAAGTCCCCTACAGAGATCAAAACGCCCTTTATTAAGGGAATAGTGTTGATGGCTGGGAGGAATGACAAGAGGTCATAAAAAAAAGCAGGCAGACATTGTTTGCCTTGGCCTCCTGGATACGTATTATTTTCCTGGGATGCAAGCTCCGGCCCCAAGCTGAAGGCAAGGATGCACAAAACAGAGACGGGGCTGCCTTGCCAACTCGGGGTTTGTTTCGGAAGAAACTCCTCACCCAGTGTTTCCATGCAGGAAGGAGACAATGGGGCAGCAAAGCCAGAGCCGCTGGAGGGTGCTTGGAAACCAAGGGCCAGATCTTTCAAGGTTGGGGTGCATGCATGGGGTCCATGCAGTGCCCCCCAAAAATCCATATGGGGAGATGGGCGAGGTCGAAAGCTCTTTATGGTCTCCCCATGTTCTTGATCCATATGTACCATGCTAACCTCTAGGACAAGGCAGATCCCATACAGATATAGGAACTGTGCAAAAGGCTCCATCTCCATCCCATGGACCTGTTGGAAAGGGTCCAGCGGAGGGTCACAAAGATGATCAGAGGTCTGGAGCACCTCTCCTATGAAGACAGACTAAGAGAGCTGGGGTTGTTCAGTCTGGAAGAGAGAAGGAAGTGTTTAAGGTCAGGTTGGACTGGGCTTGGAGCAACCTGGTCTGGTGGGAGGTGTCCCTGCCCAAGGCAGGGGGGTTAGAACTAGATGGTCTTTAAGGTCCCTTCCAACTCTAACCACTCTATGTTACTCCACTTATGCTCCCCTGCACCAGCAGCAGCCCTGCTGCCCCCTCTGCCTCCGCCACTGCTGCTGCTGCCTCTTCAGAGACCCACAAAGCCCTGATTGTGTTTAATTAAGTGACCACACGCTGATTTACACAACAATCACCCTGTTTCCAAACAGGCAGGCTTCAAGCAGCTCACCCCAGCGACAGAACCACCATGCTGTTCCTATGAAAGGGAAAACTTCATTATCGGTTACTTATTACAATTCAGCATTTTAAAAATACCTTTTTTTTTTTTTTTAAAGGCACAGCTAACATGACACGAAAAACTGCTCATTTTCAACCCCAGCCTGGGGAGGATTTTTTTTTTTTTTTTTTTTGCTTGAAAGACAGACTGTTTCACGCTTTGAAGTTAATTACAACTATTTTGCTTTATACATCACTCGCTCGGGACGTTACGAGCCTTCCAGATCTCCCTGGTTTATTCGGTACCCAGACAGACCAAGGTTTGAAAGTCATGGCTGTCACAGCTTCCATTAGGAAGATTGATCTTCCCCCAGAAGCAGCGATGGGAAGGTCTGGATGACACACAAGGTTGGATCCTGCTGCCTCTTACACAGCCTCAACAGGAATCCATGAAGATGAAGAAAAGCAAACCTGGGCTGGTGAGCATCTAACCTCTTGCCGTGGGACCTGACAGGAGCAAGGCAGCAGAAAAGCAGCTCTTTAGGACATTTCAGTGGAGTATTTATGCCCCGTGTGGCAAAGCAGAGCCTTCTCCAGGGCTGGGTCTGGCAGGCACAGGGGCAAATCAATAACTGATCAATAGCAGTAATCAAACTGTGCTTGGAGAAGTCATCGGAGCATCTACCAGCAGTCGTGACTACGCGGTGGGATGGGAAGGCATCAGCTGCTGGTCCTCAGGGATGCTCCTGGAGACCCACTGCTGCTCAGGGGTGTGACACAGCACGTATGGCCACCTCTATCCCTAAATTCAGGGAATCTCCTGATTCCACAGTGCTACACAAACTCGGATAACGAAGTGGTGAAGGAACAGCCCATCCCATGGCAAACAACTTGCAAATAAGGCCCTGCAAACAGCCTGCTCCTCCTTTTTCCTCCACCCTCCCCACTCGCCCTCCATCCACAGGAGCAACATCATTTAGCTTTGGGCTTTTAATTCAAAGAGAAGAGCACCTAACATGTTGAATCTGGGTCACGCCATCCTTCCCGAGCGCCACGTTGAGAACACAGGTGGCACCTACATGGGGGAAAGACGCTGAAGATGCCAGATCACAGGCCAACTCAAAGCAAAGACTAAACTGGTGACTAAAGAGTCACCAGGTAGCTCTTAAGATACTCCTACACACGCAGACACCAAAGGGACAGAAGAAACGGCTTGGCAGACGAGGAACTGGAACTCCTCTGAACGACAGGCCACACTTCTGGTGGAGCTGGTAGTCAGAGGTATCAACGTGCAAAGCTCCTGCCTGGCTCTGCTGCCTGCCACTTGCAGGAAAATGTAACCCAGAGCAGGTTTTCTGCTGGTGAGTTTTCTAGGAGCACCTCAAAGGCAGAGGACTTAGGGCCATGAAGATGCTCCGAGGGCTGGAACACCTCTACTATGAGGACAGGCTGAGAGAGTTGGGGGTGTTCAGGCTGGAGAAGGGAAGGCTCCAGGGAAACCTCAGAGCCCCTTCCAGTCCCTCAAGGGGCTCCAGGAAAGCTGGGGAGGGACTCTGGATCAGGGAGGGGAGCCATAGGATGAGGGGGAAGGGTTTGACACTGAAAGAAGGGAGATGTTCTTTGGTTGCCCAGAGAAGCTGTGGCTGCCCCATCCCTGGAGGGGTTCAAGGCCAGGTTGGAGGGGGCTTGGAGCAACCTGGTCTGGTGGGAGGTGTCCCTGCCCAGGGCAGGGGTTTGGAACTGGATGGTCTTTAAGGGCCCTTCCAACTCTAACCATTCTGTGATTCTATGATTTTTAGTGACTCCAAGCTGAAAACTGGAGAGAGAATCACGGATGGTGAGGTTCTGCCCTAGAGCAGGAAGTGCATCACCATCACAACTTTCCACACCTAGTCTTGAACCATGCTTGGAAAGAGCTGGTGGTCTTCAACCAGCTTCAAAAACTGCAACATGTTTTTTTGGAGACATAGTGCCTATTTTGGTGGAGGTTTCTTGCTTGCCAAGTTAGGCTAATTCACAAAGCAGCCTGTCCCCTCCAGGGACCCAGGTCAGGAGCCCACGAGTTACAACCCAACTGCATCTGCAGCACCCACTGCTGAATGCAGAAGTGCAGGGAGATGCTGCCCTTTAGTTTGGGGAGCCTGCAACAGATCAACATCACCTTTTCCTTAGAAAAGCAGCAGCATTCAGCCTACAAATTAAAAGGCAGCAGCTGATCAACGACTAGCATACATTTTCCACTGCACGAGGCCATCACCGACAAAATAACTATAAACCTTATATTATTTTTTTTTTAAAGCACAGTCTCTACAGAATTATGCTGCCTCCAGGCTCCACTGAGTTTGCGGCGCCCGGTATTTGTTTCCCAGCTGAGACAACTGCAAGTTAAGCGTTGGCTGGTGCTGCTGCTGCTGCTGCAGAGATTGTGCAGCTAAATAATTCAGTAACCAATTACTGTTTAACAGCATCGCTCCCCGCCGTCCGTGCGGCGATCCGGCATCCAGGCCAGGAGACTCCAGCAAAAAAAGGAGGTTGCCAGAAGCCTTGGTTTGATGTAAAGACATCGACTCGTGCGCTTCTTCTGCGTAATATACAACTTATCGACCAGAAGACAAGACAAGGTGTTTCACTGTATGCTAGATAAGGGCTGTAATGAATCCCTGCTTGCCTGTGGGTCACCCCTTTGATTGCCACCAAAGCAAACTGGAGAAGGGCAGAAGGATGAGAAGCTGGTGGATGAGAAGCTCAACGTGAGCCGGCAGCATGCACTGGCAGCCCAAAAAGCCAACCACATCCTAGGCTGCATCAAGAGAAGTGTGGCCAGCAGGTCATGGGAGGTGATTCCACCCCTCTGCTCTGCACTTGTGAGACCCCACCTGGAGCACTGTGTCCAGCTTTGGAGTCCTCAACACAGGAAGGACATGGACCTGTTGGACTGGGTCCAGCGGAGGGCCATGAAGATGATCAGAGGGATGGAGCACCTCTCCTAGGAAGACAGGCTGAGAGAGTTAGGATTGTTCAGCCTGGAGAAGAAAAGGCTCCAGGGAGACCTTAGAGCCCCTTCCACTATCTGAAGGGGCTACAGGAGAGCTGGGGAGGGACTCTTTGTCAGAAAGTGTAGCAATAGGACAAGGGGTAACAGTTTTAAACTGGAAGAGGGAGATTTAGATGTGAGGGCGGTGAGAGTCTGGCCCAGGTTGCCCCGAGAAGCTGTGGCTGCCCCATCCCTGGAGGGGTTCAAGGCCAGGTTGGAAGGGGCTTGGAGCAACCTGGTGTGGTGGGAGGTGTCCCTGTCCATGGCAGGGGGTTGGAATTAGATGATCTCTAAGGTCCCTTTCAACCCAAACCATTCTATGATTCTAAGGTCCTGCCCATGGGATGGTTCCTTGGTCAAATGAGGTGCTGATCAGCTCAGGAAAAACAGAAAGCAGCATGACCTCACGCTCGTTCTGTGCCCAGATCAGCAAATCTGGATTTCTCCCTCGTCCCCAAAATGTATGGGACACCACCGCATTTGATGCTTTCACCACCAGCATCAGGGCCACCTCAACCAAGCCAGCTCTCCAGCAAGGGCAACCAGGGCTCTCCAGCTCAGATTCACCCCAGCCTGCCTCTGTGTCTGGATGGGGACCTAAAAAACGCAGCTCCTCTCATTTTTGAAGACTCATGGATACACAGCATACACGACCAGCTGCCCTCTTGGCTACGAGACGGGAGCTTATCTAAGGCCTAAAGCTGATCTGCTCCACACAGGCCACCACCAGAGCTCACCCAGCCCACCTCCATCGCCACGGCTCGGTGGAGAAACACCAAGTTTTTAAAGACACATGTTTTTAAAGACATCCCTCCTGCCTACCTCGGTTCCTTGGTCGTGTGGCTTTAAAGCTTTCTCCTGCGCAGCTATAAAAGGGTGTGAGAAAACTTGGAAAGGAAACCCTGGGTGGTACGGACAACTGGAACAAGGAGCAATCTGTGCCCAGGGCAGGGGAGGGGGTGGCAAGGGCCCACACGGTGCCAGGCTGAATAGCTGCCGGGGAGGAAATGACACACCGCACTATCCTGCTTTTGTCCAGGGGCGAGACCAAAAACGCTCCAGAAAAGAGAAAAAAAAAAAAAAAAAACAACAAAACCACAAAAAGAGATTATTCTGCCTTACGCTGCTCCCCCCTCCCCACCACCCCCAAATCCTTGCTCCTATGGACCAGAGGACATCATGGCCCCAGCAGCCTCTGGATGGGCTTAGCATCAGGGTTGTGCTTTAACGCTCCCCAGGTTTCCCCCTGCTTGTTGCTTTTTTTTTCAAAGGAGGAACCATGGCCACCGAGCCAGCCAGCAAAGCCAGGGCACAGGAACGCCCCGCTCCACTGCTCCCCGCAGAGAGCTGCCAGCCAACGCTGTGGGCTTGGAGAAGAGGGCAGCATCCCCCAGCCCTGCCTCCAATGTCCTTGCACAAGGTGCCACCAAGCATGCCAGCTGTGGTGTCCACCCTGGTGGTTCTCCTCCAGCCCCCAAAGGAGCCCCAGCTGCTGCCACTCCAAAAGATAAAGTCTTAAAAACCTTTCATCCTCGTCATTCCGAAGAAAAGTTCAAAAACTCTGTGTTTTCCCATGTCCCACTGCTGGCCATAGGTCTACTCTAACCTCTTCTGTACTTCATGCTCAGGGATGTCCTCTCCTGCTCCCCCCATCTCAGAGACCTCTCCACCACATCAGCATCACACTCTGGGGCTTCCCCAGAGTCCACCACCAGGAACATCTCCTCCCTTCCTGCCCATGGACTCCTCTCCTCCCTCCCCACAGCCGAGTCTCATCATCCAGGCACCTCCAGGTCAGATCCTTCACCTGCAGCTCATGAACAATCTCCCACACACCCAACCACCCTTTCAAGCCCCACTCCCTGGTATCACACATTTTTTCCATATCTCTTTTTCCTCTCTATTCAGTGTCTTACCCATTGTGTAAGACCCTGTGAGAGGACCATAACTCATGCTTTATTCCTCACCTCAAACTATCTCCATGTCTGAGATACCTTCCACTTCTCTTTTCAGGCATAATGAGAACAAGCAAGACACAAATGCCATTTTCTTATAAATTAAAGTTAAGGTTTCTGAAAGGAACCAAAAATCTCTATTGCTGCAGGATGGTACATCTTATTTAAAAGAAAATCCCACAGGAACCCCAACTAAACAACTGTCCATAGACACAAGTTCTCCTCCTACATTCCACGAGCAATTCAAAAGGGCTCAGGCAAGATAAAGTCAAAAGATGGACTGGGGAGTGCGGGAATCAGGGGAAAGTGAGTGTTGTGGGACAGATCCACTCTAGTGGAACTTCAAGAGAACTTCAAAAACGCCTATGAACTAAAGCCAACTTGCCAGCAGAAGAACCCATACCAGACAGGAAAGCAATCCCAGCTGATGTTCTTCTGTAATAACGGAGGACAGTGAATTAGGCTGAACAGGGTGAAAAGGTTTCTGCTGAGCCAAAGACAACTCCCTGGCTTTCTACTCATCACACTGCAACTTAAAAATCTCCTGCTTAAATTTAAGACCATCCAGTTCCAACCCCCTGCCCTGGGCAGGGACACCTCCCACCACACCAGGTTGCTCCAAGCCCCTTCCAACCTGGCCTTGAACCCCTCCAGGGATGGGGCAGCCACAGCTTCTCTGGGCAACCTGGGCCAGGCTCTCACCACCCTCACACCAAAGAAGTTCTTCCTGAGATCTCATCTCAATCTCCCCTCTTTCAGTTTAAAACCATTCCCCCTCGTCCTATGGCTCCACACCCTCATACATGTCAAACACCACATCATCCCTTCAGCCCAAAGCAGTGCTGAGCCCAGCTCAGGATCTGCTCTCTCTCTACAGACACCAATGCTCCTCTGCCTCCTCCAGCCATAAAACCTTTTGCCCACCCCACAACTGGCTGGGGCCCTCAGTGCTAGAAGCTATAAAGAAAAGGGGGGGAAAAAAAAAAAAACAAATCAAGAAAAAAATCAAAATTATGAATTGCAACAGGCACATCTAAGTCACGTTCTTCTTCTTTTGCATGTCAGAGCTTGCTCCTCTCAGGCATTTTTATCTCAGCTCCTTGACACAGGATGAGGCTCTCCCTACATCATGCAGAAAAGAAAGACCACGGCACCTCCTGCATCCCACTGACCCACGTCCCATCCCCATCTGTCCCCAGCCCTGGCTCTCAGAGCCACCCAGCAGCCCCAGGAAGCCTACAGCTATGCACGGCTGCAGCTCCTTGTTAGGAGGAACCCAGGTAATTCAGTTGTGACCATGTGAGCCATGATAACTACAGCAAGCCTATGCCCAAGCAACCTGCCCTGAGCATGGAGGATGCCTGCAGGAGAGCAGGACACCCTGTGCCCACTTCTCCATGCACCTGTGAAAACCCAAAGCTTCCCCTTTTATTCCTCGAGGGTTCCTAAATTTCCATATCAAAATGATAAGAAATAAAGCCAGCTCTCCACCCCCATCCTAAATTTAACAGAAACTGGAAGACCACGGGGTTTGCAAACCCGGGCAGTGCGTTGGGTGATGGAAAGGGTCTGGGTCTTTTTTTTTTCCATTGCATCCATTTTTGCAGGGTTAAGGTGCAATTCCACCACGGCCCCCATCTCCATTGGCAAAGCGGAGGGTGGGCTGGGAGCAACCACGTGGCTCTCGGGGCCTTTGTCAGGTCCAACAGCCTCGGGGAGATACAGCCCTTTTGCACACCAAAACTAGAGGCAGAAGAGGGTCAGAAACGGGGGAAGATGTCTCAGGTGGGGTCACACCAGCCTGCACAAGGTCACCTTACTGAGGTCACCTCAGCAAGATGAACCCCAAAGCGAAGACTGAAAGTCTGCCACTTCCACATAGATCTCGACCAAGAAGCCTGCAAACCTCCCCCATGGTGCTCTGCAGTGCTCAGCCTGGTTTAAGGAGAATTCCCTTTTCCTTCTTCCCTCCCTGAAGGCTCATCTTAAGCATCTCCAGCTCCGAAGAAGAGCAAAACCTGACCGCTGTCCCTCCAGAAAACAGCAGCAAGCAGAGACACCAGCACAGACCCTTTCCTCAACCGCACACCAAAGCCACCTACCACAATCCTCCCAGTATCCATCCACACCCAACTGAGAAAAGCTGCTCCATGGAGATACGCCGCTTCTTTTATGCTCCTAATGAGTTATTATTGATAACCTATAGACATAACTGGCCAGACAGCCTCCCAGTCATGCAGCAGAACCTCCTCTGGCTCAGCTGATGAAGGATTTGATCTGGAGGTGGCTGAGACCCCACCTGGACTACTGCATCCAGCTCTGGCGTCCTCAGCACAGGAAGGACATGGACCTCTTGGAACAGGTCCAGCGGGGGGCCACAAAGATGCTCAGAGGTCTGGAGCCCCTCTGCTGTGAGGACAGGCTGGGAGAGCTGGGTTTGCTCAGCCTGGAGAAGAGAAGGCTCCAGGGAGACCTTAGAACCCCTTCCAGTCCATAAAGGAGGCCTACAGGAAAGCTGGGGAGGGACTCTGGTTCAGGGAGGGGAGCCATAGGACGAGGAGGAAGGGTTTGACACTGAAAGAGGGGAGATTGAGATGAGATGTGGGGAAGAACTTTTTTGCTGTGAGGGTGGTGAGAGCCTGGCCCAGGTTGCCCAGAGAAGCTGTGGCTGCCCCATCCCTGGAGGGGTTCAAGGCCAGGTTGGAGGGGGCTTGGAGCAACCTGGTCTAGTGGGGGTGTCCCTGCCAATGGCAGAGGGGTGGAACTTGATGGTCTTTAAGGTCCCTTCCAACTCTAACCATTCTGTGATTCTAGACGATGAGCTTCAGCTGTGGGGAGGGAGGAGGCGAGCTAATGGGCAAGTGGACTCCGGGGAAGCCCCACACCATGAGGCCAACGTGATGGAGACATGCCCGAGATGGGAGAGCCAGGAGAGGACATGCCCGAGCGTGGGGTGCAGCAAGGGGGGAAGATTTAGCCCTCCAGGTCATGTCAGTCACCTGCGTGTCCCCCAGGACCTGAGTCACCAGACACTCATCAGCCACCTCAGCCACCCAAGGCACTGCTAGCCCTGGGGCCAGCACGATGCAGGGAGCCCTGGGGGAGCATCAAAAGGCTGTGTGGAGCTGCTTGCTTCAGAGGGCACTGTCTGAAGGTTTGCATATTTGGAAAGACATAAAACCATCCCGTAATACTAACAAAAATAGCTTAGGACCAAAAGAGAAGTGCAACTACAACTATTTTGGGCGTGCACATCCCATGCTGAACCCACCATCGGTGGCTGCCAAAACCCACAATGATGTCCCCATCCCCAGGAGCTCACGGTGGAGCACGAGAGGAGGCAGAGCCTGCAAGGAAAAGGTGTCCAGCAGCGGTATCCAACGCAGCAGAAAAAAAAAAAAAAAAGTTGTTTTTGTGTGGTTTTTTACAAGCCACACCTGCACAACACCCACCCGTTGGTCTCCCTCCAGACTCATCCAAACACTCGCTACTTGCAAGACGCTTCCCAACAAGGATCAGCTTTGCTAAGAAAGAAGAACAGAGCCCTAGGCAAAATTAGCTTTTTTGTCTCCCAAATAGGCAATTATCTCTTGCAAAACTATGTACTTCTAAAATACAGGAGAGGCAATATTAAGCTTTACTAAAATGGTGCCTTTAAAGTACGAATTGTTGCAACATGGTGAAGACAACACGGGGGATTTGCAGCCATGGAAAACTGGGACTACTTGTAATTTTATAGTTTCCAGGCACACTGGGCTCCAACAGAGATGACCTTAAAAAACAACAGCTGTATTACATACAACACCCCATTTTTAGATTATTTTAGAGGAGGTGCAAGTCAACTGCTTCACCGCTTCTCCCAAAGCCCCCATAGATAGGCTCTAAATATGACTGAGCAACCAAGGTATATACCTGTAATAGGTGTAAAACATAAACCAAACTGCAACGTATACCTAATAGAGGGTGGTGTGATGTGTCTAAAAACCTTCTTGAGGTTTATTTGGGACTGCCTACAGAAGAAAACCCCAGTGTTCCTACCTACGTGGCATGCCAGATGAGTACCAAAACATCTCGGTTGCCCACCATCAATACACATAGCTATTAAGCAGAGAGATGCAGACAGAGATAAGGAAACATTTTTGGAGATCACTAGGGCAGCCCTTGCAAAGGCACAAGCTTCAGGATGCAAGGAACTGAGAGGCAAAACAGAGACCTGAGATTTACATCCCAGATCAGGCTCCGGAGCGTGAAGCAATAACGGTGGTTCTGGAGAGCAGAGGCAGCAAACGGCGTCTGATGCCACTTCTTCAGACAGGCAAAGCAGGCAGGAATGAAGCAGGCACAGGTCTATGCAGATTCCAGCCCATGACACACTCGGCAGAGATTAAAAAGTCTAAGTACTTTCTAAAGAACAACATTAAAAAAAAAAAAAAGCCCCTTCGGTCATTATTTCATTTATCTTTATATGGGAGATGGAGTAGATATGGGAGTTATATATGGAGTATGGAGATCTCTATAGTCCCTTCCAACTCTAAAAATTCAGTGAAATTCAGTGAAAAAAATCAGCAGCATCTCCAAGAACAGTTTCAGGGATGCCCGTCCTGCATGTCTGCTCTCCCCCACAACCACCAGAAGAACCCAGCTGAAGGTGAAGCAGTTTTCCAGGGGCAGCAAAGGGCACAGCTCTGGAAATCCCATGGAAAAAAATGGATTCCTTCTCATAGGCCTGAGAGCGTCCTGTCGACCTCTCCTGCCACCAGGATCACCAGCATGTCCCCATATCCAGAACCAGAGCTGGCACGAAGCCACCACAGCATTTTGCAGGAAACGCTGCGCATAAATAAATGCCTGCACAGAATGAATGCAAAATTATGCCGCTAATTTGCATGGGTAATCACTATGAATTAGTATGCAATTGGCCAATTAGATTCCCTTCTTGCATGCATGCAGTTTCTAAATTCAGGCCTCCTCACGGAGCGATGCCCTGGTTTGATAAGCAGTCCAGCCGATGGGCTGTTTCCAAGTTCCGTTCCCAACCTCGAGATCATCACAGAATCATACAATGCTTTGTGTTGGAAGGGACCTTTAAAGGTCCTCTAATCCAACCCCACTGCAATGAGCAGGGACATCTTCAACTAGACCACGTTGCTCAGAGCCCCATCCAACCTGACCTGGGATTTTTTCAGGGATGGGGTATCTACCACCTCTCTGGGCAACCTATTCTAGTTCCTTTATGGATTTCCATCAGAAGTACAGGCTACAAACATTCCCTGATACCAGATTTCAGTAAAATCACAGGATTTTATCTAAAAGGGACCTCCAAGATGACCTAACCTCAACTCAACCTGAAGAGCAGAGCTTCATGAAGCCTAGGTGTGATATTTGAGGTAAAGCAGGTTTTTCATGAAGACACCCAATCCTGAGCTAAAGACGATGGAGAATCCACCCCATCCCAACACAAGCATGTCAGCACCCTGCCTGGAAGTTCGTATGATGTTTGGCACATCCAGTTAAAAGATACAATATCACCTCTCTGGGCAACCTATTCTAGTTCCTTTATGGATTTCCATCAGAAGTACAGGCTACAAACATTCCCTGATACCAGATTTCAGTAAAATCACAGGATTTTATCTAAAAGGGACCTCCAAGATGACCTAACCTCAACTCAACCTGAAGAGCAAAGCTTCATGAAGCCTAGGTGTGATATTTGAGGTAAAGCAGGTTTTTCATGAAGACACCCAATCCTGAGCTAAAGACAATGGAGAATCCATCCCATCCCAACACAAGCAAGTCAGCAGCCTGCCTGGAAGTTCATACGATGTTTGGCACCTCCAGTTAAAAGATACAACGGAAATGCTTTTACTCCTCATGCACAGGTCACGTGCTCCAAGGACTGAGAGGGTACTGGGGAGGACCGGCCATCCTCACCAACTTGGAGGCAGCACATTTCTTCAAACTCTTTTTTCACCTCTAGACACAAGCTGGCAGAGTCCAACCAGAGAAGAAGATCCTCCCAACAAGCCTGCTTTGGAGTCACCCCCATAGGAAGAGGTGGGCTTCATGGATTTGGGGTAACAGTGAGCTGGACGGGGGGATTGACCCTAATACCTGCCCTTCCACGGGTCCTCTCTTAGGGCTTGGGACCACAAGGACAAGCAGCCACTCTTCCAGGCAGAGCTTCTTGCCTCTGGTGACTATGGAGATGTCACGGAGACATCACAGAGAGAAGAGCCTGGTGAGCTGTGAGCCCATTTTGGGGAGCCTGGGAGCTGTTGGGGGACCAGGACCATGGTGGACCCCCATGACCATGTGGCATTTTCCTATTCCTACAGAAAATGGCAGGGAGGAGAAGGACAAGGATGAGGACAGGAACAAGAGGGAATGACTAAGTCCCATTACCAGCACTGGGGTTGTCAAGCAACTGGGAGGCACTGCTGAGAGACAGTAGGGACAAGAGCCAAAATCACAGCAGGACCAAGACCACCAGGGCGAGGTGGGCAAGAGGAAGCTCAAAACCAGACAGTGGTCAACCCCCATGCACCCACCAGCGGCTCCTCCACCCAAAATCAGGCCCCTGAGGTCCATCTCATGAAGGATGCTCATGCAACAGGACCACCTGTGCAGCAGGACCGAAGATGTCCCTACTTATCCCACCAAGGAAGGCGTCACCACCCTGTGTTGGATGGGGTGAAGAGAAGCATTATCTCCCAAAAATCCTGCCACCAGCACACTGACCCCCCACCTTGGCTCCCCACACCATGGTCTCCTTTCTCCGGAATCCCCAGGCAGCAACAATGGAAAGTTACAGCAGATTTCCCCTCCAAAGCTGCGTTAATTCTTCCCAAAACAGAGGAAACTCACTCAAGACTGGAAGGTGACTTTAATTTCCTCCTCTGATTTTTCTTGGCGAAGGGGAGGGAGGGTTTGATTTATTTCTTTCTTTTTAATGCCCTCGCCTGCCTTTGAGCTAGAACTCCCAGAAGAGGAGCATCCCCATGGCACGCTCATCCGTGGGGGCCCAAAGGGAAGCTCAGTGCTTGGCACAGCAGCACCTCCCTCAGTTACTCGTGTTTCAAAATCAAAAGTGCCTTTTTTCTCTATTCCGCCCAAAAAAAAAAAAAAAAAAAAATATCCAAGCGATCCTGCAATTCAGCTCAGCCACAGGACAAATAGCTCCAATATCCCATCTTGTGATCACATCATGGATGCCCCATCCCTGGAGGGGTTCAAGACCAGGTTGGAGGGGGCTTGGAGCAACCTGGTCTGGTGGGAGGTGTCCCTGCCCATGGCAGGGGTGTTAGAACTTCATGATCTTTAAGGTCCCTTCCAACCCAAACCATTCTATGATGCTATGATTCTATCTTTTCTCTCCCCAGCTCTGCAGCAAGCACATCCCAAGGAAGCAGTCCAGGTCCCATTCGGATCACGGTGTGAAGAACCACTCAGTGTCACCAACCCACAGATGCCAGCACCCTCAACCCATCCACAGCCAGGGCTGGTGGCACTTCACCCCAGGGCTTTGATGAAGGCTCCGACATCTTTCTCTAAAGAAGTCTCAGATGTGCAGGTAACTGTTGGTGTAAATAAGGTGACCTCCAACACCACATCAGCACCTGCTGTGAAGGCACCATCCTCCTCCTCCTCCCTGCTTCTCCCTGGACCAGTGCACGGTAAAAACACGCTGTGTTTAAAATACACTGAGTTTTAACACGATAGTTTTTCAACCTCTTGCTTTCGGCTGGGATTGCACCCTCAAAACAAGGACAAACAGGTGTTTTTACAAGGATGGCCGGGCATTTCTTTACAATTCAAAGCCCCGAGAAAGAATAAGGGGCTTAGAATAACCCCACGTGTGCAGCCCCCGAGGAGGTCGGCTCTGGAAATCAATGGACAAGCCAGGCGAGCAAAATCACTCACACGTGGGAGCGCTGTGAGCCCGGTCCATAATAAAAGACATTTAAAAAGGCATCAAAAAATATCACAGGCGGCGCCGCAGGAGCCCATCCGTACACGTTACACACGAAGCTGCCGGGTGAGACACTCAAGTTGCACCAACGTCACAAAAAACGAGGCTAACACCCTCTTTTTCACATTTTGAAGGGAAATCGCACAATGAACTATTTCTCCACCGACGCTAAACTAATTTACAGCTCGATGTTTATTTTGGGAAGCCCCTCGTTATTACGGGTCACTTTGAATTTACAACCTGAAGCCGGTAAATTCCCGGATCATCATATTAATTGCACGTTACCAAAGGGCTCATTTGTAACCTCATCATTTGAAACGGCCACCGTCACAGAAACTGTGCTGCTTGTTTCCTGCTTTCACGTGGCATCTCCATGCTTCTCAACAGGCTGGCCAAGGAGTGTTTGTCTTCTTGGGAAACAATAAAATAAAATAAAATAAAATAAAATAAAATAAAATAAAGACTTTAAAACAGAATATCAGGGATAAATTTAATCAATCCAGGGCACCATCCGACACCAGGTCAGCGCCAACGCCTGGCACCATTTGGGTTGAAGAGAAGACCAAGGCCCCCAGTACCAAACTCCAGCCCCCAAAAATGCTCCTCCAAGCTGCAAACATCCAAAAAAGGACGATTTACAAAGGCAAGGCTGACAAGCGGAGCGCTGCCGGCAGACGGCAAGGCAACAACAGCCCTGCCTGCAAATCCCTGCCGAGCAACTTCGGCGACTGTCATCAGTCATGTTCCCCTTCTCCGCTACTTAATTGACAATCAAGATGCCTGAACAGCGGCAGCGAATGCCCTGAAACGCTTTCTCTTGCATCACCACCATTAACTCCTGGAACTTAATTCTCAAGCTGCAAACAGTCACCAATTTTAGAGAATCTTCTGGACGTTAACCTCAAGCTCCCCGCTGACCCGGCTGAGGTCACCCTGCTCCTGCCCACCCTTTTTTGGTTTTACTTTGATGGTGTGCTCATCACAAAGCCAGGCAATCTAAAAATAAATCCCCCAAAGGGATTTATATTTAAAAGTTGCCAGTGGCTTCTTGCTCGTGTCCCTGTGCCAAGGTACAACACGCTCTACAGAAGGGCTCGTCTTCGTTGCAGTCATGGAGTTCATCACCTGCCAATTAGCTCGAGGTCCATACATTTGCTAATGCCGATTTGTTTACTCCCATCAGATTTGATCAAGCATGCAAATCTTTAGGGCTTACACTGGGCAAAGCCTGGAGAAAGGAGAAGGCCTGTGCCAATAAATAAATAAAATTATCACTTGGGGGATTAAACTGGGGAAAAAGTGGGCAAGAAGTAAACTTTTCTCCACCCTCCCAACCTCCTCCTCTGCTGCACGTTGTTAAACATGCAGTGAGAAGGTTCAGATAGCGTTGGAAAGGCTCCTGCCACCAGCAGCAAAGCCCAAGAGGTCCTGCAGGACCAAAGGTCATCTTGCAAACTGGTGAATCTCAGCTGCATTGGACACATCATCTGCAAGAAGTAGCCACAACAGGTTGGGAGACACCACTTTCCTCAGCAAATCAGTACCCCGTTAGGTTACATAGGACTTGCCAGAGCACCGTTCACCCCACAACCCAGAAGGCCCCATGGCCCTCTTGGGTGTGCTTGGCTGGCAGAGGTGACAACTTTGAGACGAGCCTTAAAGCTGCTGGGTTCGTCCGCTGGAAGACATAATCAAATGTCATGTTCATAGGAGGTGTTCTGGCCAGTTTCCAATAGGGTTCGTCCCATTTCTGGACACAAATTTTCCCTGGAGCTCCAAGTGGAGGCAATAATTCTGCATTTTGGGTCCTGAACAGGGGTGTAGTTTTGTTATTAAACGGCTGATGCTGCCTTGAAGCCTGGAAGCAACGTATTACGTGCATGTGAGGGTTTATAGAACATTTGGGCATCATTTCTGATTAATTGCTCGGCATAAGTGTTAGATCTCCAACCCCTCGCTCTTGCAAATACTCTTTTTTTTTTTCTTATTTAGTTGTATTGCAGTAATTCATTCAGGTGCCAACTGTGACTGAGGCCATGCTATCAATATATGCAGCCTGACAGCAGCAGTGAGACACAGCACCAGCTCTATGGACCACACAGGAGGAAAGGAAGTGTCATGGCTGGTGGTGGTGGAGAACAGAGGAAACACCAGGTGATGTCCTCAGATCTCCAGGAAAACCCCAGCAAAATGAACAGAAAGAGAACCCCGATCCACAGGGCACCACCCATCTAAGCGTTTAACCCAAAGAGGACCACAGAATCATAGAATCATACAATGGTTTGGGTTGGAAGTGACCTTGAAGATCATTTCATTCCAACTCTCCTGCCCTGGGCACCTGGACACCTCCCACCAGACCAGGTTGCTCCAAGCCCCCTCCAACCTGGTCTTGAACACTTCCAGAAGCCCCATCTCAGGCAGAAGGAATCTCAGAGAAACCTTTCATACCAATACATGTGTCCCACCAAAACACCTGGACCACAAGAAGTAACTAAAGGCCATCAGCTCACACCTCTGCAAAGCCAGACCCAGATAAAGCTGTCCTAGCTGGGACAGCCTCCTTATCCACCCCAGAGGCCTGCTTGCCTGTAGGAATGACAAGCACACCCAACGCGTGCTCCAGTGCTGCTTTGTATGGACCAGCAGGATGAGATGCTATCAGCCCCTACCACTCCTCTCCTCTACAAGTGCCCCGAGGCGGCGTGCAAGTTCTGCTGCTGGTGAGCAATGCAGAAGCAGGGAGTGGATTTGCAATATCCCAGCTCTGGCAAAGTGCAGACCTGCACCACGCTTGACCTTGACGAAGCCAACATTGGCCAAAAACAAGTTGACGTGGCCCACTGGGACCCATGAGGGTGTGGGCTAACTCCACATCTGTGGCCAGGCCCTGTGTCACCTCCTCTATCCATGCCAGATGTTTGTCCCATTGCATGAAGCACCATACGTGTGGACAACCACCACAACCTGAGTGGCTGGACCTCCAAGACATGGGGGTCTGCCAAGAGCTTGGTCCTGCTCCCTGGGAATTGCACCACCATCCTGCTCTAGGTGGACCTGCTTTGGCAGGGGGGTTGGACTAGATGATCTCCAGAGGTCCCTTTCAAACCCATATCATAGAATCGTCTAGGTTGGAAGATACCCTTGGGATCATCGAGTCCAACCATCTACCCTACGAGTCCAACCATCTACCCTACCATATCATTCTGTGATTCTGTGATCTGCAACGGAGACAAGAGCTGGCCCCTAGTTCTCCTTCCCACCAGGAACAGGCAGTGTCGTCTTGCCCTTTGAAGTTTTTCTTCTGAGCCACGCTCTTCGAGCAACTCCCTTTGCTCCTGGAGATCCACAGGAGAGGAAACCAGCAGCTTGGCAAGCCCCACCGCTCCCCACCCGCCCGCTCCTCCCTCCTCCTCCTCCAACAAAAAAAAAGAAATGCAAACCCTTTCAGGCCAACCAGCTGAGGCAAACAAGCCACCGCACCTCCTCCCGACATTGACAACGGGGGGGGACTAAAATCTAATTAAATAAATGAAACAGATTCAGAAGAAGGAGGAGGGTTGTTTCTCGGAGCCGGGCACGGCGAGATGAAAAGCAGAGCGAGACCCGGATCCTTTTTCACCTCAGAGTTGTTAAAACGAGTGGTATAGACCCAGCCGAGCTTAAAACACACAGCAGGGCACACCCTTCCCTCCAAACACACCTGCCACTTTTATTTTTCCCCCCCTTTCCTTTTTCCCTCTGCCACATCCTCTCCGGAAAAGCCAAACTTTCATTCATTACAGACCCCAACTATTTCCTTTTTTATTCTAATATTTCCTTTTTTTTTTTTTTTTTTTTTTTTTTTCATTTTTTATAGGCCACCATCTGGGAGCAGGGAGGGGAAAGGAAGCCCTGGAGCTCTTCAGACACAATAAATTAAAAAAAAAAAAATTAAAATAAATAAATGTATGATTAAAACCAAAAAAGCATAAACAAACAAACCAAGTTACCCAGAATAATGACTTCGGGGAAAAGCGCCAAAAATATTGTATAAGCTTCTGGAGCGTGGCAGGAGAGAACGGAGAGTCCTCGGGGCCAAGGAGGGCGGGCAGCTGGGACAGCAGGGACACCTTGGGTGAGGAAGGAAGGAGAAGGGTTTCACACACTTACAGCTGCTTCAATCAGCCTTCAGGCACCTGGTTCTGGTAACGGCAAAGCCCCAACCTGGGCAAGCTCAGACCCTTTCGTTATGGTGTAATTATCCCTCTGCTCCGCTCTGGGGAGACCCCCCCAGTGCTGCCTCCAGCTCTGGGGCCACCAACAGCAGAAGGACATGGACCTGTTGGAGCAGGGCCAGAGGAGGCCATGGAGATGCTGGGAGGGCTGGAGCCCCTCTGCTGTGAGGACGGGCTGAGAGAGTTGGGGGGTTCAGCCTGGAGAAGAGAAGGCTCCGGGGAGACCTTAGAGCCCCTTCCAGTCCCTCAAGGGGCTCCAGGGAACCTGGGGAGGGACTCTGGATCAGGGAGGGGAGCCATAGGATGAGGGGGAAGGGGTTGACACTGAAAGAGGGGAGATGGAGCTGAGATGTGGGGAAGATCTCCTTTGGGGGTGAGAGCCTGGCCCAGGATGCCCGGAGAAGCTGTGGCTGCCCCATCCCTGGAGGGGTTGAAGGCCAGGTTGGAGGGGGCTTGGAGCAACCTGGTCTGGTGGGAGGTGTCCCTGCCCATGGCAAGGGGGTTGGACTAGATCCACCCCTACTGATACCAGGGGTTGTCTCGACCCATGTGCAGGACCTTGCATTTGGCCTTGTTGAGCCTCATAAGGTTAACAGGGGCCCACTTCTTGAGCTTGTCCAGATCCCTCTGGATGGCATCCCATCCCTCTAGGCGTGTCACCCCACCACTCAGCTTGGTGTCATCTGCAAGTATAAACCCCTCTGAGCTAGTCTTGTTTTGCAGCCACATCATTTTTGGCAGCAGCATGCAATATTCCGTAGTGATGACAAACGGGGGGGAGGGGGCAATCAGGGCAGTCAGCATTACCCAGAACCAAGCTGATGTTCCCCTGGAAACGAGGACCACAGAGGGATGGATGCACCAATGGCTCCTGTCCTCAGAA
>NW_015091300.1:2031065-2036124 GCF_001431845.1 Calidris pugnax | reverse complement strand
GTTGGGGGGGGGGGGGGGGCGGTGCTTTGCACCCAAGGGTTACCACCCTGATGCAGCACCCTAAAAAAAACAGGGGGCAAGAGCCACGTGAGGGTGGTGGAGCACTGGAACAGGTTGCCCAGGGAGGTGGTTGAGGCCCCATTCCTGAAGATATTCAAGGAGAGGCTCGACGAGGCCCTGGGCAACCTGGTCTAGTTGGGGGGTGTCCCTGCTGACTGCGGGGAGGTGGGACTAGATGGCCTTTGGAGGTCCCTTCCGGCCTGGGCAATTCTATGATTCTATTCTATGAATTCTATGATTCTATGAAAATTATGGTGAGGAGGAGCGTGCAGCAGAAAACACGGGCAGCACAGGCTGCCACGCTCCTGAGATACCGACGTGGCAGCAGAGAAGATGAATGACCGGCCCAAGGCCACGCAGCGAGGCAGTGTCCCCTCTACGTGACTTTCACTCCAGCACAGGAGCACTAAGGGACCCTTCCACGAAACGTTACATCGGCTTCAAAACCCTGTGATTTATTTCATGCCCACACCCACCCACACGTATAAATATACCTTTTTCTTTTTTTTTTTTATTGCCTCTTTTCTCTTCTATCCAAACGCACTCTCAAAACCTCTCTGAATAAGCAAAAAAAGTAAAAAAATTCATATTTCTCCACTAAAGGAGAAGTCACAAGGGTTTGACTTATAGTTCTGGGCTCCCCGGTTCCAGAAGGACAGGGAACTGCTGGAGAGGGGACAGCAGAGGGCTACAAAGATGATGAGGGGCCTGAAGCATCTCTCTGATGAGGAAAGGCTGAGGGACTTGGGGCTTTTGAGTCTGGAGAAGAGAAGACTGAGGGGGGATCTGATCAACACCTATAAATACTTCAAGGGTGGGTGTCAGGAGGATGGGGCCAGGCTCTTCTCAGTGGCGCCCAGGGATAGGACAAGAGGAAACGGGCACAAACTTGAACATAAGAAGTTCCACCTCAACATGAGGAGGAACTTCCTTCCTGTGAGGGTGGCAGAGCCCTGGCAGAGGCTGCCCAGAGAGGTGGTGGAGTCTCCATCTCTGGAGACATTTAAACCCCACCTGGACATGTTCCTGTGGGACCTGCTCTGGGGGACCCTGCCCTGGCAGGGGGTTGGACCAGATG
The DNA here is from genome assembly GCF_001431845.1 of Calidris pugnax. Classification (NCBI taxonomy): domain Eukaryota; kingdom Metazoa; phylum Chordata; class Aves; order Charadriiformes; family Scolopacidae; genus Calidris; species Calidris pugnax. The sequence goes on along the minus strand of NW_015091300.1, from coordinate 2,034,986 downwards.
ATCTCCAGAGGTCCCTTCCAACCCCGTATCATTCTGTGATTCTGTCATTCTGTGACTTGACTCCAGGAGCTGGGGCTTTGCAGGCCCCTGATGCAGCACCCTAAAAAAAACAGGGGGCAAGAGCCACGTGAGGGTGGTGGAGCACTGGAACAGGTTGCCCAGGGAGGTGGTTGAGGCCCCATTCCTGAAGATATTCAAGGAGAGGCTCAACGAGGCCCTGGGCAACCTGGTCTAGTTGGGGGGTGTCCCTGCTGACTGCGGGGAGGTGGGACTAGATGGCCTTTGGAGGTCCCTTCCGGCCTGGGCAATTCTATGATTCTATTCTATGAATTCTATGATTCTATGAAAATTATGGTGAGGAGGAGCGTGCAGCAGAAAACACGGGCAGCACAGGCTGCCACGCTCCTGAGATACCGACGTGGCAGCAGAGAAGATGAATGACCGGCCCAAGGCCACGCAGCGAGGCAGTGTCCCCTCTACGTGACTTTCACTCCAGCACAGGAGCACTAAGGGACCCTTCCACGAAACGTTACATCGGCTTCAAAACCCTGTGATTTATTTCATGCCCACACCCACCCACACGTATAAATATACCTTTTTCTTTTTTTTTTTTATTGCCTCTTTTCTCTTCTATCCAAACGCACTCTCAAAACCTCTCTGAATAAGCAAAAAAAGTAAAAAAATTCATATTTCTCCACTAAAGGAGAAGTCACAAGGGTTTGACTTATAGTTCTGGGCTCCCCGGTTCCAGAAGGACAGGGAACTGCTGGAGAGGGGACAGCAGAGGGCTACAAAGATGATGAGGGGCCTGAAGCATCTCTCTGATGAGGAAAGGCTGAGGGACTTGGGGCTTTTGAGTCTGGAGAAGAGAAGACTGAGGGGGGATCTGATCAACACCTATAAATACTTCAAGGGTGGGTGTCAGGAGGATGGGGCCAGGCTCTTCTCAGTGGCGCCCAGGGATAGGACAAGAGGAAACGGGCACAAACTTGAACATAAGAAGTTCCACCTCAACATGAGGAGGAACTTCCTTCCTGTGAGGGTGGCAGAGCCCTGGCAGAGGCTGCCCAGAGAGGTGGTGGAGTCTCCATCTCTGGAGACATTTAAACCCCACCTGGACATGTTCCTGTGGGACCTGCTCTGGGGGACCCTGCCCTGGCAGGGGGTTGGACCAGATGATCTCCAGAGGTCCCTTCCAACCCCGTATCATTCTGTGATTCTGTCATTCTGTGACTTGACTCCAGGAGCTGGGGCTTTGCAGGATGCTGCAAACAGTCCCACCTGGACAATCAGCTCCTATAGTTACAACCACGCCGCCAGGAGACACCGCAAATATTTCCTAGAATCTCTGAAACCCACCCCCGACGACTGCAACGGGAGCGGGGATGAATGAGCTGAGGTCTGTCACTTGGAGAAGTCACGCTGGAGGAGATCCATCCAGGTAATCCATCTTTCTGCTGTGTTATACAGTCACACGGTAATGGCCAGCCCGGAGGGATTTCCTTCAGGAAAACTCAACTGTTACTAAAATGGTAAGTTAATACCCAGCAAGAACTCAGCCGCCGTTAGACCGAAAGATGGGCATGACAGGGAATAAAATATTACAGTCCCCATTCAAATATTTTTATTTACAAGAGCAGAAATAAATAGACCTATCTGCAGGCTGTAAAAAGACAAGGCTGAGATTAAAAGAAGAAAAGAAGAAAAAAAAAAAAAAAAAAAACACATAAAACAAAAAACCACCGGCACACATCGATTCCTTCTTTGCCCTTTTTTTCTAATAAATAGCCCGGCACGGCTGCGCTGAGGGGTGGCTGTGGTGGAGGCAGGGGGGCGAGGGGACACACACACACACAAATCTGAGCTCGGGCTCTGCCCTTTTGTGTTGATTAAAAAAAAAAAAAAAAGCAAAACAATAAAAGAAAATAAAAAGGAAGAAATTAAGAAGAAAGGGAGAAAGCCAGAAAAGTTATGTGGCTAATAAAGGGGCTCTATTGTGCCATCAATTTTTTAAGCTTTAATGATTTCGGGAGGAAGTTCAGCTCGGCGATCGATAGCACAAGGCGGGCTCGGAGGAAATCCAGCGCCGGAGCTGTGGAAAGCCGGGGAGGAGGGGAGGGGGTGTCAGAGGAAGGGGGTTCCCCTTGCTGGAGGTGGAGGTGGGGGGTCCCAGGACCCCACACAGGCCGGGTGTCTCCCCTGTCCCCCACGGCTCCCCCCGTCCTGCTCAGCCGGCGCGGTGCGAGCTCCCCCTCCTGCCGCACGGCGTGTGTGGCCGGGGGACAGCGGGGAGACCTTGGGGGATGCCAGGATGCACCCAAAGCGGGTGGGATGATCGCCCCACGCTCCCCACACCCCGGGGGGGGGGGCTGAGCACTTCCCCAGGGATGCTCGCCCCACACTCCCCACACCCCGGGGGGTGGCTGAGCGCATCCCCAGGGATGCTCGCCCCACGCTGAGCACGTCCCGGGAATCCTCACCCCGCACACCCCACAGCCGGGCTGATCCCATCCCAGGGATGCTCGCCCCACACCCCCAGCACCGGGGCTCCAGAGAGCGCTTGGGACCTCCCAGGGACGCTTGCCCCACGCTGAGTCCACTCCAGGGATGCTCGCCCCACGCTTCCCACACCGAGGCTAAGCATGTCCCAGGGATGCTAACCCCATGCTCCCCGCATCTGAGATGATCCCACCCCAGGGATGCTCACCCCATGCTCCCCACATCGGGGCTGATCCCACCCCAGAGATGGTCACACCACGCTGAGCACCTCTCTCTCAGGGATGCTCGTCCCACACTCCCCACACTGGGGCTGATCCCATCCTGGGGATGCTCGCCCCACACTCCCGACATGGAGCTGATCCCATCCCAGGGATGCTCACCCCACGCTGAGCCCATCCCAGGGATGCTCTCCCCACGCTCCCCACACTGGGGCTGATCCCACCCCAGGGATGCTCGCCCCACACTCCCGGCACCGGGGCTGATCCCACCCCAGGAATGCTTACCCCACACTCCTGCATGGAGCTGAGCCCATCCCTGGAATGCTTGCCCCACGCTGAGCCCACCCAAGGGATGTTTGCCCCAGGGTCCCCACACCAGGGCTGATCCCACCCCAGGGATGCTCGCCCCACACTGATCCCACCCCGGGGATGCTCGTCCCACACTCCCGGCATGGAGCTGAGCCCACCCCATGGATGCTTGCCCCACGCTGAGCCCACCCCAGGGATACTCGCCCCACAGTCCCCCCACCGAGGCTGATCCTACCCCACAGATGCTCACCCCACACTCCCGACATGGAGCTGAGAACATCCCAGGGATGCTTGCCCCACACTGATCCCATCCCAGAGATGCTCACCCCACACTCCCGGCACCAGGGCTGATCCCACCCCAGAGATGCTCGCCCTATGGTCCCCCCACCGGGGCTGAGCTGTCCCAGGGATGCTCACCCCACACTCCCGGCACCGGGGCTGATCCCATCCCAGGGATGGTCACCCCATGCTGAGCCCACCCCAGGGATGCTCACCCCACACTCCCAGCACCAGGGCTGATCCCATTCCAGGGATGCTCGCCCCACACTCCCGACATGGAGCTGAGAACACCCCAGGGATGCTCGCCCCACGCTGATCCCACCCCAGAGATGCTCACCCCACACTCCCAGCACCAGGGCTGATCCCACCCCAGAGATGCTCGCCCTATGGTCCCCCCACCGGGGCTGAGCTGTCCCAGGGATGCTCACCCCACACTCCCCACACTGAAGCTGATCCCATCCCAGGGATACTCGCCCCACAGTCCCCCCACCGGGGCTGATCCCACCCCAGGGATGCTCGCCACCAACCTCAGGGGTCCCCCGGGCAGTGGGGGGCACCCCCCTCCTCCGGGCAGCCCGCTCCCCCCTCCCCTCCGCCTCCCCCCCTCCTCCGGAGC
>NW_015091300.1:2030309-2030544 GCF_001431845.1 Calidris pugnax | reverse complement strand
TCCCCCCCCCCCTCCCCAACCCGGTCCGGGAGGGATGGAGGGGCGGGAGGGGAGGCTGACACCCCCCGCGGGACGGGAGGAGGGCGATGGGGACAGCCGGGAGGACCCCCCCCGGTCACCCCGTCCCTCTCCCCGCTGCCGGACCCACCTGCCCGTCCGGCGGCGGCGGCGCTGACCCGCGGCTGGCGGCGGCGAGCGAAGGGCCCGGATGTCGGTAGCCCGCTCCCTCCCCTCG
>NW_015091300.1:2003156-2030114 GCF_001431845.1 Calidris pugnax | reverse complement strand
CTCCGGCCCTAAGGCGTCCCTTCACGGCCACCCGCCTTCCCCTCACGGCTCTCCGCCGTCCCCTCACGGCTCTCCGCCGTCCCCTCACGGCTCTCCGCTGTCCCCCTCACAGCTCTTCGCCGTCCCCCTCACAGCTCTCCGACCCTCCGCCGTCCCCTCACGGCCGCCCCCCTTCCCCTCACAGCCCTCCGGCATCCCCTCACAGCCCCGCACCGTCCCCTCACGGCTCTCCGCTGTCCCCCTCACAGCTCTTCGCCGTCCCCCTCACAGCTCTCCGACCCTCCGCCGTCCCCTCACGGCCGCCCCCCTTCCCCTCACAGCCCTCCGGCATCCCCTCACAGCCCCGCACCTTCCCCTCACGGCTCTCCGCTGTCCCCCTCACGGCCGCCCCCCATCCCCTCACAGCCCCCCGCCTTCCCCTCACGCCTCTCCGCCGTCCCCCTCACGGCTCTCCGACCCTCCGCCGTCCCCTCACGGCTCCCAGCCGTCCCCCCTCACGGCCCTCCGGGGCTCCCCGAGGGGGAATACCGGCCACCAAACACGAGTGGGGACGGCGGGGGGGCCGTGGAGCCGCCATCCCCTCTCTCAGCCCCGCCGAGGGAAGCCTGTCCCTTGCCGGGCTAGCAATCGGGGTCTGCGGCAGCCAACGGGGAGAGCTGGGGGAAGCCGGTGCCCTTGGGGAAAGGGGGAGCTGCCCGGTGTGTCCGCATTGAGCCCCGCTGCCGCCCGTCGGCTGGGGAGGTTGGCAAGAGCAAAATGCGGTGGTCTCTGGAGAAAGGCTGGAAGTGACATGGCCTGTCCTGAACTATTAGGTAATTCCAGTGGTGTAAACCTTTTAGATGCTCCAGCATGGTCCCCCCCCGCCAGACCCCCAGGTCCTGCTCACAGGCCAGAGCATGGTGGGGTCGGGTATGTCTCCACTGCCTTCCCTCCCGGGGATCCAGCAAGTCTGGGTCCTCTCTGCATCCCTTTCCTAATCGCCCCCCATCCACCTGCATTCCCCGGTGCACTGGGAAAGGGGATTTAAGATGAAAGTTTTTCTTCTGAGGAAAAAACCCCAAACTTCCTGAAAGTATCGTTTTCCACGTTCATGTGGGTCACAAGCTGAGGGTGCCACCTGCCCCGCGCTTTGTTATACCCACGTCATCCCTGAAGCCAACCTGACACAACTTGGGGATGATCCCCGTGTCACGCCTCACCCTGTGCAGGGATGGGCTGGGAAGGAATGGAATCTGACTTGCAGAGAAAGCAAGCAAAGAGTACCCCTAAATCCGTCTCACTCCATGAAATTGGGATAACAAGAAGCCTCCTTTATACATTTAATCAACTTGGTCCCAAAACTGCTATTCCGAAGGAAGAAATATCGAGGTCCTGACAGCAGGGCGGGCGGAGGGCGGGGGGTTGATGGCTGTTTTCTTTGGCAGGCTGTTGGTTTGGGTATTTGGGATTTTTGAATTATTTTGTTTTGTTTTGTTTTTATTTCCTCTGGCAGTCTACCCCATCATCAGGCTCCCGTGCTTTCCCACCGGGTCCCTGAACGCAGTTGGCACGATGCTGAGTCATGGAAGAACATTGTCAGCTTAAACCCTTAAGCAGTTGAGTCTTCACCCTCAATATCAGTTTTCTGGAGGGGGTGGCCTTCCCGTGTGCATTTAGAACATTTCCAGCATATTTGCTCTCTGTTTTCCAGGATGTCTGTGGTGGATGCAGCAAACTTCCATCAAATGTTTTCAATGCAACACGGTTCCCAGCTGTTCCTTTAGGGTGCATTTTTCTGCTGTTTCAGGTGGAGAATCAGGCACCGTGATGCTGTGATTCAGCCTGGGGTCTCTGCTCTAGGAACCAGCATAACCATCGCTAACTGCTGGTCCAACCTGGGATCTGACTCTGAATGCGTTACTTACCCAAAACTCTCCGATTTCAATGGAAATATTTCATTATTAGTGCGTTTTTGGATTTAAAGGGAAGGTTTATTTTAGGAAGGACGGGCACAGCTGCTCTGACTTTTCTCTGCTGGCATTTCCCAACAAAAAGCGGAGGCAGGATTTGGGGATAACCCTCAAAGAACCGCAGGGAGCTTTCGGATGATAAAACCATGACTCCTTTGTATCACCTGGTTTTGGAGAGGGAGGGTCTAGCTACAGAAGCTCTCCAGAGGAGACAAAGGAAAACTCCCACGCTTTCTCTTGTCCTCTAGGTCCAGAGTTAGCACCTGATTATTTTTAAAATAACAAGCTTGTGTCAGACACGCTGACGGGAACAATGTGGTGCTTCCCCTGGCACGTCCTGCCTTCAAACACCCATGGAGATGCTATTGCCTTCCCAAGGGCCCAAACCCACCGCCGCCACAAGCGTCTTGGAGAGAGTGTGTGACACGAGACAGACGTGCCCTAAGGACTCCCACACGCCTTCGTCTGCCAAACACTCACCAGCGCGACAGGCGAGAGGAGTCGAGGGAGGGGAGCTTTAGGCACAGCGTGTCACGAGGTAGAAAGTGTGATGACCACCACATGTGATGGTCTCCTCCTCCTGCCCAGCCACAGGGCAAACTTGAGACGGGACCAACTCAAAGAAGACTTTGGTCAGAGGTTAGAAATGGATAAAACAAAAACGTTAACTTCCTGCTCCACTTTGCATCTAATTGTGTCAGGGTCCTGAGTGCACTAATTGGCCTTAATTGCCCTGACCCACGTCACCTCCACCCACGCATCCTCCACTCATTAGTCCAGAGGCTCCTGGGGACCTTGCCTGGAGTTGTGTTGTAGGAGCACCTATTTGTAGTCCTGCTTGGGGTCCTGTGTCTTGGATTGGTGTCAGACCTAAGTTGTAGCATTGTTCCAAATCGTTCCCAGTCCTTCTCCTGCTCTTCCTAAGTGGACCCTCACTTTGCCTGGGACTCTTGGTCATTCCTTTTTAACAGCATCTGGCCCTGCCAGCCCTCTTCAGATCCAGCAGGTCTCTGTCCTAGCCAGCGAGGACACCACCTGTGCTGTGGTCATCCTTGGCATGTGGTTCCCCTTCCCTTGGCAGGAAGGATCACTGAATCTGAACATACCACAGCACCTGGGAACCATGTTGCATGAGCACCTTGCTTCTAGACCGTGTTCCCTACCTCGCTCTCCAAGGCACGACTAGCAGCTCCTGTGGCAATCCTATCCTTGGGCACCACTGAAAAAAGCCTGGCCCCATCCTCCTGACACCCACCCTTCAAGTATTTATAGGCCTTGATCAGATCCCCCCTCAGTCTTCTCTTCTCCAGACTAAAGAGACCCAAGTCCCTCAGCCTTTCCTCAGCAGAGAGGAGAGATGTTCCAGGCCCCTCCTCATCTTTGTAGCCTCTGCTGTCCCTTCTCCAGCAATTCCCTGTCCTTCTGGAACTGGGGAGCCCAGAACTGGACAGAGTAGTATGTCTCACAGAGCAAATGGCAGAGCTGGGATGGTGAAGCTGGTGGACCTAACACAGTCCATGTCCTTCTGAACATACAAGCTCCAGCTACACTGCCAGGCTTTGCCAGGGTGACTTGCCACTGGTATGATGATTCTCTCAAGGCAATGTTTAAATGGTGTCGTGGCCAGCTTACTGAAGGTCTCTGCACCCATCTGCAGTATGGTCAGGTCTCAGGACCTTCAGAGATCATCCAGTCCAACCTCTGCCAAAACAGGGTCACCAGAGCAGGTTGGACCGGAACGTGTCCAGGTGGGGTTTGAATATCTCTGGAGATGGAGACTCCACACCCTCTCTGGGCAGCCTCTTCCAGGGCTCTGCCACCCTCAAAGGAGATAAGTTCCTTCTGATGTTGAGATGGAATTTCCCATGTTCCAGTTTGTGCTTGTTGCCCCTTGTCCTGTCCCTGGGCACCACTGAGAAGATTCTGGCACCATCCTCTTGCCACCCACCCTTTAGATATTGCTCAGCATTGGTGAGGTCCCCTCTCAGCCTTCTCTTCTCCAGGCTGAACAGCTCCAGGTCCCTCAGGGTCTCCTCATCAGAGAAATGCTCCAGTCATCATGTTTGTAACCTCTGCTGGATGCTTTCCAGTAGTTCCCAGTCCATCTTGAACTGGGATGCCTGGAACTGGACACAGTGCTCCAGCTGTGGCCTCCCCGGGGCAGAGAGGAGGGGGAGGTTGACCTCCCTAGACCTGTGTGGCCACTCTCTTTTCCAGGTCCCCCAGGAGACCTTCTTGGCCGCAAGGGCACAATTGCTGCCTCATGGGCAACTTGAGAATTGAAACCTGAAATCTTGCATCCAAACGTCAGCCGCTGGAAGCAGCTTCAGGGCCGACGTTCCAGCTGTGCTGAAGAGGAGGGTGACGGGTGACAGGCTGTGGTGGGGTGACAGGCGGTCCCACCAGCAGGGCTGACCCGCTGTAGCTGGGAGCTGAAGCTGGGATGCTCCCCTTGAAACGGCCCAGGGACTGAACAGATGGCTCCTCTTTATTTGCATGCTGCTTGGATTTGTGAGTCAAGCAGAAGAATAACTTAATTTTTGACATTTGCTTCTCCTCTGAGCCCGGCACAATTTATGTCACCCTGGCATTTGCGTGAAGGATGTTGCTTTAGGCACCAGAACCCAGCCTGGCTTTAACCCTAAAAGGGGCCAAATAGGCAGGAACCGTGTTCCTCCCCCGGCTCTTTTGTAGGCTCTGCCAAGGGATATCACACTTACACAATGACCAAAGAATCAGGAGAAAACAGTCATTTGGGGCTTGTGGAAGGAAGGGGCAGGGTTGGAGTTAAACTGGCCTGGAAAATATCTCATTTGTAGGCCTGAAATGAGAGGCTGTTTGTGGATGAGGTTTACCTCCTATTAAAAAAAAAAATACCCTTGGAGGCCTGCGCAGTGAAGTCTGGAGTGCGGGGGATAAATTTAGTCGACTCCTGCTCCCGCTGACATAAACTTAAGTGAAAATAATATATACGGCCGGGGCACAACATCTGCAAGCCAATTAAAAACCTGGCTGATGGCACCCAAGATGACAGTTGCCGTGACTAGTGTGTGTCTCTGTGCCACCCCTTGGAGAGGGGGAAAAGAAAACAGGTCCTGCCTGGCTGGGCAGCACCTTCCCCGCACCCACAGCAGATAATGGTGATTATTTGATAGCTCGAGTCCCGGGAGTCCATCCTCCTCACCTCAACGGCTGTCCCTGTGTGGTCACATGTGTGACATTCATGGGTTTGACCGTAGGTCGGTAATAAAATTCTCAGGATATGAGAATAAAGCGCGTTTTCTGGCCTGGCCGTAGGACGTGAGAGTTACACGTGTGCTTTGGCCACTATAAACTATACGTGTTTTTCAAAGGCTGTGTTTGAAATTCCTAGTTACAGAGAGATGGTTTTGCTTTTCCAGTGGACAAAGCGCAGTTCTCCTTCACCTGTGGTTGTAAGCGATGTGTCAGGTAGTGTTGGGGAAACTGGTTTGTGAGTGGGAGATGAAGTAGCCAGAGCGGGGAGGTCCACGTCCCTGAGATCTGGGGCTCTGGTATATTTTCCAGTTTTCAGCATCTCTTGCATTCACTGTGATCCCCCTCTTGTGGCTACTCCAGCGCCTGCAAAATTTCCCTACCCGAGCCTGTCAAGGCTTAGTGTCTTTAGGTTCCTGCACCAATGTCACTGACATGTGGTGGCTTCATAGGCTAGCTGTCCCTCAGCTGTGACTCTCATGGAATCATAGGATGGTTTGGGTGGGAAGGGACCTTAAAGATCATCCAGTTCCAACCCCCTGCCCTGGGCAGGGACACCTCCCACCAGACCAGGTTGCTCCAAGCCCCCTCCAACCTGGCCTTGACCCCCTCCAGGGATGGGGCAGCCACAGCTTCTCTGGGCAACGTGGGCCAGGGTCTCACCACCCTCACACCAAAGAAGTTCTCCCCCACATCTCATCTCCATCTCCCCTCTTTCAAGGTCAAACCCTTCCCCCTCATCCTATGGCTCCCCTCCCTGATCCAGAGTCCCTCCCCAGCTTTCCTGTAGCCCCTTCAGATACTGGAAGGCGCCCTAAGGTCTCCCTGGAGCCTTCTCTTCCCCAGGCTTAACAACCCCAACTCTCTCCTGTCCTCTCCCATCCTCACAGCAGAGGTGCTTCAGCCCTCGCAGCATCCTCGTGGCCCTCCTCTGGACCTGTTCCAACAGGTCCATGTTCTTCCTGTGCTGAGGACTGGACACACTGCTCCAGGTGGGCTCTCCCCAGAGCGGAGCAGAGGGGCAGAATCCCCTCCCTCACCCTGCTGGCCACACTTCTTTTGGTGCAGCTCAACATGTGGTTGGCTTTCTGGGCTGCCAGTGCACACTGCTGGCTCATGCTGAGCTTCTCATCCACCAACACCCCGAAGTCCTTCTCCTCAGGGCTGCTCTTCATCCATTCTCTGCTCAACCTGCATTTGTGCCTGGGATTGCCATGTCCCAGGTGCAGGACCCTGCACTTGGCCCAGTTGAACTTCATGAGGTTTGCACAGGCCCACAGGTCAAATCCTGTCCAGGTGTGTAGGAGAAGACAACCCAAACTGCAAGATACTCTCAACTCAAACTCGCTCAGACTCTCCTGTTGACTGTTACCCCAGCAGCCTGAGTTAGCAACCTGTCTTGGAGCTGCTGACCTTGTATGAGCTCTTAACATCCTCCTGTTCTGAAGGAAAGCCCATGGTTTAAACCACATGCATGGCAAGTTCAGCTGACGCATTTTCCTTCTCCACATGGGGAGGCCACGACCACACGCAGGAATGATTTAGCAGCCCAGCTCGTGGGCCATAACGTGTTATATTATAATAACTTGGTCACATCTGATGGCATGTCTCCGATTTGGCCAGAGCCCTGAGTGAGTAAAACACTCCTGGAGTGATGATTGCAGTGTTGCTTGGATGCAATTAGGTCCCCTGCGCGTTCCACTCTCCATCTCCCGTGGAGCAAAAAGTCCATTTGCGGTTCTGACCTCACTGAGTAGGTCACTTTGGAAATGAGACTGAAGCCAGTGTTCATCTGGTGGTATCTGTGCTAGGAACCTTGGTGTGGGGATCTGATCCCCCCGAGCTCACTCTGTGTCTTTGGGAAGGCCAGGATCTTTGTAGATTGAATTGTCAGGTGGCCAGTGGATGATGAGAGGCCTAGAACATCTCTCTGCTGAGGAAAGGCTGAGGCACTTGAGTCTTTTGAGTCTGGGGAAGAGAAGGCTGAGGGGGGATCCGATCAAGATCTATAAATACTTCAAGGGTGGGTGTCAGGAGGATGGGGCCAGTCTTTTTTCAGTGGTGCCCAGGGACAGAACAACAGGTAACGGGCACAAACTTGAATGCAGGAAGTTCCATCTAAACATGAGGAGGAACTTCTTTGCTGTGAGGGTGGAAGAGCCCTGGCAGAGGCTGCCCAGAGAGGTGGTGGAGTCTCCTTCTCTGGAGACATTCCAACCCCACCTGGGCACGTTCCTGTGCAACCTGCTCTGGGTGGCCCTGCTTTGGGAGGGGGTTGGACCAGAGGATCTCCAGAGGTCCTTTCCAACCCCGTATCATTCCGTGATTCAAGATCAAGGCCTCCTATTCCCTCTTCCTTTGGTGCTGCAAGGAGCAGGGACAGACACACGGTGCTCCACGTCCCCTTGGGCTCCATCCACATGTTGAGATCCAGCAGCGAGACCCCTTTGAATCTCCGTGTAACTTTTTAACCTACCGGTTTTGGTTTCAGAAGCAGAATGCCGTGATGTTGCAACAGCCTGGCACGTGGGTGGGCCGTTGGTTAGACATGACATGAAGGTACCTTCATCGCCTTCTTCATGATTCTTGCTGGGTGAGACTCATGGCCACACAGGGCCTGCAACCAGAACCCATCCACAGCTGAAACGCGGCTTGTAGCCCGAGGGCCGCTGTGTTTGGCAGCAGCGGGGCTGCGCTGCAGGGTGAGAATAAGGAATTGCACTCCCTCTCGTGGCTGCGCTCTCCCCTACCTTTTCCTAGAGCAGAAGACCCTAAAACTTCATGTTTTTTGCAGACCACGCTCATGGTCGGTGCAAGTCCCCAGTAGAACTACCAGAGCCCAGCACTTCAGGCGCCGGTAATTCGGCTCCTAGTTTCGTCAAACTGTAATTGTTTGGGCAAAAATTTTTTCCATGCCAGATGTCTGCCTTAGGCTGAAGTTCTCTGGAAAGTTTCAGCCAAACGATTTTGACCATTTCCAAGAAGGAGGGGAAAGCGCAGTGTTTTGCCCAGATTTTGAAAAATAAATAATTCCATAAAACTGCTGTAAGAGAGAGAAAAGCCTCCACGCATTGAAGAAAAAGCATGAAATTTGGTCCGGCTGTCAGAAAGTGCCATTTGCCACTTCCAGGAAAGTTTGTTTAATTTTGACTTAGTTATAAGCTCTGCAAATCATGGTTTTCTTGTGCTCAACAGATCCGGTCACAGATTAACAACTCTGTTCTCCAAGGACTCTCCAAAGCAGGCCCTCTCCAGCCCCCCGCTCCAAAGGCTTGAGTATGAAATGGGTGCTTCCAGCACTGGAAAGAAGAACTGGGGTAAGTGAGGAAAGCTGGGGAGAGCAGAGGGGTTCAGAGGTGAGTGTGGAAGGTGTTGGGATGGGGTCAGAAATGGGTAGGTGCTGTTGGAGATCTCTTGATGAGAGGGACAACACGAGCTGGCCTAGGAAGAATGATGATGAAGAAGCTCCCCTGAGAGGTCCAGGACCAGGGACCATCTCCCTGCTCCTCCAGAAGTTCTTCCCCTCAGTGGCAGGGACAGGAAGGGTAGGTTCCCTCAGCTTTGGGTCACCTTCTGAGCTAAGCAACCTTCCCATGCTGGAAGAGTTTCTTCTCATAGCTGCTACGGTAAGAGATTCAGAGTTTGGTTGCGGTGCCGTCATCCCAGGGGCAATTTTGGAGGGAAAGCAGGGATGCCTGAGGAGCAAGTCTCGAGGACTTTCGGCTGGCATGCCATGGAGATGCGCTGACTGAGCCGGGGTGTCCATGGGAGCGTTTGCCGTGGCCTTGCAGAGACGCAGGGGCAGGCTGACTTGGAGCTCTGGGCTTCTCCTCCCGGCACCTCGCCTCTGACATCTAAAGCTTGCACTGGGTGCAAGCCCCACAGCCCCACAGCGTGCCCCGTGGACTGGGGCGCAGATAGCATCTGACTCCCTCTTGTCCTGGCAAAGAAGATTGTCTTCTCCCTTTACAACGCTGCAAACCAGATGCCAAAAAGGCACTTTTGCCATCCAGTGGAGGCAAGGTTGTTAAAGAGCGGAGGCGTTGACACAAAGTGCCTTTGGGGGAAATGGCACGGAGCAGCATCCCTAGTTCAAGAGGCTGTCTGAGTTTAGCAATAGTCTCTTGTTCCCAGGCTCTGGGCCAGGGTAAATTGGCTGCAGCGTACTTTGGGAATGAGGATTTCGCCTCCAGGAGAAAAAGAGCTCTGCCGAGAGTCCCTCCTAAAGCTCATCCACGCAAAGGGGTGGGTGCCAGTTCCTCGGATGGGCTCGTTGCTGGCCTTTCCTTGGGTGTAGCAAATGCTGCCGGTAGCAGGTACAACCAAGAGATACAGATGTGGGGGCACGAGGGGGGCAGAGAAGCAGGAGGGGCCCGTGGACTTAATTTGCTCGTATAAAGTAGCCTGAATTGATTGAACAGCATCTCCCTGGTGGGGAGGAGAAGGCAGCAGGGACCAGGATAACTCCTCTCTCCGTGCTCCCAGCTTTGCGAACACAAGCCCGTGTTCCCCACCGTGCCAAGTATTTTAATGCATCACGCGGTATCTGGGAACAATCAGAGTACAAAGAGCTTCCAGCCCTACACCCTGCCCAGCCCCTGCTGCCCTGGATGCATCCCTGCCCCTGGGTCTGGGTGGTGGATGAGGCAGGAGCCAGGCGAGGTCTGCTCGAGCTGAGAGGTCCTGGGGGGTTCTCTGTTGGCTCCATCCAGCTGCTTTTGCCCGGGAGTCCTTCAGGTTTCGGGATTGTTTGCCCTGCAAGGGGAAGAGTGAACTGAAACAGGCACGACTGGAGTCTCATGACCCACATGGCTCCCATCCTCACTGGAGAGGAGTACGGTGTAGCACAGGCCCATGGGCCTCTTGGGTTGCCTAAAAAAGAGCCTCCTGTGTTAGCTGAGATGTTTGAGGCAATCTCTGACTTTGCCTTCAGCCACCACTCCATGACATGTCTCCTCTAAGCCCTGTGTCATGCCCATCAGGCTCCGTCTCAGTACCTAGAGCATCTAGGTGGAAAGGGAGAAATTAAGAAGACATTCCTGGGAGGGTGGTGAGACCTGGCCCAGGTTGCCCAGAGAAGCTGTGGCTGCCCCATCCCTGGAGGGGTTCAAGGCCAGGTTGGAGGGGGCTTGGAGCAACGTGGTCTGGTGGGAGGTGTCCCTGCCCAGGGCAGGGGGTTGGAACTCAATGGTCTTTAAGGTCCCTTCCACCCCAAACCATTCTATGATTCTATGATCTCACGTGGCATTGGAGACCTCCCTATGTTTAGGCAACTGAACTGAGCCCTTAACTTTCACGCTGCACGCAGGTTGTCCTGAGACATGACATTCCCACTTCTCGGCTCAGCAGTAACTTTCTTGGGTTTTCCATTCATCCAGGCTGCCTGGATGAGTGCACCACAAGAAGGTGGTGGGTGTGTTCAGTCAGACCTTCCCAGAGGACTCCAGAGCTTGGCCGGGGCAAATGATGGCCCCAAGGTCCAGGTCAAGGAGCAGAACAAGACTCATTTTTCACCCTGGACTTCAACCTCCCCTGTACACAGATCAGACATCCCTATTTCCTACTTGAGATGCTTTAAGCCAGCAGGATGGAGACCAAAATTAATCTCTTTTAATGGTTTCTTACTTAGAGCAGGGTTGTTTTTTTTTTATTTAAATTACATACACCTTTAAAAATAAAGGATTACAACTTCTTGAAAGTCCTAGGCTTATTACACTCTATTAAATTTCCTTAATTACCAAATTTGCAAATGCTACCGGATCAGTGGAGCAGGCACAGTCAAGGCGAAGCACATGAAGCCCTGTTTTCTTGAGGGACTAATGCACCTTTTGACAGAAGCCAACTTTTCCACAGATGCAGGGAGACTATTTACTTCATTTCCATTTCCTTCCCTAACTTAGCTCAATGACTTCTTCATCCAGGACTCAGAAGAGAATTGGCAATTGAAATAAGCAACAAAGTGTGTTTTAACCCTCCAGGTATAAAAAAATGAGGTGTGAAAATCCACTCGTTCTAAAAATCTTGTTTCTGGTCACTACTTACATCTGTCAAGTCAGGTCACCGACAACAGGACTTTCTTCGTTTAAGTTGGTTTTTAACAAACTGATGTTTCCCTGATGTATCCAACACATTTAGGCTTTGTCCCTGAGAGCTCTGGCCAGGAGCAACCCCTGTCCATGTTGTGAGACTCTCTCATCCTTCAAAACAAGGTGGCCCCTCTTCAAACCGCTTGCCGGGGCACGGGTGTCAGGTCCACGCGAATGAATTCGAATAAACTCATTAATAATTCATTTCTCCACGGCATTGTAGTTAAATTTCATTAAATTCTATGATTTGGTACAAACAAGTAAATACATGCGCAACACCCATTGTTCTCTTAATGTGAAACACTGAAGTGCGAAAACTCTGAAAAAAATGGGTATTCATTTTTATGATGACATGAATATGTGTTTCTGTCCTAGAGTCGTAGCAAAACAGAGCCGGGAGGGACCTCGGCTGCTCAGCTCATCCCTTCCCTACCCCCAAGACAAGGTTAGCTGTGATTGTGGGTGTCTATTTTTGTCAGTTAGGTTGACGGTTGGACAAGATGATCTTTAAGGTCCCTTCCAACCTAGAAGATTCTGTGATTCTGTGATTTCTGGCGCCGTTTTCCTCTCGCGTGTTCTTAACTGATCTCCAGCGATGGAAATCCCACAGCCTCCGCTTTGATCACCTACCCACCTACTAACCAAAACCTAGTAAAATGTTATATTTAGTTGGAAGGCAGAATATTTTAATAGCTACTAGTAAACGCTCTCCGGGGGCGTGGGGGGGGAAGGAGCTCTTATTGCACAACAAGATTAAAAATAACGTTTTCAAACGTGACCGTATTTGGAAATTCAGGTGATTTGATCGAAACTGTTCTTGGCACCAGACCCCACCCCAAAACCCCTCACTCTTCACTTCTAACCTGGATCATTTCACTGATCTGCTGTAGTGCCAGGACAACTGAGGAGCACGGGGTGATGCGGTGACCGGTCGGGGTGGGGGAGAGCAGAATTTTTTTTCCAGCTGGCATTGCCACAAGGGAGAAAGTCCTCCCAAATCATCCCACTGGTGGGATTTCACTGTGGCTGCTCTGCTCAACTTTCCCTTAACCCAGCAGCTTACCTGGCTTCACCGGCAAGCCAAAGCGGAGACGAGCTGCCAGGGACAAGCTCGGGGTCTCCTGCTGTAAAATCATAACAAAGCATTTTGCTTTTCAAACGCTTGTCTAACCCAACGGGAATAATTTGCGCAGGAATCCTGACTATACTTGTCCTTCAGTTCATTATCTTTATGATCCCGTCCCTAAAAACACTTAATGGTTAATAAACCTTAAGGAAATACAATCTTACAGGCAAATGTTTTGGCTGAGCATCTGCTTCAATGCTGGAAAGGGCTGGTCTTTTGTCTCTTTAATTGCCTTTTTGACCTTTTCAGAATACAGACTTTCACATTAGCCATAGGACAGCTGCGCAGAACCGGTGACACTGAACCCCTGGCTACGCCTCCTCTGCAGATGCTCTTGCTCCACAGCTATTTTGATGGTAACCTTTCTGCAGGTCCTGTTAGTCATCCCAGAAAGGCTCTTTCAAAACCCCAAGGAAGTGTCCTGGCATTTCCAAAACGTCCATAGGGAGGCCCAGTGGCGGTTTGGAAGAAATCCTAGTTTTGTGATGCCAGCTCTTCAGCCTGTGTCAAGCTATGACTGCAGAGCTTCATTTGCATACATTAAAATGTTTTAGAAAAGAGCTCAGCATTGCTGCACCACGTTTGTAGAAGACCTTCAGTCCCAAATGAGGTGGTCTGCGTGAGCAAAGCTGGGCTACCACAAGGGGAAGAGCTTCAGAGATCAGCCAAATGTCATCTTATTCCAAGCTTGAGAATTTGCAGCAAGGACAGCACGCAAATCTAACCTTGAGACCAGTTCCTTGTTGATCACATAGTCATGAGCTGGCTGGAAGGAGATGATGAGACCACAGGGAGCAGGTGAGAAACACTCAGCAAGGAGGTGCTTGCTCCTCCGGGGGGTCTGTGCTGGACCATCTCTTGCAGATTAATGTACAAAGTAATCCTTCCTTGCCAAATAGTGCCATGGAGAAGCTGTGCCTTTTTACTCAATAACCGATAAGTTAGAGCTCCCATCTGAAAGTCCTTGAGGAGACCTTGAAGACCCCTTCCCAGCTTTGAGGACATTTGCCGTCTGGCAAGTTATTCCGAAGTGGGGCTTGTTCAGCTTCTTTCTCTGTTTTGTATAAAATAATTAACTGGGAGAGAGAGAGAGAGACAGGGAGAACATGTGAGTTTACAGCTCATTGCCTAGGCATTTGTCTAGAAGGGGAAGACCTAGTCTCTGCTCTGAAGACTGTTTAAATTAAATGGAAAACTGCACATAACTCCACAGACTTCCCAAGAACCTTCTTTGTACCCAAAGGAAACCAGAAAGTTAAATCAAAACTAACGAGGAGAGATGAGCGTGGAGTTTCCAGATCAATGGTGGCCTCCTTGGCGTCACTGCCAAGGGATCAGGGAAGGCTGGAGACCACGTATCTCAGTTGTGTACCTTGGGGCCTAAGTCTTTTCATAGATTGAACATCACCAACATGGCCAAGGAAAGCACCTGCCACCTTGATATCTCAATACAAGTGATAAGACTAACATCTATTGATGGAAGATTCCTTCCTTGAGAACGGAGAGATGCCCCCATTTTTGCCCAGTTCTTGCGTTTTTTAAGAGTGAAAGGCTCAGGAGGAAAGGTAACATCTATTGATGGAAGATTCCTTCCTTGGGAACGGAAAGATGCCCCCATTTTTGCCCAGTTCTAGCGTTTTTTAGAGTGAAAGGCTCAGGAGGAAAGATTTGCCCTTATTATAACCACGATTTAGCTGGAGCTGCCTCCTGGCCTTCCATCAATGATATGTCATTGCGCTGGGAGCCCTTAGATAGTGGTGTGTTTAGGGAGCCTTTGTTCTTGTGTTGGGTGAATCGATCTCCATCTGAGAAAGTACCACTCGCTGTCAGATGTAAAAAACAGCCCGTGAAGAAGAAAAGGAGCAACCTGACTTCAAAGGGCTGTGGTTCTTTTCTTGTGGCCTCTCCTAACCTGCATGCAGCTGAAAAACTCGTTTGACCCAATTCATTGCAGGCCTCCCTTCTTCCCCTCCAACTGACAAAGGCGCACAAACAATAAGCGCATTCAGGTGCAGAAGAGGGAGGGAAACCCGGGGACCCAGGCGAGGCCCCGGCCCCACACGCCCCGTTCCCACAGATAAGCACAAAGACAGGTTATCTTGGGCAGAACCAGCTACATGCGAGGTCCCCTTGAAGTCAGCGGTGCGTGTGGAGAGATGCTATCTTTCTTTTTATTAGGCCAACTGGTAGAGTCGGAAAAACTAGACCAGCTCTCAGGCGCGAAACCCCTCTGCAGGCCAGGGAAATATCTGGGCCAGCTGAAGATGGGAGGTGCATGAGATGTTCTAGGAGGGACAGAGTGGGGTAGAAGGTGGGGAGAGGTAAGTTGTTGGCTAGGACAACCCTGAGCTAAGTGTCTGGTGGGTTGGCTTGGTGTAAAGACTCTAAGGGAGACCTTTCAGTGGCCTTCCAGTACTTAAAGGAGGACTATAGGAAAGATGGGGGGGACTCTTCTCCAAAGTCACAGGTGGTAGGACAAGAGGAATTGACCTCAAGTTGTGCCAGGGAAGGTTCAGATTGGATATTAGGAAAAATTTTTACACTGAAAGGGTTATTAAGCCTTGGACTGGGCTGCCCAGGGAAGTGGGTGGGGCACCATCCCTGGAGGTATTTAAAAGACAGGTTGACATAGTGCTTAGTGACATGATTTAGTGATGGGTTTTTATCAGAGTTAGGTTGATGGTTGGACTCAATGATCTTAAAGGTCCCTTCCAACCTGGACAATTCTGTGATTCTATGACGTTTTATCTGGAGCAAGTCCAGAGGAGGCCATAGAGATGCTGGGAGGGCTGGAGCCCCTCTGCTGTGAGGACGGGCCAAGAGAGCTGAGGGGGTTCAGCCTGGAGAAAGAGAAAGCTCTGGACAGACCTTAGAGCCCCTTCCAGTCCCTCAAGGGGCTCCAGGAAAGCTGGGGAGGGACTCTGGATCAGGAAGAGGAGCAATGGGACAAGGGGGAATGGTTTTGAAGTGAAAGAGGGGAGATGGAGATGAGATGTGGGGAAGAACTTCTTTGGTGTGAGGGTGGTGAGAGCCTGGCCCAGGTTGCCCAGAGAAGCTGTGGCTGCCCCATCCCTGGAGGGGTTCAAGGCCAGGTTGGAGGGGGCTTGGAGCCACCTGGTGTGGTGGGAGGTGTCCCTGCCCAGGGCAGGGGGGTTGGGGATGTTCTTTAAGGTCCCTTCCAACCCAAACCATTCTATGATTCTATAATGTTTAATGATTCTTTTTTTTTTGGACTGAATTAGCTTCTGACTCGCTACATGACGTCTCATCTCTGACTGGCATATGGCCAAGGGTGGGACTGCAGCAGCAACCCCTTCCATCAGCTTAAGCTGCCATGAAAAGGTCCTTCAAGGTCCTTACGAGGCATTGACAGGGTGCTTGGGCTGGCAGCTGTGACCTCGGAGGCTTCCAACACCTGATAACGTGCTCAGGAGAGTTATCTCTGCAGCAGAGGTACCAAACCCCTCCCAAGCAGCGCTGGCTGCAGTGGGCAGCCCTTTCGTCCAGCAGGAGCGTGACCTCATAAAGAGAAGATCTCTGAATATTTTTTTCCTGTTTCTATTTTTAAATGTGCTTCAAGTTAAAATCCTCAGGTGTTTTTTTTTCTTCAGTGTTGCATGTGCCTTCGTTTCCTCAAGCTGATATTCCTTCATTCCTCCCTCCCTTCTCTTTTCCAAGAGAAATGTCCTAACATTTGCAAAAAGGAACTATTGTTTTTGCACTTTAGAAATGTGAACGTGTCACTATAGCAATTATGTCTTAAACTTAACTAAACAGGCCTAGTGCTGTTAAGCTTAATAGGAACTTTGTCACCTCTGAGCACTTTTCTCTTTATTAATGACTCATTTTAAAGCACATTATCACTGGTGTCACTTTTTCAGTCCTGCCTCACTGCAGTTGGATGTCGCGCTACCCCAGCGCAAGAAGATCTCAGCCCATGGTCTTCTTGGTGGAAACAGCTCTGCAAGTCCTCTCTTGGCTGTTGATGATCAGATCATAGAATCATAGAATGATTTGAGTTGGAAGGGACCTTAAAACCATCGAGTTCCAACCTCCTGCCATGGGCAGGGACACCTCCCACCAGACCAAGTTGCTCAAAGCGGTATCCAGCCTGGCCTTGAACCCCTCCAGGGATGGGGCAGCTACAGCTTCTCTGGGGAACCTGTTCTAGATGCGAGTAGAAGACCAGATAACACCAACCACTGGATAGAAGCAACCAGATGAGCATTAGTACCAGTTGTCAGGTGCCTGTGAGGACTTGGTCACTGGTTCAACACAGGAACAGACTAGTGATACAGTGAGCAGTTTGAGTTTGGAGATAATACTGCTGTAAAGAAGGCCCAGGGACAAAACCAGCATAGAAACTGAACACCTTGAGCTTTGAGGTAGTTCTTCAAGGTTGAACACAGCACATACAACTCCATGTAGCCTGGACCAGGCTGGTACCTCCCGTCACCATGTACAGAAAGACCTCTGCAAACCTACTTTGTATGGACTCAAAATTAAGTTGTTTCCGTTATCCCTAACCACCCAGCTAGACCCTGTTCAGTGAGGAGTCCTCTGAGCTTATCCATAAGTGACCATCCCATGAGTGCCTACAGGTAGAGTTCTCTGCAGGCATCAATGAGGCTCTAGAAGGAGACAGGATCCCAAGTGATTTTAAGCTTGCACATCTGTGATAGTTAAAAGGATTGGATGATGGAGAGCAACTTTTTACAAGGGCATGTAGTGATAGGACAAGGGGTACTGGCTTCAAGCTGGAAGAGGGGAGATTTAGAGTAGGTTTCAGGAATAAATTCTTTGGTGTGAGGGTGGTGAGAGCCTGGCCCAGGTTGCCCAGAGAAGCTGTGGCTGCCCCATCCCTGGAGGGGTTCAGGGCCAGGTTGGAGGGGGCTTTGATCAACCTGGTCTGGTGGGAGGTGTCCCTGCCCAGGGGTTTGTAACTAGATGGCCTTTAAGGTTCCCTCCAATCCAAACCATTCTGTGATTCTATGATTGAGATACACAAGTTCTCATTCACTGGTAGAGCTGTGGTTTCCCTCCAGTTAGTGACCCCTAGTTAGTAGTTTAAAATACCTTGTTGTTGGCTCAGAAGATGCATGAGGACAGTTACCAGCTGCTCAGCTGTGGGAGGATGTTATTAACCTTCTCTAATTAGCTAGCCCTGTGCTCTCAGCTTCCTTATTTTAACCATAGCTACCCTGCATATATGGATATATCACATCTATATATTCCTGTTTAAATGGTCGTTGGACCAGAAAGGGATGGAGAAGTAGGTGAGAGAAGCTCTCCTCTTTTCAACTGGCATCGTCTACTCTGAGCAAGGTTTAGGAAGGTGATGCACGGATTTATCTGTCTTGGTAGGTGGTGGTGACAGTCCTTGTGTCTGTCACCTGAAGGTTTCCCCCGAGTCCTGATAATCCGAAGTGTTATAACTCCTAACTATTATCGGGCACTTCCAGAATAGCCAGGGTGGGAAGACCTCCCCCAGCAAACCCCCTGCTTGCTGCTCCCAGCTCTCACCCTCCCAAAAGAGAGGTAATCTCCTGCCCAGATATTTCTCTCTGGTGTCAAAGGGTTTGAGAAGCGCACAAGAGAGGCCAATCCTGGCATTCATCGCAGCAAGGCTTTGGAAACCTGAGCGTGTACAACCAAGAAAGGTGTCTTTGAGCAGTTCCCACCAGCAGGAGTAACTTAGACTCCCTCACACCCAGTGTATGTATCCCTGACTGGGCTCTGGGATGGGCAGTACATCATCTATTTCTCCGTGAGCCTTTGCTCAAGGTCCAGATAATGACTCTTGGATCACAGAAACATAGAAGCATGGAATCATAGAATGGTTTGGGTTGGAAAGGACCTTAAAGACCATTGAGTTCCAACCCCCTGCCCTGGGCATGGACACCTCCCACCAGACCATGTTGTTCCAAGCCCCCTCCAACCTGGCCTTGAACCCCTCCAGGGATGGGGCAGCCACAGCTTCTCTGGGCAACTTGGGCCAGGGTCTCACCACCTTCACAGCAGAGAACTTCTTCCCCACATCTCATCTCAAGCTCCCCTCTTTCAGTGTCAAACCCTTCCCCCTCCTCCTATGGCTCCCTTCCCTGATCCAGAGTCCTTCCCCATCTCTCCTGGAGCCCCTTGAGGGACTGGAAGGCTGCAGTGATTCTCACACCCACTCCAGTTCTGTGCCTGCTGCTCTCCTGTAGCCTTGTGACTCCTCAGCTATCTATCACAGCACATTGACTCCGACACCCTGTGAGCGTGCAGGTTTAGTGCTGCTCTGCCAGGCTCAGCAAAGGCTTCTAAATATATTAGTGAAGGAGAAAGATCTGGGATGGCTTCCAATTTTAACCAAGGTCACATTGGTGAGTGCTGGTGTGCAGCGCCAGGATGTTACACACAGCATCTTTCACAAGAGCTGTGTTCCAGCTGCCCACAGCCTTTCTGTAGGGCAGCAGGAGGAATTGGGAAAGGATGGCAGAAACAAGAAGCCTGGGAGATACCTAAAATCTTGCTATGGGTGTGTTGTGTAGCTCGGGATCTTTGTAACCCTGGTTATTTTTCCACCGAAACAACCCCAAACCCTGTTACTCACCTGCCTCAAATGGTAGACTCGGGCGTAATGTTTTTCAAAGAGCTCAGAGCTTTGGGCTCTTGGATTCATCCTAGCAGACAATTTTCCCATTAGGAAGCAGCCAAATGCTCCAGGGAAGCACAGACTGCTGGAAACAGCACCTGCATTCCAGATTTACCCAAGTCTCTTGATGATGCATCCTAAGAAGAGTTCTCCTCCTAGCCACAAGAAAGGGCTGGGAAAGTTTAGGCAAGGCCAAGGACTGGAGGTGAGACACATCACAGGGGAAGGTTTGAAATCCCCCCTCTGGCAGGGCTGACTCTCTGCGACTCTCTCCATGGGAAACGGAAGAGACCTGGACTTTTAATTGCAGCCCTGGACTGGAGGAGGAGGCCCAGGAGGAGCAAAAAGAGAGAGGAATAAAGAAGAGATGCATAATTTGAGAGAGCAGGGGAAGAGACGGGCTGCTCAGGCTGAGGACAAGCATCAGCCAGTTTCTGAGCCTGGCAGAAAAAAAAGCAGAAGGAGGTTTTACTGTCGTTGGCTCTTCAGGAGCTCACTAGGGCTGGGGCATCTTCCCCATTTCTGCAGAAAGGCGGTGGAGAGCCCTGTGGTCCCCCAGGAGCAGGAGAAGGGCAAAGTCTGGTGGAAGAAGGAGCAGGTTGCTATAAATTACCTCTCCATCTTCTGAGGCTCAGTGACCAGGGGCCGTGCTGGTGTCTCGCTTAAGGCTGATAAATGTGGTGTTGGAAAGGACACTGGGAACATCCTCGTGCTCCATTGTGATGTGTTTTCCCCTCGTTATTCATTTATGGTGGGGCAGAAGGTAGGGGTTAAAAAGGAGAGGGGCTTTTTGCAGGGGCACGTAGCAATAGGACAAGGGGGAACAGTTTTAAATTGAAAATGGGGAGATGGAGATGAGATCTGGGGAAGAACTTCCTTGGTGTGAGGGTGGTGAGAGCCTGGCCCAGGTTGCCCAGAGAAGCTGTGGCTGCCCCATCCCTGGAGGGGTTCAGGGCCAGGTTGGAGGGGGCTTGGAGCAACCTGGTGTGGTGGGAGGTGTCCCTGCCCAGGGCAGGGGGTTGGAACTGGATGGTCATTAATGTTCCTTCCAACCCAAACCATTCTATGGTTCTATGATGTTATTCTGCCTGTCTCTCCATCTAAAACTATCAGATGTATTTCAAGCTGGCAAAGGAAGTCCCAAAGATACACTTATGCCTCAGGTGGAAAAGAGGTGCAGGTGGAAGAGAAAGATCTTCTCAGTGCCCCAGTGAGGGGAAAGCTGTCAGGGGAGGTTCCCTGAAACATCACTAGGGCAGAACAGTGTTACAGAAGGCATTGGCCGCAGGATGAGCGTCGGGCAGGCTGCAGAGCATCCAGCTGTGCCACGCTACTCTGGTTCTCTGAGGCCAGCCTTAGTTGCTAATGTGCTTTGTCAGGAGAGCAGGCGATGTTTTGTCTCCTTGCCTTTATTTTTAGCTGCCTTGGGTCAGCAAAAAAAACTCAAGACAGTAGCATTAGGAGACCTGCATCTCCAGATCTAATCAGCTGGCTCTGCACCATCCCCTATGCCAATAACTAGCCCGTGCTTGGTAATTTCTCTCCAGCTCATCTTGCTCCCACTGGCTGGTGCCTCCACCTTCTCCTGATGATCCCAGCAGGTGGCTGTGGTACCCTGCCCCAACTTCACAGCGTGGAGATCTCCAAGGTCTGCTCTTGGCATAATCCTAGCCTTGCTCCAAGGCTTTGGAAGTAACCTCATTCCTCTGCTCATCCCACCGGAGTGTCTGCATCCCATTCCTGCCCCCCTGCATCTTGAGATCCATACAGAGGAGCTTCTTCCTGCCCTTGTGGAACCCACAGGCTTTCCTCCATCCCATGAAGAAGCAACCAATGTGCTGAGGGGGACAGAAACTTCCTATGGATTTGTCCCTAAGTCAGGCCATGCCTGAGATGACTGGTGGCCTTTGGAGCTGCTGGTGTGCTAGGAAATTGGCTGCTCATCTTTGGTGAGCTCCAAACACACTGCTCTGGCTCCCCAACGCTGGCTGGAGGACCAGGGTAACGGCAGGGATTTTAGTCTCCTGTTGTCCTTCCCTTCAGTTCATGAGCAGAGGTTGAAAAAACCAATGTCACAAGCCACAGTGGGAGCAAGAGCTGGGCAGAGTCTCCAAACCGAAGCATAGTTTTGGTCTAGAAATCATCTAACAGCGTCTTGCAAAACCTCCAGGATTTCATGGGCTGGACTCGAGCAGAAATGCCACAGGCAGCGCTGCCAACCCCAAGCATTCAAATACCATGAGTCAGCCCCCCACTCCCTCCCCTTTCCCCCCCAACTCTTCCAACTCTCCTTTCCTTTCTGGGTTTGGTTTTTTTTTATATTTTTTTGAACTGTAAGTTTAAACGTGGTTCATATTTTCCAGGTTCCTCTGCTCCTCTTCTCCCCCACCTTTCAGAAGGGCTGGAAACTTGACTGTTTTTCGGCTGAAGGGGGCTATTTCTAAAAGGAAGAGGAGATTTGATGCTCTAAATCCCCGGAGCGGGGCCCTAAGGGACGTTGTTATGTGACTTAGGCTAAATTTGGGCAATTTGGCAGCGCATCAGTCTAGCTCCTTATTTAATTACCTGCAGATCTTGCCTTGTCATTAACACCAGAGGTCAAGGTGCTGGCAGGAGCTCTGTGATTTGTGGATGCGTGTTTAGCTTATAAAAACACCCCTGTCTCTGCCTCCCAGCGAGCCCTCCATGCTCATCCAGCTGTTACAGCTGTTCTCCCCCATCCTGAGCTCCTCCAGCTGACTCTGCTCCTCCTTGCCTCATGCAATGCCTCTGCCTCACACTCGCTGCAGCAGCAACTTCGCATCCCAAATGCTCATTAAAATCAGTATATTTTGATAAAGGTGGACCAGGAAATGTTGGGGGTTTTTCCTCTGGGGCATTCAAGGGAAAGGGAAGCAGAGAAGAAGACAAGTGAGAGGAGGCTGAGGAGCATCTAGCAAGTTGTTTGAGTAAAGGAAAAGCATCTACCAGGATGCAGCACATGTGAGTCTACTGAGTCCTGCAACGTCTCTCAGCCACATGAAACGCACCATGCTTGCAGCTGAGGGATCTCCAGCCTACATTTGTACCACAGACTTTAAAACCAGCTTCATCCCAGGGTTCTTCTTTTATGGAACTTGATGAGAGAGAGTTGTAACTCCTCATGGAAGACCAAAAAAAAAACAGTGTTCTTGTCATACTCAGGCCCCCCTGAAGATCATGGTTTGGGGCTGAGGATTTCCTCCAAACCATGGGTTGCTCCTTAGGACATCCTCTAAGCCCTATATGAGTCTTTTTACCTGCAGATACTTAACTGCCTGCTGACATTACAACAGGAAAATGTTACTCCAAAGGGACAGAACTTCCCTTATTCCTGGATTATTGAAGCCTTGCAGCTACCATGGGCTTTTGTAGAGGATCCTAGTAGTCCCCGTCCTGCCCTGCACTGAGAATCACACAATCACAAAATTGTAGGGGTTGGAAGGGACCTCTGGAGATCATCTAGTCCAATGCCCTGCCAGACCAGGGCCACCTAGAGCAGGTTGCACAGGAATGTGTCCAGGTGGGGTTTGAAGATCTCCAGAGAAGGAGACTCCACCACCTCTCTGGGCAGCCTCTTCTAGCGCTATGTCACCCTCACAGGAAAGAAGTTCCTCCTCATGTTGAGATAGAACTTATGTTCAAGTTTGGGCCCATTGCCTCTTGTCCTGTCTCTGGGCACCACTGAAAAAAGCCTGGCCCCATCCTCCTGACACCCACCCTTGAAGTATTTATAGGCCTTGATCAGATGCCCCCTCAGTCTTCTCTTCTCCAGACTCAAAAGCCCCAAGTCCCTCAGCCTTTCCTCAGCAGAGAGATGCTCCAAGCCCCTCCTCATCTCTGTACCCTCTGCTGTCCCCTCTCCAGCAGTTCCCTGTCCTTCTGGAACTGGGGAGCCCAGAACTGGACACAGTGCTCCAGATGGGGCCTCCCCAGGGCAGATCAGATGGGGAAGATGACCTCCCTCAACCTGCTGGCCACGTTCTTTTAATGCACCCCGGGCTCACAGCAGACCGTAACTCTGATGCTGCGAGCAGCATTGCATGCTTGGCTGTCACAGCCTGCAGGACCTGAAGGGTCTGCAGAGCCCAGGATGCTGGTCCACGTTCCTGAGAGGACAGTTTGGTGGGCTGCAGCAGGAGGAGAGCACGCCTGTGATGGGTTTGGAGCCTGGCAGAGGGATGGATGGCTGCAGACAGGCAGTCTCTGGCACCCCTGTGTGGCCACCTCCACAACCACAGCCCGGAGGGGCAAGCAGAAAAGCCAGGGGAGCACTTTCAAAGGGTCCACAGGGGACCTTAAACCCTGTCTTGTGGAGCCAGCAAGTCCATGAGAAGGATGGGAGCCCGTTTGCCCTCCACGCAAGGCCAGGAGGTCCTCATGGACTGGGGCACCTGAAGCAAAGCGTTAAGGAGGGGACCAGGCTTTTGGGTTTCAGCGCCTGGGCACAGCCAGGGTGGACCTTCTCTGCTGTCTTCCTACATCTGGGGCAGGGGAGCAAGAAAATGAGCTTTTTTACGCTGATTGACTGCTGTCCGTTGGAGATACAAACTGTATCTACACAGAGAGCTTGTGGTGACAGCTTGTCCATTCCCCCCCCAAATTGCTTCTTTGGTAAAACAGCTGAGAAACCAAAAATAACCAAAAATAACCTAAAATACCACTCCAGTGCTGCTCACGGCTGGGCCGGCATCAGGGAGCACAACCAGGCACTGCAGGTGGAAAGCTCTGCAGAGGGCTGACCTCCCTGCTCCTATCCAAGGTCAGGGGGTCCCTGAGACCTTCCAGTCCCCATCCAGTCCCCCCCAGTCATCACCAGATCCCAGCAGGAGAGCGAGACGCTGCTCCCATGGGACCTGGCTTGGAGACAGTGTGCCCCAGCATGGTGCCCCAAGAAAAGAGGACCTCCTTCATCTGGCCTCCAGCTCATCCTGATGTTTAACCCATCCCTCTCATTGCATTTCCTCTCCAATCTACTCCCCTGATTTAATTTCTCTTCCTAGGAAACTTGGAAAAGGTGGATTTTCCCCAACCCTGTCTCATACCCGTCATTATACCTCTCAGGAGAGGTGGGGAAGCACTCGGAGGGGTCAGACCCACCATCCAAAGGTGTCAGGGTTGGAAGCAGGACTCAGATTTCTTGTCTCTGGACAAGTGCTCACCATAGATGGGAGCAGGGCTGGTCCTTACAAACATCAGTGTCTCCTGGGCCATCTAGTGTGGGCCACGTGTGGGCAGCCATGGAGCTGCCATGCTCAGGCAGGTGATGGGCAGGAGCAAGATGAGCCTGGAAGGGCTCTTCTCCAAATGGTGGAGAGTGTAGATCATAGAATGATAGAACCATAGCATGGTTCTTCAGGTTGGAAGGGACCTTAAAGATCATCTAGTTCCAATCCCCCGGCCTTAGAGCTCAGATGCATTTGGAGAAAAAGTTGGCAGTGGACTCGGTGCCACTTCAGTGCCATCAAATGCTACCTTCTGCGTGGCACCATGGCCATTAAGAAGGCATCTGGGCCAAGGAGAGTGGGCTGTGCACCACCCACCCTACCAGCACCCAACAGGCCACCAGCTGGTGCTGAGCAAGCTGCATCAGTCATAGGCAGAGGTGAAGTCCAAATCCTAAAATCAAAGGCCCTCATGCTTTTGGGTTGTGGGGTGGATGCAGAGGAACACAGGAGAGGCCCAGGAGATTTGCCCAGAGAAGTTGTGGATGTCCTGTCCCTGGAGGTGTTCAAGGCCAGGATGAGGGCTTTGAGCAACCTGGTCGCGTGGGAGGTTCCCTGCCCATGGCAGGGGGTTGGAACTCAGTGGTCTTTAAGGTCCCTTCCAACCCAAAGCATTCCATGATTCTATGATCTCCTAAGTGAGATCCTTCCCAGTACCAAGCTGCATCTCTGACACACAGCCAGCTTCTCCAGCAGGGTGGCCAGCTCTGAGTAGACATAGCCCTAGACTTTCTCCTGTGCGTGAAAGAACTTCCTGGTGTCCCACCAGACCTTCATACCTGAGGCCAATTCTCTGGCAGAGTCCTGTACTTTCAAATTGTCATAATCTGAAATAAGCGGCAGCACTAATTAACCCTGGTAGCACTTTCCCCAATGCAAGTGATGTTCAGAGATGAGGAAGAGGTCTCAAGCTGTGCCCATGCAGTCCAAAGACTGAGAGCAGAGAAGATACAGTCACATACGGGTGTGGAGATGGCCTCTGGAGAACAAAATACCCATTACTTCCAGGAGAAGAACAAGAGAGCACCCAAAGGAAGTCAAGGAGCAAGTTAAAACTTTAAAGTATCTTCTTGCAAAGATGCAGCCATGGGACTTCCTGCTACGGCTTGTCTCTGCCTTTTCATCTCTCTGACCCCATCTCCAACCCTGGCTTCAGGAAGGCCCTGAGCTGTATTCCTGGGGGAAGGGCTGGTTAGAAGAAACCAGAGCTTCTGCATCTTCTTGGGTGCTGCATCCAGTCCCACCTTTCACTGGGTGGGTCACTTCTTACCGTGCTGTTCCTGGCAGCATTTCCCCAAGCCATCTCCATCCCCAAAAGGTTGGGAGATAATATTGTGTCCCCATGGTGAGGTCAGAGCTTGCTCTACCATCCTGAGCCAGGCTGACACTAGGTCTGGAGCAGGTTTGACCATGGTTGGAGGGATCTCACAAGGATGTCTTCAGCCTCAGGATGCTTTCAGGCAGTGGAAACGACTCCCAAACTTCTCTTGGTGGGAGCGCCCAGCTCAGGACCCTGCCTGGGCACCGAAATCTCAGTGGTGAACATCTCTGCAGTGACAGGAGCACCCTCAGCAGCTGGCATGTCCAGACCAGATGACAAACGGCTTTGCCAGGCAACCAGTGGGAAATCCATCCTGCCATGCGTGGTAGCTGGGATGGGAGCAGGTGCTGGGGCCTTTTCTGGTGTCCCCATCTCCATTATCAACCAGTGCTTTTTCCCTGCTGACCATATCCCTCCCCAAAGTAGACCTTCCTGATGGACCTCCAAACAAGAAGCCTTAAAACCTTCCTCTGATCCTGTAGGAACCCTGCCAGGATGTTTTGACGCCGAGGTGGCAGAAGGACCCACTTGCTCGTCACAGACATGAGGCCCTGTGGTGGGTCACTGGGGGAAGGGACAACCTCAGGGACAGCTGGGAACATGCCATTCCTCCTTGTTGGCTCCAAGGCACGAAGGAAAAACTTCATCTTGTGCAAGAGCCTGGGCAGGGAGGGATGGGTGACATGAAGGAAGGGCTGCAAGAGCAGAAGATCTCATGGATCTGGTTTGACAACAAGGACAAGGGGCTGCGGGTGGCCAGGGAACATGGTGGCTAATGCAATATGATGAGACAACCTGTCCCATATGGTCCTTCATGGCAGCTTGTGGGGCCATTGGTGGCCTTATCGTGGCTGGGACAGCAGCATGATGGTTCCCATTGTGGCTGGGTGGAGGAGATGTGGTGGGTGGAGGAGATGTGGTGGGTGGGAGTTGCAGCATGTGAGGGCTGAACCTTAGCAGATTGTTGACATGGTCCTTCACCACAGACCAACCTGCTGAGCTCCCATCCCCACCACCCTCAGCATCCCTCCTGCTCTCCTCCCTTTCCGTGGGGTTCTCCATAAGGTCCTTCTGTGCCACCCCCCATGGTGCTGTAGGACAAGGTTTGGGAAATGCCTTGCATGGGGTGAGGTGGGAATGGTCCCCCCACGTCCTCTTCCTGCATGTGCAAGCAGGGGATTGGGGGGTGCAGGCAGGGGATTAGGGGGGTACAGGCAGGTGTTTTGGGGGTGCAGGCAGGGGATTGGGGTTGCAGAAAGGTGTTTGGGGAGTGCAGGCAGGGATTAGGGGGGTGCAGGCAGGGATTAGGTGGTGCAGGCAGGGGTTTGAGGGTGCAGGCAGGGGATTGGGGGTGCAGGCAGG
>NW_015091300.1:1982973-2001133 GCF_001431845.1 Calidris pugnax | reverse complement strand
ATGGGATGGGATGGGATGGGATGGGATGGGATGGGATGGGATGGGATGGGATGGGATGGGAGCTGCTATGGAAGCTCTCCTGCTGCCCACTGACCCCCCAGGAGATCCGGCTGCTGAACAGGGGCTTGCAAAGGAGGAGAGCTGGCCCTGCGCATGGCCAAGGGGTCTGAGTATCTCCCACACTCACTGCCTGCGTGAGTGCAGCTGGTGCCACCAAGAGCAGATCCAGCTGGCCACCAACACTTGGGAAAGATGCTCTGGGAGGCTCTTGCAGCTTCACACCAAAGAAAACCCACTAGAGGTAGCTCTTCCTTTCAGCAGGTTGAAAATATGTCATGAGTTTTGACAGTCTCAGTGGGTTGACAAGGCACAGAGAGAAGCAAAACCATGGATTTAATTGTTGCAGGAAGAGGAAGCGAAGAGGAGCACTGTTTTCAGGATAACATTCAAGACTGTGATGGAAAGGCAACCACATCCTGCACTGCATCAAAAAGAAGCATGGCCAGCAGGTCAAGGGAGGGGATTCTGCCCCTCTACTCTGCCTGGTGAGACCCCAGCTCTGCAGTCCCAGCACAGGATGGACATGGACCTGTTGGAACGGGGCCAGAGGAGGCCACGGAGATGCTGGGAGGGCTGGAGCCCCTCTGCTGTGAGGACAGGCTGAGAGAGTTGGGGGGGTTCAGCCTGGAGAAGAGAAGGCTCTGGGGAGACCTTAGAGCTCCTTCCAGTCCCTCAAGGGGCTCCAGGAAAGCTGGGGAGGGACTCTGGATCAGGGAGGGGAGCCATAGGATGAGGGGGAAGGGTTTGACACTGAAAGAGGGAAGATGGAGATGAGATGTGGGGGAGAACTTCTTTGGTGGGAGGGTGGTGAGAGCCTGGCCCAGGTTGGCCAGAGAAGCTGTGGCTGCCCCATCCCTGGAGGGGTTCAAGGCCAGGTTGGAGGGGGCTTGGAGCAACCTGGTCTGGTGGGAGGTGTCCCTGCCCATGGCAGGGGGTTGGAACTGGATGATCTTTAAGGTCCCTTCCAACCCGAACCATTCTATGATTCTATGACTGATTCTCTGAAATACAGCATCATAAATACGGACTCAATCTCATATATGAACCGTAAATATAAGATGCTGTGTGGCTTAAGTAGCACGCTAGGGTCTTTCCTGAGACAAAACTGTTTCAGATGGGTGGTAAGTATTTAGCTTAATCTCCATTTGTCCGGTTTAACTTGTACCCCTTGTGGCAGCAGAGCCTGTTTGCTGCAGAAATTGGTGCAGAAGAGTGGACCCGAGATGGCTCAGCCCCAGGCCAGGGTTTGACGCACCCAGGTCTGACGGCGGTGGCTTCCTTAGATGACAGAGAGAACATGTCCCTGCCTTAAGGAAACCATTTTACCCCTTAAGGGCGACACAGATGGTGAGGGGTCTGGAGAATAAGTCTTATGAGGAGCGGCTGAGGGAACTGGGGTTATTCAGCCTGGAGAAGAGGAGGCTGAGGGGAGACCTTCTCGCTCTCTACAACTCCCTGAAAGGAGGGTGTAGAGAGGTGGGGGTCGGTCTCTTTTCTCAAGTCACAGGCAACAGGACGAGTGGAATGGGGGGCACCAGGATGGGGAGCACCAGGATGTGGGATATCAGGGTGGCGGAGGAGGGTACTAGGATGGGGACCAGTATAGGGCAGGTACCAAGACGCAGGAGGATATTGGGGTGTAACCAGAGCAGGATGCAGGAGCACTGGGATTACAGAGATGCAGGAGCACCAGGACGTGGAGCATCAGGATGGGGGAAGGCTGCTGGATTGCAGGAGCATGGGGATGGAGGAACACCGGGCTGGGGGAGCATCAGACACGAGCCCATGGGATGGGATGGGATGGGATGGGATGGGATGGGATGGGATGGGATGGGATGGGATGGGAGCTGCTATGGAAGCTCTCCTGCTGCCCACTGACCCCCCAGGAGATCCGGCTGCTGAACAGGGGCTTGCAAAGGAGGAGAGCTGGCCCTGCGCATGGCCAAGGGGTCTGAGTATCTCCCACACTCACTGCCTGCGTGAGTGCAGCTGGTGCCACCAAGAGCAGATCCAGCTGGCCACCAACACTTGGGAAAGATGCTCTGGGAGGCTCTTGCAGCTTCACACCAAAGAAAACCCACTAGAGGTAGCTCTTCCTTTCAGCAGGTTGAAAATATGTCATGAGTTTTGACAGTCTCAGTGGGTTGACAAGGCACAGAGAGAAGCAAAACCATGGATTTAATTGTTGCAGGAAGAGGAAGCGAAGAGGAGCACTGTTTTCAGGATAACATTCAAGACTGTGATGGAAAGGCAACCACATCCTGCACTGCATCAAAAAGAAGCATGGCCAGCAGGTCAAGGGAGGGGATTCTGCCCCTCTACTCTGCCTGGTGAGACCCCAGCTCTGCAGTCCCAGCACAGGATGGACATGGACCTGTTGGAACGGGGCCAGAGGAGGCCACGGAGATGCTGGGAGGGCTGGAGCCCCTCTGCTGTGAGGACAGGCTGAGAGAGTTGGGGGGGTTCAGCCTGGAGAAGAGAAGGCTCTGGGGAGACCTTAGAGCTCCTTCCAGTCCCTCAAGGGGCTCCAGGAAAGCTGGGGAGGGACTCTGGATCAGGGAGGGGAGCCATAGGATGAGGGGGAAGGGTTTGACACTGAAAGAGGGGAGATGGAGATGAGATGTGGGGAAGAACTTCTTTGGTGTGAGGGTGGTGAGAGCCTGGCCCAGGTTGGCCAGAGAAGCTGTGGCTGCCCCATCCCTGGAGGGGTTCAAGGCCAGGTTGGAGGGGGCTTGGAGCAACCTGGTCTGGTGGGAGGTGTCCCTGCCCATGGCAGGGGGTTGGAACTGGATGATCTTTAAGGTCCCTTCCACCCCGAACCATTCTATGATTCTATGACTGATTCTCTGAAATACAGCATCATAAATACGGACTCAATCTCATATATGAACCGTAAATATAAGATGCTGTGTGGCTTAAGTAGCACGCTAGGGTCTTTCCTGAGACAAAACTGTTTCAGATGGGTGGTAAGTATTTAGCTTAATCTCCATTTGTCCGGTTTAACTTGTACCCCTTGTGGCAGCAGAGCCTGTTTGCTGCAGAAATTGGTGCAGAAGAGTGGACCCGAGATGGCTCAGCCCCAGGCCAGGGTTTGACGCACCCAGGTCTGACGGCGGTGGCTTCCTTAGATGACAGAGAGAACATGTCCCTGCCTTAAGGAAACCATTTTACCCCTTAAGGGCGACACAGATGGTGAGGGGTCTGGAGAATAAGTCTTATGAGGAGCGGCTGAGGGAACTGGGGTTATTCAGCCTGGAGAAGAGGAGGCTGAGGGGAGACCTTCTCGCTCTCTACAACTCCCTGAAAGGAGGGTGTAGAGAGGTGGGGGTCGGTCTCTTTTCTCAAGTCACAGGCGACAGGACGAGAGGAAATGGCCTCAAGTTGCGCCAGGGGAGGTTCAGGCTGGATATTAGGAAAAAATTTTTCACTGAAAAGGGTTATCTGACATTGGAATGGGCTGCCCAGGGAGGTGGTTGAGGCCCCATCCCTGGAGGTGTTCAAAAGAGGGGTTGATGTAGTGCTGGGAGGTATGGTTTAGTGATGATGCTCCTTGATTGTTGTGTGGGTGTCTATTTTTGTCAGTTAGGTTGACGGTTGGACAAGATGATCTTTAAGGTCCCTTCCAACCTAGAAGATTCTGTGATTCTGTGACTTGAGAGCTGAAAAACGGCAGGGAAGCACGAGGTTGGTTTTAAGTCAAGGCTGAGAGGCTTTGAGCGTGAGATCTGCTTGTTCTGAATTCCAGAAGGACGTGATCATTCAAGATCATTCAAAGACGAGATCATTCCATTCGGTGTAGGAGTTACCGGCAACCTCTCCTGAAGGCACCGGTTGGCTTGGTGACCTTTTTTTTCTAATATCTAACATTTGCATTAAGTATTATCTCATATATACGTATACCATTTCTACATTTAACTGTGTTTTTAATCCCATCTTCTCTTCAAGGACGGACTCACGGAGAAGTGTGGCCTTTTTACTGGTCTACCAACCTGGTCTAGTTGGGGGTGTCCCTGACTGCGGGGAGGTGGGACTAGATGACCTTTGGAGGTCCCTTCCGGCCTGGGCAATTCTATGATTCTATGATTCTATGATTCTACTTAAAATGAAATAGGGCTTCTTCCTGCTCTCCGTGTCAAGAACCCGAATATTGAAGTTGTTTTTTAAATTTGTCTCTTTCCTGCTTTTTTTTTTTCTCCCCCTAACTTCTAGGTTGGGTAAAACAATAAACCTTAGGCTTTGGGCTTTGTGAAGCTTTTGGAAACAACGGTGCGATAGCGCTGCTGTTAACACGGTCGGGACGGGGTCCGGGCATTTGGGATGTGAAAGGATTCAGCTGACTTGGTGTGTCTCCGATGCTAAAGCTTGACGAGGCCAAAGGGGCAGGGAGCTCCATGGCAGCCAAACAACAGAGGAGCTTCGTGGGCATCTTAATCCTCTTCCTCGTCTCTACGGGGAGAGGCTCGTTCCTCCCAGCAGAGGAGCCTGCTTCTCAGTCACTTCGCAGAGGACACCAAGTTGTGTGGGAGTGTTGATCTCCTTGAGGGTAGGAAGGCTCCACGGAGGGATCTGGACAGGACGGACGGATGGGCTGAGGCCAACAGTGTGAGGTTCAACGAGACGCAGTGCCAGGTCCTGCGTTTGGGTCACACCAACCCCATGGAGGCTCCAGGCCTGGGGCAGAGTGGCTGGAGCTGCCTGGTGGAAAAGGACCTGGGGGTGTTGGTCGACTGTCGGCTGAACATGAGCCAGCAGTGTGCCCAGGTGGCCAAGAAGGCCACCAGCATCCTGGCCTGCATCAGGAACAGTGTGGCCAGCACTGAGGCCTTGAAACCTGCGTACCACAGCTGGCTACAAAGTAAATATTTTCACAAATTCAGACTCTCCGGCTGGAGCTGCCTGGTGGAAAAGGACCTGGGGGTGTTGGTCGACTGTCGGCTGAACATGAGCCAGCAGTGTGCCCAGGTGGCCAAGAAGGCCACCAGCATCCTGGCCTGCATCAGGAACAGTGTGGCCAGCACTGAGGCCTTGAAACCTGCGTACCACAGCTGGCTACAAAGTAAATATTTTCACAAATTCAGACTCTCCGGTCTTCTAAAAGTGCAGTTTTCCCAGGCATTAGGAGAGAAAGTACTCCTCAAACCTGGACAGCGGTGAAGAGGAATAACCCACGTCAGTGAACACAGCCATCTCACGAGCAGCAAACGTCCAAGGCTGGAACAAGCTCTGGAACCACAGGAGAAGGCAGTCAACACCTCACGGTGGCTGTTGAGGACCTGACTCAGCTTGCCCTGGGGCTTGACTGCTGCCAGCCAAGGCTCAGGTGTGGAGAAAGGGCTGGGAAAAAGGAAGCTACCGGTTTGTCAGGGTCAGGGTGGTGAGAACCTGTTCTCACCGTGGTCGTGAGCTGTAATTTGTTCTCCACGTGATCGACTGTTGCATGAAACCTATAAAAAAAACCAACAAAATATTCAGCTGCTGGGGTCGACGACTCTGTTTGGCTATGCCTTATGTAAACTCTGCTGCCACCTTTCACCTGCCGTGAACTTCAAGAGGGGCCCAGGGTGGTGGTTTCAAAGGCTGCTTTGTCTGCGCCGGCGTTCAAAGCCAGAGCTGCCTTTGGATGTGGTGTTAGATAGAATCATAGAATCATAGAATTGATGAAGTTGGAAGGGACCTTCCAGATCATCGAGTCCGATAGATAGCATGGCACGCTGGGAGTCTATATGCAGATTTTCCCCAAGTAGCAGTTGCTGCTGTAGCATTACAAGGTATTGTTTTTTCTGTTGTTTTTTACAGATATGTGTGAAAATACTGTTCAAGCTAAATAGATTTTATTTACTTTCTGGGATTTTGATGGTGGGTGCCCTCTACTTTTGCTTTGTGCAGTGCCAACACTGAAATTGTGGATCTGGAAAGTCCTTGACTTGAAGGTCCCAAATCTGAAGCCAAACCCTTTCAAATCTGAAAGTTTGTGAATCTGATCTTTGGATCCAGCCCATTAAAAGAAAGGAGCACAAGCTGTGAAATCGGATCTAAAGGTGGGTCTGTGCTCAGGATTTGGTGCTTCTTAAGGTATTTTTAAGAACTACCTTTTGGACTCTCACCCAACAGGCCAAGGAACAGGTGATGGGACAATAGGAAACAGCGTCAAGTTGCGCCAGAGGAGGTTCAGATTGGATATTAGGAAATATTTGTGGTGCAGGAGGAACAAGGCAAGTCCCAGCTCTCGTCTCCAAGAAGTTCTGGTGTTAAGAGGAGGGAAGGGGATGGGGAAAGACTGGGCTGTGGGTCTGGAGGACACGCGCTTGATGTGGAACTAGTTATGGAGTGCAGTGGGACCACGGAAGAACTCCTCAGTCCGGTCCTTGGTGAAGGTATCATGACTCCAGGAGCAGAAAAGACCTCTGCTACTCTGAGGTGTTCTCCCAGAATTCCCATATATTATAGGGAATTATATATCCTCATTATTATGGGGAATAATATATTTCCATATATTATGGGGAATTACATATGCGGCTGAGGGAACTGGGGGTGCTCAGCTTGGAGAAAAGGAGGCTGAGGGGAGACCTTCTCGCTCTCTCCAACTCCCTGAAAGGAGGGTGTAGCCAGGGGGGGTCGGTCTCTTCTCCCAAGGAACAGGCCATGGGACAAGAGGAAATGGTCTCAAGTTGCACCAGGGGAGGTTTAGGATGGATTTTAGGAAAAATCTCTTCACCGAAAGGGTTATCAAGCCTTGGCACAGGCTGCCACAGGTGGAGTCACCATCCCTGCAGGTATTCAAAAGCCAGGCAGACGTGGCGCTGAGGGACGTGGGTTAGTGATGATTTTTGTCAGTGCTGGGTTGATGGTTGGACTCGAAATGTCCCTTCCAACATGGACAATGCTGTGATTCTATGATTATTACAAGGAAGAGCATATTCCCATATATTATGCAGATGTGGTTTTACCAAGACCTCTACGAAGTCCTCTGACCCCACGGGAGTCAGGCAGCAGAAAACAAAGACATGCACAAACAATAATATAACGTTGAAGATGGGATATAGAGACCTCCTTATATATGTTGGAGGTATCTCAGCTGCTCAGGGCCATCAGGTATATTATCTGATCTCCAGTCTTGCAGCACTGTGAGGCATCTTGGTGCTCTCAGTGCCTGAGAACTGGTTGATGGCTAAGTCTTTTGCAAAGAGCTCATCTAATTCATACAAACTCCAGTCTC
This sequence comes from Calidris pugnax, assembly GCF_001431845.1. NCBI lineage: Eukaryota > Metazoa > Chordata > Aves > Charadriiformes > Scolopacidae > Calidris > Calidris pugnax. The sequence goes on along the minus strand of NW_015091300.1, from coordinate 1,993,857 downwards.
TTAAAACCCAAAACTCTTCTCCCTCCAGAGATATTTTCCTTAGAACCACAGAATCATGGAATCACAGGATGGTTCGGGTTGGAAGGGATATTAAAGACCATTCAGTTCCAACCCCCTGCTCTGGGAAGGGACACCTCCCACCAGACCAGGTTGCTCCAAGCCCCCTCCAACCTGGCCTTGAACCCCTCCAGGGATGGGGCAGCCACAGCTTCTCTGGGCAACCTGGGCCAGGCTCTCACCACCCTCACACCAAAGAAGTTCTTCCTATCATCTCATCTCCATCTCCCCTCTTTCAGTGTCAAACCCTTCCCCCTCATCCTATGGCTCCCCTCCCTGATCCAGAGGCCCTCCCCAGCTTTCCTGGAGCCCCTTGAGGGACTGGAAGGGGCTCTAAGGTCTCCCCGGAGCCTTCTCTTCTCCAGGCTGAACCCCCCCAACTCTCTCAGCCTGTCCTCACAGCAGAGGGGCTCCAGCCCTCCCAGCATCTTTGTGGCTTCCTCTGGTCCCGCTCCAACAGGTCCATGTCCTTCCTGTGCTGAGGACTCCAGAGCTCAGAGGACGCAGTACTCCAGGTGGGGTTCTTCACGTGTTTTGTAACCCGGTGTCCTCACAGGGTGGTCACAGCCAGAGATGCCGCGAGGTTTGACACTTCCCTTTGCATCTGCGCACACCCAAATCATTTATCTGGGATTTCTGAGGTGATGTCTGCCTGTGGATCTTTCCCAAGGTGAGCAGGAATAGACTTGCTGAGCTCCAGGCCAGGAGGGATGGTCTCCTCGGATGCCCTCTCTTATGCAGCCCAAAGGACCGCACCCTCTAATCCCCATACAACGTCCACCGTTTCGCTTAAGCCCTGGCACAGCATTTTAGAAGCCTCTATTAAATACACACCAAAAAAAAGAAACAACTTTGATTAAAGACTCCGGCTGATGAGGAATCCACCACAGCCCCAGGTCCCACACCCTTAATTACCTTCCCTGTTAAATGCTTGCAACTAAATTTGTCCATCTTTCATGTCCTGCCATGCGTCCCTGTGTTCCTTGATCATTTCTCATCAATTATAATCTCCCCGTCCTGGAGAGAACAAAGAGAAGGAGATTTAGTCAGGACTATCTTTGTAGCAAAGCTCAACCCTTTCTGAAGTCCAGTTCCTCCTTGGAGAATGTGTCACTTTGCAGAGGTGACCAAGCTTTTTTTTTTTTTTTTTCCTTTAAAACTGGAGAAAATCATTTCCCAAAGCTTTGTTCTCTCATGATTTACAGCATGACTCTAGCAATAGCTGGTGTCTTCTCTTACAACTTGCCAGATTCCAAAAAGGGAACAAATATACCACATGGGGTACTGTGTCCAGCTCTGGAGTCCTCAGCACGGGAAGGACATGGACCTGTTGGAGCGGGGCCAGAGGAGGCCACGAAGATGCTCCAAGGGCTGGAGCCCCTCTGCTGTGAGGACAGGCTGAGAGAGTTGGGAGGGTTCAGCCTGTAGAATAGAAGGGTCCGGGGATACCTTAGAGCTCCTTCCAGTCCCTCAAGGGGCTCCAGGAGAGATGGGGAGGGACTCTGGATCAGGGAGGGGAGCCACAGGATGAGGGGAAAGGGTTTGACCCTGAAAGAGGGGAGATTGAGATGAGATGTGGGGAAGAACTTCTTTGGTGTGAGGGTGGTGAGAGCCTGGCCCAGGTTGGCCAGAGAAGCTGTGGCTGCCCCATCCCTGGAGGGGTTCAAGGCCAGGTTGGAGGGGGCTTGGAGCAACCTGGTCTGGTGGGAGGAGTCCCCCAGGGCAGGGGCTTGGAACTCAATGATCCTTAAGGTCACTTCCAACCCGAACCATTCTATGATTCTATCTATGATCATTAAGAAAGGTTTTTCACCTGGTGCAGGAAGCTCCCCCAGCACCTCTGGTCCTTCAGTTCCCTGAGCTGCAGGGACGCCCTCCGGCTCACGGGGGAGAAAAGTGTCGGTTGGACCCAGGTGGAAAGATCTTTTGTTATTTTTGTTATTTCAGGCTTTGTGTGCTGTGCAGAGAGGGTTCAAAGAGTCCTTCTCAGTCCTTGGGGCTGCTGGAAGCTCTACAAATGCTGCTGGCCACTTACACCCGGTAAAAACTGACCCAATGATCCTTAAGGTCCCTTCCAACCCGAATGAACCTATGATTCGATGATTCACAAAATGCACTTTGTGCATTTTGGGGCAAATAAATAGAACTTTTTGCTCGCAACCAGCCAAATCTTTAACCAGTATCAGGAACAGCGTGGCGAGTAGGGCCCGAGAGGTGATTGTCCCCCTGTACTCGGCACTGGTGAGGCCTCACCTTGAGTACTGTGTCCAGTTTTGGGCCCCCTACCATAAAAAAGACATTGAGGTGCTGGAGCGGGTCCAGAGAAGGGCAACAAAGATGGTGAGGGGTCTGGAGAATAAGTCTTATGAGGAGAAGCTGAGGGAGCTGGGGTTATTCAGCCTGGAGAAGAGGAGGCTGAGGGGAGACCTTCTTGCTCTCTCCAACTCCCTGAAAGGAGGGTGTAGAGAGGTGGGGGGCGGTCTCTTTTCTCAAGTCACAGGCGACAGGACAAGAGGAAATGGCCTCAAGTTACACCAGGGGAGGTTCAGGCTGGATATTAGCAAAAAAGTTTTCCCTGAAGAGGGTTCTCAGGCATTGGAATGGGCTGCCCAGGGAGGTGGTTGAGGCCCCATCCCTGGAGGCGTTCAAAAGACGGGTTGATGTAGTGCTGGGAGGTATGGTTTAGTGATGGTGATGCTCCTTGTTTGTTGTGTGGGGGTCTATTTTTGTCAGTTAGGTTGATGGTTGGACAAGATGATCTTTAAGGGCCCTTCCAACCTAGAAGATTCTGTGATTCTGTGATTCTGGGATGACCAACTTCTGTTGAGCAGGTCAGCAGGTACCTTCACGTTGATGGTTATTCAGCAGCTGCAGATCTCCATCTCGCGTCTATCTGCTACGTGAGGAGACCTCTCCCGTGGATACGTTTCTGTCCCAGCACGGATTGTATAGATCTGCCCCTCTCTGGTTCCCAAAGGCCACAGAGGTGACAAAACACCAGCCGTACGCCTGGCACGCTTGCGGTTTTGATACCGTTATCTCTTTGGTTTTTCTCTCCTATCAAAAGCGGGAGGGCCTCAAGCCCTTTTCTCCTGGCACCTCTTGCAGCCAGCAGGGAGTAGAATTCTTTCCCTTTCCTCTCCAGTCACCCCACTGGGAAGGCCAAGGGGTCTCAACTGGGGGTCCCAACTCTCAGCAGCTGCTGGGGAAGGGAAGGGGAGGACTTCAACCGGGCGTATTTTTCACCGAAGCGACGTGATAAGGAGCAAAGCCCGCGTGGAGATAAGGTTGTTTATTTTATTAGCAGCCCAAGGATAAACCCCGGGCTCTCGTCGTTGCTCGGCCTGACCTGCTGGCGTTGAGGAAACCACACGTTTCCTTGTCCAGAGGAGGCTTTTATTATGTGGTTTGGGACTATCATTTCACAGTGTGGAGATGCCCGGTGGGGAAAGAGAGGATGAAAGACCCAGGTGCCCTGAGACATCCCGTCTCCTTGGTGGAGGGAGGCATGTAAGTCCTTCCCCTCGAAGGAACGGAGTCTGAGCGACCCCGATGGTTTCTCCATTGCACATAGTATATAATCTATACTTATCTGATAAAAATCTACATCTTTTCCGAGCTCACCTGTGCTTCACGGGTGCTGGAGTGACGTTCCACTGCCAACCCTCCTTCCTGTTTGTGGTGGTTCTGCTGGGAGGTGGAGATAAGCGAGGATTTTTGGGGAAAGGGAGGATCTGCCTACCAGCAGGTGAGTCAGGGCCAGGAAAGGCACCATTAGAAGTTGGGTGGGAGATAACAGAGGCTGCAGGAAGGTGACTGCAGGGGATGTGGGCTCCCAGAAGCAGGAGAAACAAGAAGCTGGTGTGAGTTGGTTTGTGGTGACAGCTACCTTGGTGGACTCCATGCTCTTCCCCACCAGATCCCAGCATGACCCAGGCAAGGAAGCTGCCACCACCCTGAAGGAGATGAGGCACAAGCCTGTAACACCCTGAGACACTTCTCATTTACCCAAAGAGGAAGATTTTCTCCTAGGACTTTGTCCTGAGGGTCAGAGAGAGATGTTCAAAGAGTCCTTCTCAGTCCTTGGGGCTGCTGGAAGCTCTACAAAGGTTGGTGACCATTTACACCTGGTGAAAGCTGACTCGATGGTCTTTAAGGTCCCTTCCAACCCAAATGAGTCTATGATTCCATGACTCACAAAGTACTTTGCCAACAGGGTAAGCAGAGCCGTGCCCATTCCAGGGAGGAAAACCGAAGCTGAGAACTGAAGGCTTTCATCTGTCATCACCAGTGGCAGAGCCCGGGTCATCCAAATCCAAGCCCATTGCATCATGATGCCTTCCATCCTTCTCCAGCCAAGGGTTGGGCCACCAGCCCCGCAGCCGTACTCGCCCTGGCTCTGGAGGAGCTGGCTCATGTAGTGCAGCCGTCACAACTCGTCCCGGTGCCCAGCCTGCTCTCCTCAGCCTTGTTTCTGTCTCCAGCTTGCCGAAAGCATGGTTTTCCTCCAAAGCCTCTTAGTTTTAGTCTCCTTTTTGCAACTACCTCATTCCAGGTAGTCTTTTGGGGCTATGACTTGCTTAAAAGTCAACGGTGTCGATAAACTGCCCGGATGGAATATAATACTGTGCGATGAAACGGCCGGGTCATAGAATAATAAAATGGTTTGGGCTGGAAGGGACCTTTAAAGGCCACCTGGTCCAACCCCCGCCCATGAGCAGGGACATCTTTAAGTAGACCAGGTCACTCAGAGCCCCGTCCAACCTGATCTGGAATGTTTCCAGGGATGGGGCATCTCCCACCTCTCTGGGCAACCTGGGCCAGGGTCTCACCACGCTCAGCATAAAACGTTTCTTCCTTCTATCTAGTCTGAATCTCCCTTCTTTCAGGTTAAAGCCATTACCCCTTGTCCTGTCACTACAGGTCCTACTAAAAAAAATGAGTCCTACTGTCCCCACCTTTCTTATAAGCCCCTTTCAAGTATTGAAAGGTTGCAATAAGGTCCAGTTTGACCCCAGAGGGTCATGGGCGATGAAGGATGCCCTTCCACACCAGGCAAGGCAGATCTTGTCAGATGCCTCCTCAGGGTGACAGGAAGCATCTCAGACGGGGACATCAATAAATGACCCAGAGGGTCATACTGGAAGGTTGTCCTCCTGTCCTCCTCCTGTCCTCCTCCATCCAGAGCCCTGGATTTCCCCCACCCCTCGCCCTGATGCTGTTGAGATCTCCCTGCTGCTTCTCCCACCCCACCGACCAGCCGTTCCCTCCTGCTGCACCCCTCCGAGCAGCGTCGCAATCCTCTGATGCAATTAATACCCATAATAAGGGATTACGGGGGGAGAGGGGAGGGAAAAAGCCCATTTGCAAACAAGGGAAGAGAGAGATATTTCTGGGTTATTGGAATATTTCCCGGCCAGCTGTGCCTCTGCAAAAACACGCTCGTCGATGGCCAATTTGACTCCGTCCTCCAGCAAACCCAGATTTATTGATGTCCCCGTCCCAGATGCTTTCTGTCACCCTGAGGTGGCATCTGACAAGATCTGCCTAGCCTGGTGTGGAAGGGCATCCTTCATCGCCCATCCCAAGACCTTGCGACGCCTCTGCCAGCTCTTGGCTCGGGCTCCTCGGCAGCTTGACCTTTGCAAATGCCCACGTGTTCCCTCGGGGCTAGAATAGTGGCAATCCTTTAATTCGGTGATTTATTCTCACCCGGGTAATCATACTTTGCATTTCTAAGGCCTCTTAAATCGAAAGAGGTAGCTGCGAGTTAAATCAAGGGGGGGAAAGCCATGAATTACGTCCAGAGCTGAGTTACGCGAAATACGGGAAATTAGAGATATTATTTAAGAGACACAGGAGGTCAAGGAGAAAATCCCAATGTTCTGCATTGCATCTTCTCGTGGGCAGTATGGAAAGCAGCATCAGAGCTGGATTTCATAAGTCCAGCTTTTCGGGAGCCCCGGACCCATCCTTCTCCAGGCCTCCGCCGAATAGCAGGGAATTTAGCCTTGACTTGAAAACAGCCTTGGCACCCATCGCTGCGCTGGATCCAAATGCCCTTCTAAAAATAACTGAGAAATGGGGGAAGGAGCCTGTCCCCACGCTCGGCGTTTCAAAACCGGCTTCTCCTCTTGCCATAGCAAAGTGTTGCTTCACCCGTGGGTACCCCGCTCCGAAATTTGATTTTTTTATATATATATAAGAGAGAGTCTTGATGGCTTCGAGCTGCCCCTTTTGCCACAAATGTCCTGGCTGTTCCCATCACCTCAGTTTCTCTCTAGTTTTGCAGCCAGGTTATGTCACCCCAGAAGGTCTGGGTGGAGGAGGAACTGCTGGAGCCCCATGCCCAACACCACCGCACCCCCCAGGCATGGACAGTCTTTTTTCAGGACAAGAGGAAATGGGCACAAACTGGAACATAAGAAGTTCCACCTAAACACGAGGAGGAACTTCTTTCCTGTGAGGGTGGCAGAGCCCTGGCAGAGGCTGCCCAGTGAGTGGTGGCGTCTCCTTCTCTGGAGACATTCCAACCCCACCTGGACACATTCCTGTGTAACCTGCTCTGGGTGGCCCTGCTTTGGCAGGGGGTTGGACCAGATGATCTCCAGAGGTCCCTTCCAACCCCATATCATTCTGTGATTCTGTGACAGTCGTCTCCACACTCAGGAAGGAGGGCAGAGCCATCGCTCAGGCTCTGTCAGGATGGGAATAAAGACCCCGTCTGTCTCCAGTCCTTGCTTCTACAGTAGATCTATTATTTGGGTTTTTAAAGGAGGTCTATTTGCTTTCAACTCAACTGCGGCCCCGGCCGGAATAATGATCTCTCTCACTCTGGCAGGAAGATTGTCCACCCAACTCCTTTAAGGGTTTATTTTCATGTAGGAGTCCCAGATGGAGCATCCAAGCACTCGATAGCCATGGTGGCATTTTGCAGGCCACTTCTTAGAAACCTGCTGAGGGCATCAGCGTGTCTCCATCCTGGGAGCCATCCCCATCGTCCCACCTATGCCAGAAGTATGTGGGGAAGGAGACAGGAATTCCCCTTCACTTTGAGGGTGGCAGAGCCCTGGCAGAGGCTGCCCAGGGAGGTGGTGGAGTCTCCTTCTCTGGGGACATTCAAACCCCACCTGGACACGTTCCTGTGGGACCTGCTCTGGGTGGCCCTGCTTTGTCAGGGGGTTGGACTAGATGATCTCCAGAGGTCCCTTCCAACCCCATGTGATTCTGTGATTCCCTCCTTCTTTAGTCTTTTTTTTCAGTGCCTGGCTGTGTGTACGACTGAGCTTTCCACACAGGGGATGTTTAATTTGAGCACAAACACAGGAGGGTGAATTTTGCCTTCAGCTACACCCCGCGAAGCCAAAATTTGCTCCAAGCTGCGAGCGAGGCACTTTGTAGATATTCCATATTTCCCCCTCAAAGCAGCAGGTTCCCATCATTGCTGAGCCATTTCGTAAAGGCCAGCAGGTCAAGGGAAGTCATTCTCCCCCTCTACTCTGCACTGGTGAGGCCACAACTGGAGTACTGCGTCCAGTTCTGGGCTCCCCAGTTCAAGAGGGACAGGGAACTACTGGAAAGAGTCCAGCGAAGGGCAACAAAGATGATTCAAGGATTGGAGCATCTCCCTTATGAGGAGAGACTGAGAGAGCTGGGACTCTTTAGTCTGGAGAAGAGAAGGCTGAGGGGAGACCTTATTAATGCTGACAAGTATCTCAAGGGAGGGTTGAAGGAGGAGGGAGCCAGACTCTTCTCAGTGGTTCCCAGTGAGAGGACGAGGGGCAACGGGCACAAGTTGGAACATAAGAGGTTCCACTCAAATATGAGGAGAAACTTCTTCACGGTGAGGGTGACGGAACCCTGGAAGAGGCTGCCCAGGGAGGTTGTGGAGTCCCCTTCCTTGGAGATTTTCAAGACCCGCCTGGATGCTCCTGAGTAACATGCTCTAGCTCTAGGCAATCCTGCTTCAGCAGGGGAGTTGGACTAGATGATCTCTACGGTCCCTTCCAACTCTAAAAAAATTCAGTGAAATTCAGTGAAATTGCCCGGGCGAGGGCAGAGCTCGGCACCTTTCGCTCTCTCAAATACCTTCCCATCCCCGGCTGCTCTTTTCCCCTCTCTTGCTATTTTCCTGGGACAAAAGTCCTGAGTTCGGAGCGTGCAGAGATCCACCAGTTCCCCCTGAACTGGGAGAGAGCTGAGGGAGGCTCTTCACCTCTTTCCCAGAGATGCTTGGCGCTTTCCTGGGAGCAACCCCGGGAGGATGCTGAGGGAGGAACTCCCCCGACGCCTCACCACCTCCCTAAATACCCGCTTTTAATGAAGAGCCGATTTAATTTCCCAAGCACTGAGTCATCTCCTGTTATTACCTGGCGTGTGGTACCCAGAGCAGCAGCCACAGCATCTTCTTCCTTGAAAGAGGGATGTTTCCACTCCCTCCTCCATCCACGGCTTTTCACAACTCCTCTCTTTTTTTTTTTTTCCTTTTTTTTTTTTACCTCTTTGGAGTGGAAACCCTCTCCTTTCCCGGTTTGCCTTCAAGGGGATGAAGCCAGAAGTTGGGATAAAAGGAGGAAGCCAAGAGTGAGCATCGGAGGGGCATCGGATCCATTTTACATCTCCACTTTGCTCTTTGGACCTGGAGCCACGCCAGCTCCTGGAGAAAAGTCCCCGGATACCGGAAAGCTGCACTTTCTTCCTGTTGGGACGGCTTGATAACAAAACGCCATGACCACGTGGAGCTTCAAACCCACCTGAGGGTGGGCGTGAGATGGCAGAGATGGCACCAAAACATCTCAGGCTGGAGGTTGTGTGCCCTGATCCAGCCACCCACCTGGGTTCCTGGACCAGAGCACCCAGTCCCCAGCCACCTTTCTGCTCCCAGCAAGGACGGAGGCGAGCGCCCGGTGGCACTTTGAGATGTCACCAGGTCAGGGATGCCTTGAGCAGGTTGGGGCAGGAGCGGGATGGTCGGAGAGGTCCCACCACGCCAGGACCTGACGTGTGTCCACCCGGGAGCAGGACTTCACACATGCCAAGATGTTCACACCGTGAATATCACTCCTACGGGCCGATGTTCTCCAAAAAGGGCGATTTGCTGTAAATAACGAGCTGAGATGAACCCTCGTCAGGTTAAAGTTGACAATCCCAATGGCTCTGGCATTTCAAAAAATGCTCATTAACGTAAGAGCAGATCCTACCTTTTTCTTTCCCTCCAACTCTGCTCTCCTACACCGGGAGCATCCCTGGGAAATCCTGGGGGGGTCTCGAGGGGGTTGGAGGGGATTCTGGGGAGAAGGAGGAGATTCTGGGGGGGTTGGAGGGGATTCCAGGGGGCTGGAGGAGGGGACAAGGCGGGGAAACGGGACATGGGGAGAGCCACCACCTGCCCCGGTGAGCTCTGCTCGGCAGCTCAGCCTTCGCCGGAGCGATGCTATTGGCTCTCGGGTTAATAATTAAACCGTGGTATAATCATAGATTAAAAAAAAAAAAACACCAAAAAAAACCCCAGGCATTTCCCGTTTTTCTTAAAATAAATTAAAAAAAAAATATAAAATAATAAAAATCTGGAGCTAAATTAACAATGTGCTCTCCCAATTATAGCCACCCGCCGGTGAATATAAGGTTGTCATGGCAACCTGCCCAGCAAATGATACGGCCAAAAATAAAGCACAGCGGGGAGAGAGATCTTTCGAATCCCATTTTGCCATCCAAGTAGAATTAAGGTTTCTTCAGAGGCCGGCTCTTCTGGCTAATTTATGGCTGCAGCTCCTCCGTTGGTGCTCGTTAACGTGATCCATTTACCCGGCTGAACGTTCCAGCCCAACCAGAGGGAGAGCAACTGAGAATCCACGGCTAAAAATCAAGTTACCTCTTGAATAATAACCCAAACAACAAGAAATGGGGAATGACAGGGTGGGCTGAGGTTTTCAAGAGCCTGACAGGGTGAGGAGAAGGTGGTTTAAGTTGCTTGTAGGAACATCTCCAAGTGGCTTCAAGCAGGTCTGAAGGGATTGAATGGATCCAGCTGCTGAGGAGGAGGTTTTAAAGCTGTTTATATTCTGTATTTTACATTTCTGGACTCAAGAGTTTCATGTATTTCATAGAATCATAGATCACAGGTTGGGTTGGGCTGGGTTGGGTTGGAAGCGGCCTTAAAGATCATGAAGTTCCAACCTCCCTGCCCTGGGCAGGGACATCTCCCACCAGACCAGGTTGCTTAAATCAAGTGTTTCCATATAAAAATGGTTCAGCCTGGAGAAGAGAAGGCTCCAGGGAGACCTTAGAGCCCTTTCCAGTCCCTCAAGGGGCTCCAGGAAAGCTGGGGAGGGACTCTGGATCAGGGAGGGGAGCCATAGGATGAGGGGGAAGGGTTTGACACTGAAAGAGGGGAGATGGAGATGAGATGTGGGGAAGAACTTCTTTGCTGTGAGGGTGGTGAGAGCCTGGCCCAGGTTGCCCAGAGAAGCTGTGGCTGCCCCATCCCTGGAGGGGTTCAAGGCCAGGTTGGAGGGGGCTTGGAGCAACCTGGTCTGGTGGGAGGTGTCCCTGCCCAGGGCAGGGGGTTGGAACTGGATGGTCTTTAAGGTCCCTTCCAACCCAAACCATTCCACGATTCTATGATTGATATGGAAATCCTTGCTGTTTCCTTCTCTTTTAACCTCAGCTTAAACCCCCTCCCCCCCAACCCCTTTCCCCACAGCCTGGCTGGATGGTGCTGGCCTTGGAGGAGGAGGGCTGGGAGAAGACGGGGGGGGTGGTTTTTGGGGCCGAATTCCGAAGGATGCAGCTTTTCTGGTGGGGGGAGATGGTCGGAAAATGTGAATT
>NW_015091300.1:1964641-1982706 GCF_001431845.1 Calidris pugnax | reverse complement strand
GAGTCGGGGAAGGGGGAGGTGGGGTGGGGGGGGGCACGTCCCGCCTTTTGTCTCCCTCAGAAATCGATAATAATAATATAAACCACCAAACCCCACGCGTGGGCGCGCTCTGAGATGCGAAGAGCGTGGCCGGTTGTGGGGTTGGGGGTTAATTTTTTATGCGGAGGGAGGGGTTCGGCCTCTCGGTGGGGGTTCGGCCTCATCCCGTGTGGGTTTGTTGTTGGTTTTTTGTTTGGTTTTGTTTTTTTTTTTCCCGCTTCCTTTCCCTGACAATTCGTCTCTGGGTGTGGGGCACCCCCCCTGCCCATATTTCCCTCTCAGGGGCTGTGAGGGGGGGGATGGAGGTGTGGGGCCGCATTGGGGTCTGATTTTCAGCCTCTGGAAGCTTCCCGGACCGCTTCGTTAGCCCTAACGAAGGGCATGGCTGGCTTCTTACTCCATCTCCCCCAGCGAGCCCCGGACAAAAAGGAGAAGGGAAACCCCTCGGATGCAATTAGCGTCCTTCTATGGTTCGTTATCCCCTTTGCAGCAGAAGCTGGGGTTGGGAGGATGAGAGCGGTGGCAGCATCCTGAAGGCACAAAGGTACCAACCTGGGTTCGACCCCCGGCATCTCTACAAGGAGACATCCCCGGTGGGATGTCCACTGCTGTGTGGTGGGAGCATCTCCCATCTCCCTGGGGTTCCTCGCCCCATCCCGGACGTGGGGTTGGGTTCGGGCGTAGCAAGCGAGGGGCTGGCCAGCGGCTACGTTTTGTTGTTATTTTATGATTATCGGTTTCCTGCAGAGTCACTCTGGCTGCACGTGGTCTCGGGGACCGTGGGTGACAGTAGGGGACAACAGATGTTAGTGGCAGTGGAGGAACTGGCAGCCCTGGGGTGTTTTTTGCCACAGCTGCCCCCAGCCAAAGCTGTACGCCTGGAGGCACGGTTGCTTGATGTCCCTGGCATCCCGGTGCCTCAAAACTTGGTCCTTGGAGTTGTTTTTCCATAAAATGGGACCACGATTCATCTATTCATCTCCTGGGGCTGTTCCCTGTGTCTGGCTCCTCTGGAAGGGGTGAACCCCCCCCCAAGTAGGACCCCACGCTGGATGAGGTAGGAATCCCATTAGACTGGAAAGGGGCAGGTGCTGTTTCCCACCATGAGGAGAAGGGCTGAAGTGCCCTGGGCCTCTCTGGAGACCTGGCAGGTCACCTGAAATAATAGGCCATTTCCACATGTCCATCTGTTTCACCTTCACTCTCACTTCAGTAATCCATGCTACTCTTCCTCCACCACTCAGGCAGGTATAGGATGAAGCTCAGAGTCACGGCCTTGTTAACAGAAACAAAAGAGATGGGAGGAAGCAGAAGACATGCCGAGCTTTCGCGTTGTTTCTCTCAACCCAAAGATACCAAAATAAGGCCGGGGGATTTAATAGTCCCTCCTCTCCAAAATCTAGGGAAGGCTTTTTGATGGTGGACCATCCTCTGAGCAACCAGACGCTGGCAGGGGGTTGCCAGGCAGGATGGATAGGGAAGCATCCTGTGCTGCTTATGGTTTCTGTGACCGTGACAAGCAAGTGTTCACACTTTGTCTCCAGCTAGTGGAAAAAACCCATATTATTTTGCCGATCCGCGTTGTTTTTTTCCCTGTGAGGACCTCAAAGCCTTTGCTCTGTCTTTGCTGCTCCTGCAGTCCGAGAGCAGAAACCTTGCACTGGATTTTATTCCCTCGAGCCTTGAGTAAAATTTGTAGGCTGTGGCTTCCCCTCGTTAAGTGTGTTATCTTTGGCAGAGAGACGAGCAGTGACTGTTTTGGGAAGCTCAGGCTGTGCTTGTATGTGACGTTCTTGCCCTCCGAGCACTGCCTGAGCCCTCCTTGCCATGTGGGTACTGCAGGGGTGGGCTCTGTGCGTTTCAGGTGTCGTGGTTAAAGTGCTGTGTGACTCCTCCAGCTCTTAGGAAGCATATTTTTAATTTTTTTTTTTATTATTTATAAGATCTCAGGTTGCTTTTAAAGGAAAGCAGATGAGCAGCGGTTGGATGTTGCAGGTGAAGGTGATGATGTGGGGAAGCGACTTGTCTCAGGTGAGCTGGAGGGTAAAGCCCGGCAACCCAGGAGCTCCCCAGCTGGCAGGAGATGGAGAAACCATTTGTGGAGATGAACTGAACACCATCTCTGCCTTTCTGGTGAGGCCTCCCCTTGAGTACTGTGTCCAGTTTGGGGCCCCCTACCATAAAAAAGACATTGAGGTGCTGGAGCGGGTCCAGAGAAGGGCGACAAAGGTGGTGAGGGGTCTGGAGAATAAGTCTTATGAGGAGAGGCTGAGGGAGCTGGGGTTATTCAGCCTGGAGAAGAGGAGGCTGAGAGGAGACCTTCTTGCTCTCTCCAACTCCCTGAAAGGAGGGTGTAGCCAGGGGGGGTCGGTCTCTTCTCTCAAGTCCCAGGCGATGGGACAAGAGGAAATGGCCTCAAGTTACACCAGGGGAGGTTCAGGCTGGATATTAGGAAAAAATTTTTCACTGAAAGTGTTCTCAGCCATTGGAATGGGCTGCCCAGGGAGGTGGTTGAGGCACCATCCCTGGAGGTGTTCAAAAGACGGGTTGATGTAGTGCTGGGAGGTATGGTTTAGTGATGATGCTCCTTGTTTGTTGTGTGGGTGTCTATTTTTGTCAGTTAGGTTGACGGTTGGACAAGATGATCTTTAAGGTCCCTTCCAACCTAGAAGATTCTGTGATTCTGTGAAATGTGTCTCACGAGATCTTCCACGTCTTCTCACAGCCACCTGCCCAGAGAACTGGAAAAACCAGAGTAAAAGGTTTCCAGAGGAAATCTTCTCTGTCTTTTTTTCCCCACCATCATATGGGATGCACAGTGCCATCCTATGGGCACTGACCCCCCAGATGGTCTCCCACAGCTGCTAATTGCAGATGTCTCATCAAGGAGTGTAAGAGCAGGGCAAGTACAGGGTGGTCTTTCCAAGAGATACCCAGCAACGTCAGGACAGGCTGAGGGAGCTGGGATTGTTCAGCCTGGAGAAGAGAAGGCTCCGGGGAGACCTTAGAGCCCCTTCCAGTTCCTCAAGGGGCTCCAGGAGAGGTGGGAGGACTCTTGGTCAGGAAGGGGAGCCATAGGAGGAGGAGGAAGGGTTTGACATTGAAAGAGGAGAGATTGAGATGAGATGTGGGGAAGAACTTCTTTGGTGTGAGGGTGGTGAGAGCCTGGCCCAGGTTGCCCAGTGAAGTTGTGGCTGCCCCATCCCTGGAGGGGTTCAAGGCCAGGCTGGATGGGGCTTGGAGCAACCTGGTCTAGTGGGAGGTGTTCAAAAGACGGGTTGATGTAGTGCTGGGAGGTATGGTTTAGTGATGATGCTCCTTGTTTGTTGTGCGGGTGTCTATTTTTGTCAGTTAGGTTGACGGTTGGACAAGATGATCTTTAAGGTCCCTTCCAACCTAGAAGATTCTGTGATGGGATTTGGGAGAGGAATGAGCCACCTGAGGGGCTTGGCTGGCTTTTGACACCTTTTTTCCCCCGTACTTAAGTCAACCTCGAGCAAATGGGATGGGAACGGTTTGGGGAGGGTTCCTGAGAGCTGTGAAAAACGATGCGCAAAGAGTGAAAACATCCTTGATAGTTGTTAGCCCTTGATCCAGACTGTGAAAGGGAAGATGACAAGGTGCTGAGCTTTATCTCCAGATGTCCCTCTTTCAGCACTCGGTCTTGGATGAGAAAAAGTACTCCCTTTTTGCTCTCTGATGAGTTCACTCTACCGTGGTACAACTTTTGCTACGCTGACTTTTCCTTTCCTTTTTATTTTGGGTCTCTCTCTCCTATTTCTCCTTGTAGCCATCCTTGCTGCTGCTTGGTCTTCCCCCAGCAGGAGCAGTGTGAACTTGCAGTAGTTATCCCTGGTTGAGTTTTTGCCATTAGGTCACTGCAGAGCATCAAGAAAACCCTCCTGGACCTTATTTAATTTCACATTCTTGCTGGTCAAGTGAGTCTTTGGGCTCCTGTGTGTTTGTGAGGAGCTGTACCTTAAAAGTATAGCAAGACCCTCTGGTTTCTATGGAAGTTGGAGGCAGCGGATGAGCTATTTCGGGAGCTCAATTTAACATCTTGCTTGACTATTTCAGTGGAGCAATTAAATATTGCTAATGATTTCATTGTTCTTCAGTTTGGTGGAAGCGCTAAGACATCTCATTACATTTCATTGTTAAGTTTCAGAGTTAACACCCTGCTGCTCTGTAGCTCGTGGTCTTCATATCAGGTTGGGGAAAGGACAACTGTACCTGCCTGGAAAATTTGGAAGCATTGAGGCTTCTGGACAAGTAATCTCCATAAATGCTTTGGGGTGTTCTTGTGAAACTCCTCGGAGAAGGTGCAGTTCTGCTACCTGAGTATAATTAGCGCATTACTGAGTCACCCGAAATAAAGGGCTGGCGTAGCTAACCAATCATTTTCTGTTTTGTTTGAGAGACTGGCTATTTTATTTTTATTTATTTATATAAATGTGTGCATATGCATATACTTGTATAGTAATTTACAACACAGATGCCTTGATGTGGATGAGGCTAAGAGAAATATGTTTCCTCCTCAGCTCGGACTGAAATAAGGATGACGCTGGGTGTTCTCAAAGCTTTTGTGTATTTAACCATCAACTTTCCTGCTGAAAAGAGAAGTTTTGTTTCTTCCACTTCTGCCTTGGGCTGTGCCATGGTTAGGTCTTGACTCACTGGACTCTGCATGGTCATTGTCGATCTTCTGCAATGTTGAGGTACCCCAGAAGTGGCCAGGAGTGGGGTTGGTGTCTCTATAATGGATTTGAGTTCTTGCTGGTTTGTCTTAGCTTTTGGAGACTCCTCTGGGGACCTTTGAGGCTTTAGGGACCACAGGTTGAACAGGAGCAGTCTTGTGTTTACTTCAGAAAAGCCATTTCTCCTGTCTCCTCTCCTACAGAGTCAACCTTTGGCTTCCCCTGTCCCCCAAGCACGTAGCAGTCGTGGTAGAGGAGAAGAAAAACCTGTTTCCTGAGGTGGTAGGAGAAGCTGTGGTGACACAATTAAACTTGTCCCTGTGCTATCTCTGCAGGACCAAATCCTGCCATGCCTGTCGGCCGGGAGCATGCCCCAGGAGAATTTCACAACGTGCAGCAATTTATCGAGGGCGTCTCCTCTGTGGCCACCAGCCCTAGCTCAGCTTCACCACCTTCCCCAACGTGGTTGCGTCCACCATGTCACTGGGTGGTGGTGGTGGTGGATGTCACCTGCATCTCTCAGGTGGCAGGACAGGAAGGGTTTTGGGTGGGATGAGGTGTCTGTGGTGGGGATGTGCCTGGGATGGGGAGCGGAGGTGGGTGGCTGTGTGGTGTGCCCCATCCCTTGGTGTCACGTCGTGCCTGGGTGACCTGAGGATGCACGTGGGTGCCCACAAGCTTCTCGTTTCTCACCAGCGATTTTAATTGGCCTTAATGCAAAAAGAAAAAAAACCCCAACCAACCTTCCCCCTCCCTCTGGATCTGACTGGTCTTGCTGGGACTGGTTTGTACAACTGCACTGCCCTAGGAAGGCTTCACCACTGCTGGAGCCTGCCCTGCACCGAAGCAGAAGCTACAGAAAGACACACAGCTGCCACCAGCTTCCCCAGCCACCTGCGACAGGGAACCATTAACAGGGTTTGTAATTAATTCTGAAAATTACTTTTGAACTCGTGAAATCCTGGAGGAGCCGTGTTGCTTGGTTTGCGTTCACCGGGAGCTTGGGAGGAACCTGGGAGAAGCTCAGGAGAAGCTGGTGTCCACAACTGAGCTGTCACCGGTTGTGTTATTGCTCTCTCCAACTCCCTGAAAGGAGGGTGTAGAGAGATGGATTCAGTCTCTTTTCTCAAGTCACAGGCGACAGGACGAGAGGAAATGGCCTCAAGTTGCGCCAGGGGAGGTTCAGGCTGGATATTAGGAAACATTTTTTCACTGAAAGGGTCATCAGGCATTGGAATGGGCTGCCCAGGGAGGGGGTTGAGGCACCATCCCTGGAGGTGTTCAAAAGACAGGTTGATGTAGTGCTGGGAGGTATGGTTTAGTGATGATGCTCCTTGTTTGTTGTGTGGGTGTCTATTTTTGTCAGTTAGGTTGATGGTTGGACAAGATGATCTTTAAGGTCCCTTCCAACCTAGAAGATTCTGTGATTCTGTGTTGGGTGGTAGCTGGCGTGGAAAGAGGTGCATGAAGCTGGACACAGGGATGCTCCTTGTTTGTTGTGTGGGTGTCTATTTTTGTCAGTCAGGTTGACGGTTGGACAAGATGATCTTTAAGGTCCCTTCCAACCTAGAAGATTCTGTGTTGGGTGGTAGCTGGCGTGGGAAGAGGTGCATGGAGCTGGACATGGGTGGCACAGCCACCAGGGAGATCAGGGCTGGGGCAACTCCTTTGCAGAGCTGGGCTTGCTGCTTACGTGGTCCATGGAGATGTGGTTTTGGGGCCACCAGCTTCTGCAGGTGGCTCTGATAGGTGTTCAAGTGTGTGAAAATACATCTTGGTGTTTGCTCGTGGGGGAATCTTGCAGGAAGAATCATGGGGTGAATTTTAAAGGTGGTTTGTTTTTTGCCCTGTAAAGAAGTGTGCACTCTGCTCATTGGTGGGCCTTTGGTTTACTCTAGGCCTGACCCAGCCAGCCCAAAACAATCACCTTGCAAAAACTGCTTTGCTTTTGGGTGCTGGCATCTCCCTGCATCCCCTGGCCAGAAGCAAACCCTTGGATCAGAGGACTCTTAGATGTTTTTTGCCCTGTAAAGAAGTGTGCACTCTGCTCATTGGTGGGCCTTTGGTTTACTCTAGGCCTGACCAAGCCAGCCCAAAACAATCACCTTGCAAAAACTGCTTTGCTTTTGGGTGCTGGCATCTCCCTGCATCACCTGGCCAAAAGCAAACCCCTGGATCAGAGGACTTTTAGGTGCTACAGAGCCAGAGGGGATTTTAATAACGTCATCAGCAAGTTTGCAGATGATACCAAGTTAAGCAGGAGTGTTGACTCCCAGGAGGATAGGGAAGCCCTACAGAGGGACCTAGATAGATTGGATCACTGGGCCAAGATCAACGGCATGAGTTTCAACAAGGGCAAGTGCCAGGTCCTGCACTTGGGCCACACCAACCCCCTGCAGCGCTACAGGCTGGGGGAAGTGTGGCTGGAGCTGCCTGGAGGAAAGAGACCTGGGGGTTCTAGTTGACAAAGGGCTGAATATGAGCCGGCCGTGTGCCCAGGTGGCCAAGAAAGCCAATGGCATCCTGGCTTGTATCAAAAATAGTGTGACCAGCAGGAGTAGGGAGGTGATTGTGCCCCTGTACTCAGCACTGGTGAGGCCACACCTCGAGTATTGTGTCCAGTTTTGGGCACCTCAATCCAAGAGAGATCTCGAGGTGCTGGAGCGAGTGCAGAGGAGGGCAACGAAACTAGTGAAGGGCCTAGAAGACAAATCATACGAAGAGCGGCTGAAGGAGCTGGGGCTGTTCAGTATGAGGAAGAGGAGGCTGAGGGGAGACCTCATCACTCTCTACAACTACTTGAAAGGACACTGTAGAGAGGTTGGTGCTGGTCTCTTCTCACAGGTAATTAACAATAGAACGAGAGGGAACGGCTTCAAGCTCCAACAGGGTAGGTTTAGATTGAACATTAGGAAGGAATTTTTCACAGAAAGAGTGGTCGGGCATTGGAACAGGCCGCCCAGGGAGGTGGTGGAGTCACCATCCCTGGATGTGTTTAAGGGACGTTTAGATGCAGTGCTGAGGGACATGGTGTAGGGGAGGACTTTGTAGAGTAGGGTAGGTGGTTGGACTCGATGATCCCAAGGGTCTCTTCCAACCTCAATGATTCTGTGATTCTATGATTCTATGAACAAAGCTCAGAGCAGGCAGGACATCAGACTGGATGTCAGCAGAGCTGCAGTATCCTCCTTAAAAGCTGGGATGCTTTTAATTCAAAAATTCACCTCGGGGCGCTGGTTCCCCTCCCTCCCTCCCTCCCGGATTTGGGAGCACCTGCAGAGCACACGTCGTCGTCTTTATCAGAATCAGCTCTGAGAAAGGATATTTGCATGGCTTTTCTTTTTAATATATTTGCATTACATGGGGTGAAAGGTTTATTTATCGACTGCAAACAGCCACTTTGAAGCTTTTCTGGATTTCTGTGCCTTTTTTTTTTTTTTTTTTTTAAATTTACAAAAATGAGGCTTAAGCACCCGGACTGGATGTCACTCACTATTTCTTCAGAAGTTTTTTTTAACCCAGGGAGTAATTTCAGCCAAATTTCAGAGAGGAGTGCAGGTCTCAAAGATAAGAACTCACAGGCTGTAATAAAGAGGGTGGAAAAGGGAAATCCAAGAAGGAGAGGCTGCAGCTTAAATATTATCTGTCTGGATGCGAGCGGGTTAGTTGACTCAGAAATGGCTTTAGTAACTCATCGAATCATAGAGTGGTTTTGGTTGGAAGGGATCTTAAAGACCATCCAGTTCCAACCCCTGCCCTGGGCAGGGACACCTCCCACCAGACCAGGTTGCTCCAAGCCTCCTCCAACCTGGCCCTTGAACCCCTCCAGGGATGGGGCAGCCACAGCTTCTCTGGGCAACCTGATGCCCTTGGAGCATCTTCGTGGCCTCCTCTGGACCCGTAATTAACTAAATTTTCTTGAAGGAAATGACCCAAATCACCTTGAACGTGGGGAAGGAGGAGCTGGCTGGGTGAGTGTGATGGACGTGACCTATAAAAGGTTCCTTCCAACTCAAACTATTGTATTTTATGCTGCCACTCTGTTGTCCCAGAACTTTCTGCTTGTCCACCGAGCCCACAGAGAGAAGCTGGTGGCTGATTCCTCTCCAGTCTCCTGCCTGTACTGGTGTCCTGCAGTTCAGAAGGGTTTTCTAGCCCTGAGCTTAGCCTCTCCACGTACCTGCTGGGATGGATAATCGGGTATTATGGTGTTACTGCTCTTAATAGTGGCATTTCATGTGCTGCCACCTAGAAGCTCATGTAGAGCCTTTGTACACTGGGGAGTGGATCCACCATCCAAAATCCACCCCCAAAAAGCTTGGCCAGGCTCTGCCCAGGTTCACTGGTGTTTCCCATCAAGAGGTCACGGCCGGCAGCATCTCCTGGAGGAGACCAGGCAGTAGCACGGTGGCTTTTGGGCACCGTTGATGGGCTGTGAACTTGCCCTGCAGCTGGAGCTGCTGTTAAAAGTGATTAAGTGACCCCCCCTTTCCCCCCCCAGTTCCTAAAGGAGCCAGGAATGATGCTCTGCCCCTCTCTGCTCCTGCCAACCTTTCCCATTCCAGCTGCAGCACGAGGCTGCCTTTTCTCTCTCTCCCCCTTCTGCTGTCACTATACGCGCTTTGATTTATTTTTATGTTTTTAAACAGGGGATTCTCTTCCTTTTTTGTCAGCTGGGAGAATGATATTTTTTTTTTTTTTTTTTTTTTTTTGTCCTTACGCTCTTCTCTATTTAGGGCTGTGGGGGAGGAAGTGACTCAGCCTTTCCCCTGCTCGGGTTTGCAGAGTCATCCTTTGCCCGTTTTTTGCCGAGGTTTTCCTTGAAAACCTTCGGTTACGCTGGCTCCATTCAGCAGGAGCCTTGTCTTGTCTCCTCCCCGCACGTTTGGGGTGGGGGAGGAAGAGCCATCAGCAGGAGCTTTCCCTCTGCCAGGAGGAGTGCAGCAAGGAGGACACCCTGCCAGAACCTGCAGCACCTCCAGGTCTCCTGCTCTGCTCCCCATCCATGAGCACAGATGCCCACAGAGAGGCAGCCAAGTCAAGCCAAGTCGATCTAGCCCCCGAAGTTTTGGGGGCTAGGCTAGTCATGCTATTAAAAAAAAATGATGAAATATGATGGTGTGGACTCACCAGGGAGAGGAAAGTGAGGATTACTCCGCTGGAGGATGCCACGCTCACCCGGGCACTGATGGGAGAGGTCTGCAGGGATGATGGATGGATGGATGATGATGATGGCTCCGTGCAGGATGGCTGCCAGCTTGCCTTTCACAGCAGAGCTGAACTGGTTGCTAAATACCAGGGAGGCAGCACTTCTTGCTCTCTGCAGGGCTTTCAGACACTGCTGTTCAGCGAAGGAGTCGTTAAATCGTCTGCCACCAGGCATTTGGCGTGCCATGTACTATATTAAAAACAAGTGCCTTGCTTTCAGGTTAATTGTGTTCCTCTTCTGGAAGCCGGCGCAGCTGACTGCAAACTCTGCTTCTTTCTAAAAGGGAGAAGGGAAAATAATAATAATAAGAAGCTCCCAAGCTCTCCAGAACACTTCCTCTCCCCCTCCAAAACCCTGAGAGACTAAAACCTTGAAAGCAGTTTTCATCTGTTCAGGAAATTCCAACATTCGCCACGTATTCCTTTGTTTTATAAGGTTGTTGGAGTAGGAATTACTTTGTCTCGAATGATTCTTCTCTCAAATTTTATCTTCTCTCAAAATGTTACTCCCAGGAGTAATCATTTGTAGGTGATGAGATCCTTGCTGAGGATGTAGGTGGTGGGATCATCGTTGAGGACATGGTGATGGATGATGACTGGACACAGTCTGGAGTACTGTGCAGCAGAGGGCTACAAAGATGATGAGGGGCCTGGAGCATCTCTCTGAGGAAAGGCTGAGGGACTTGAGGCTTTTGAGTCTGGAGAAGACTGAGGGGGGATCTGATCAAGGCCTATAAATACTTCAAGGGTGGGTGTCAGGAGGATGGGGCCAGACTTTTTCAGTGGTGCCCAGGGACAGGACAAGAGGAAATGGGCATAAACTGGAACATAAGAAGTTCCATCTAAACATGAGGAGGAACTTCTTCACTTTGAGGGTGGCAGAGCCCTGGCAGAGGCTGCCCAGGGAGGTGGTGGAGTCTCCATCTCTGGAGACATTCAAACCCTGCCTGGACACGTTCCTGTGCAACCTGCTCTAGGTGGACCTGCTTTGGTAGGGGGTTGGACTAAATGATCTCCAGAGGTCCCTTCCAACCCCATATCATTCTGTGATCCTGTGATGGGATTCTTGCTGAGGAGGTCTTATCTCTGTGGTAGTAGTCCTGTGCCTTTGTTGTCCTTCACTGATGCTTGGCTCTCCTGAGTGGTCTCTTAGCTCCCTGGTTGGCTCTGGCTGGGAGCAATGTCTTATGATTGTGGGTTGCTGAAGGTTTGGAGATGTTGTGCAGTGTTTCTCTGGTAGCTTATGGTAATAGGGCTACCAGTGCTTCGTATCAAATCCTGACTCGTGGTCTTCATGGTGCGTGCAGCAGAGTTTGATCCCACTCAGATTTCAGTGAGTGGTGAATTTTAAGGTTCCACAAACCTTTGGTAGAACATCAGTAACTCCAGCCACGGCCTTACTGAAGCTTGTGTGCTGTGAGCAAGGACTTCTCTGGTGGTCACAAGTTTCAAGGGATTTTTTTTTTTTGTGCATGTCAACGCCTCATTTGGCACCAAAGATTGTAGCGCTCAATACAGACCTTCATCATGACCCTGTTGTGGAGAGGCTTGAGAAGAAGTGAAAAGCAAGGCCTTTTGGCACAGTAGGTGCTAGTCTTATGTCATGGGACTGGTGCCAGCAGAGCTTTTAATAGCTTAGCAGTACTGTGTTTGCTCAGCAGGGCTAGACCAAGCTTCTGCGGCGTGGCTGGAGCACCTCCAAATACCTAAGGTCCTCATATTGAACAGTGAATGCGATCTGCTGGTAGCAAAGGGATCTTGTTGACTCCAGATCAGGGCCTTGGGTAGCCCAAGATCTTGAGGTAAGGAACACAGAGCCCAGGAGCCAGAAGTTACGTCTGATCTTTTTGGGGATCTCTGTTGAACCAGACCCATCCAGTTCAGCCAGATGTTTCTGGACAAGGTGTGGTAACCTTGCAGGAGCAAGGTTTCACCTGCCCCTCGTGTTACTTACCTTCTTGAGGAGCTGTTTGCCATAGAAAGTGTGTGGAGGTGGCTCTCTCCAGGCACTGCCAACCATAAATACACGAGGAAGGAGTCTGGTTGGAAAGATGGAGGAAATATTTTGTATGGAAGCCATGTCTTTGGTCTGGTAGTCAACAAATATGGTGGTGCACTGATGAGGATGCTGGTGGTTAAGATGTCTCTGGTAAGTAAATGCAAACTCTTGAGAATTTCCAGAAACCCCAGAAAATGAAGCCTATTGCTTCTTCTAATACCCATGTCAGATCACATGTCTTCTCCTTCCTTGAGTCTCTTGGCCCTTGCCTTGGGGCCAACCTGTTACAGCAGGTGGACCACTTTGGGGACATCACGTTGCCTTTTCATAGAATCATAGAGTTGCCCAGGCCGGAAGGGACCTCCAAAGGTCATCTAGTCCGACCTCCCCGCAGTCAGCAGGGACACCCCCCAACTAGACCAGGTGGCCCAGGGCCTCGTCGAGACTCTCCTTGAATATCTCCAGGGATGGGGCCTCAACCACCTCCCTGGGCAACCTGTTCCAGTGCTCCACCACCCTCACAGTGAACAACCCTCTCCTCATCTCCAGTCTAAAGCTGTTCCCCTCCAGCTTGAAGCCATTGCCCCTCGTCCTGTCACTGCAGGCCTTTCTAAACAGGTTCTCCCCAGCCTTCCTGTAGGCTCCCTTCAGGTACTGGAAGGCTGCTATTAGGTCTCCCCGGAGCCTCCTCTTCTCCAGGCTGAACAACCCCAGCTCCCTCAGCCTGTCCTCGTAGCAGAGGTGCTCCATCCCCCTGATCATCCTTGTGGCCCTCCTCTGGACCCTCTCCATCAGGTCCATGTCCTTCTTCTATTGAGGGCTCCAGACCTGCACACAATACTCCAGGTGAGGTCTCACCAGAGCAGAGTAAAGTGGCAGAATCCCCTCTCTGGACCTGCTGGCAACGCATCTTTTGATGCAGCCCAGGATGGGATTGGCCTTCTGGGCTGCAGCTGCCCACTGCCTGCTCATGTCCAGCTTCTCGTCCACCAGCACCCCCAAGTCCCTTTCCTCAGGGCTGCTTTCCAATCCCTCACCCCCTAGTTTGTATTGGTGGCGAGGACTGTTCCGGCCCAGGTGCAGAACCTTGCACTTGTTCTTGTTGAACCTCATGAGGTTCACCTGGGCCCACCTCTCCAGCCTGTCCAGGTCCTTTTGGATGACATCCCATCCCTCTAGTGTATCGACAACACCACACAGCTTTTCTGGCCAGTTCTGGCTGTTGTGATACACTACGGGCATTAAAGTCAAGTGTTACAGGAAGTGGTTTAAATTTGCTTCATGATAAGGTGGTGGCTGAAGTTATGAAAAAAACCTTCATAATTGAGGAGCTGTGGGAATAATTTAGCAGCTGAGGTGAATATTTGCGTGGCGGTGGTGGGGTTTGCTGGGAAGTCTGAAGTTGGTCATCACCCAGAAACGTCTCCGTAACCCAACTTGGGTTTGGCTTGCTTGTGTTCACCTTTTCTTCATTTAAGAAATCCAACCTGTCAGAGGCTGTTAGTTAATGAGAGAGGTGGTTGTTAAGCATCTGGTGGTGTGACTGTCAGATCCACCTAGGTGGAGGTCAAGAGGTGGATCTGTTGGCAAGTCCTCCTCTCCCTCCCTTAGTGCTTCCCAACTTTTCCACTTGTCTACAAGCATTACACTGAGCTTCACAGGAAGTGAAGGCCAGGTTGGATGTGGCCTTGAGCAACCTGCTCTAGTGGGAGGTGTCCCTGCCCAGGGCAGGGGGGTTGGAACTAGATGATCTTTGAGGTCCCTTCCAACCCTAACCATTCTATGATTCAACCCGTAAAGCCTTTCTCTCCTTCTTTCCCCAGGTTAATAATCATAGAATGGTTTGGGTTGGAAGGGACCTTAAAGACCATCCAGACCTCAGACCATGTTAGTTCTCTTCTGAGCATCTCTCTCTATTGATTAAAGCATTAGTAGGAGTGTCAGTGGGTTTGATTAGCTAATTATTTTAACAGGGAAGTGGTGAACTTTGATTTAAAGCGCGTGAGAAACTGTGGCTGCTGTTTTCTGATGTGCAAGAGGGGAGGTCAGAGTATCCAACCGAATGAGAGCATCGGTCGGGAAGCTAACGAGAGGAGTTTGCTGTCTGAGCATGAGCATCCTGCATGAGGTCTTCTGCATGACCTAGGACTATGGAAAAATCATAGAATGGTTTGGGTGGGAGGGGACTTTAAAGACCACCTTGTTCCAACCCTCTCTGTCATGGGCAGGGACACTTCCCACCAGACCAGGTTGCTCCAAGCCCCCTCCAACCTGGCCTTGGACATCTTCAGGGATGGGGCAGCCACAGCTTCTCTGGGCAACCTGGGCCAGGCTTTCACCACCCTCCCAGCAAAGAATTCTCTTAGATGAGAGATCCCCCTCTTTCAGTGTCAAACCCTTCCCCCTCATCCTATGGCTCCCCTCCCTGATCCAGAGTCCCTCCCCATCTCTCCTGGAGCCCCTTGAGGGACTGCAAGGGGCTCTAAGGTCTCCCCAGAGCCTTCTCTTCTCCAGGCTGAACCCCCCCAACTCTCTCAGCCTGTCTTCATAGGAGAGGGGCTCCAGCCCTCTGATCATCTTTGTGGCTTCCTCTGGACCCATTCCAAGAGGCCCATGTCCTTCCTGTGCTGAGGACTCCAGAACTGGATGCAGTACTGCAGGTGAGGTCTCCACAGAGTGGCATGGAGTGGCAAAATCACCTCCTTCAACCTGCTGACCACACTTCTGTCAGTGTGTACATTACTGGGTCATGTTGAACTTCTCATCCACCAAAAATATTTGTGTATATTTGAGAAGGGCTGATGGTTTTTAGATAGCGAGCTCCTGACTGTAGGAACTTCGTGGTCACATGAGGCATGAGGACAGTTGAGTCAGTAGGATGTTCTTTTTGTGTGAAGATTAGGTTTAACTGTTATCAGTCAGTTGGTGAAGTACTTAACGGCCTGAAGAACTTCATGTATTGGTGGAGTACTCTGCAATTGACTGTTGACCTGAGCCGTCCAGGGACCTGATGTGGGTTGGTAGGGGCAAGTGGGAATACTGGTGAGGTGTTTACAAAGAAGAACCTCAGAAAAAAATTTGGAGAGACCAGTGAAAGGAGTATCTGCTGCCACTGTTAACAAAAACGAGTGTTTTTTGGAAGGTTGGGGTTTGATTCAAGTCACCATCCAATGGGAGACCCTGAAGACTAGGCAATAGGTGTCTTCTGGAATGGAGGTCAGGCCTGGGTGTTGGATGGCCAAATTGGAGGGGGATGGTGGCTCCGGTGTGATACAGCTGGGGAGGAAGAGAGGGAGGAGGAGTCAGGGCAGTGAGCACGTCCTCCTCTTTGGTCTCCCTTTCCTGTTTCCTGTCAAACAGCTGGATGTGAGCTCGGTCCAGCTCCAGCTCAGGGACTGTGGCTCGTTCAAGTCCTTGAGCCTTGAGGCTTCCAGGATGGACAACGCTGATGTCAAACCATCTGGGAAGGAGGAGATGGGGAATAGAAAGCCTCCAGCTTTCTTTTTACAGGGAAAAATGCATATATGTAGTACTTTCTGGGACCATTCTCTTCGTCTCCTGGAGCAGAAGACTTTGCTCATTGTGATTATTGTGAATTTGAGTTTCATGTCAACCTCTGTTACCTCTCCTAAGGGTCAACCTGGACTTCTAGGCCACTTGCCGCTGGGAAGAAGTTTATTCTGGCTCTGATTAGGCTGGAGGTCAGACCTGGTGGCTTTGTTTTGGAAGTCCGGGTTAAGAGAAGGTCCCCCTAGGCAAGATGGTGTCTATTTTTGCCAGTTAGGTTGACGGTTGGACAAGATGATCTTTAAGGTCCCTTCCAACCTAGAAGATTCTGTGATTCTGTGAAGATCCTGGAGTTATTCTGGATTGAAGTAAGGTCTGGAGGTCCTCTGGTCCAGCACAGGGCCAGCTTCTGTGTCAAACCTGCCTGCTCAGGGCCTCTTCCACCTGAGTCTTGACACTGGTTCCAAGGATGGAGATCGCACACCCCCTTGGGTCACCTGTTGGGTGCTGAACCACTCTCCCAGTGAAGGAATTTTCTAATATCCCATTGGAATTTCTAACGTTGCAGCTACCGATCCTCAAACCTTGAGGGGAGCAGTTTGCAGCTGGAGAAGGCCATCTGCTGCCGGTCTTTTCCACGCTGCTGGAATGTTGCTGGTGGGTTTCTCAGCTCCTCCAGAACATCACCTCTTCCGAGCAGGGCAGCGGCGCGCGTGTGCGCTGAGAAGGCTTATCGCCAACTGACCTAATTATTATAATCTGGCTCTTCCCTAGATAGTGCAGGTTTCCTTGGCTCTCAGGAGGCTTCCTAGGTTTCTCCAACCTGCTGTTTGATTTCTCAGCTGGCTTTTAAGAATATTGTCCATTTGCTCGGGTTAGATAAGCCCAGAGAATAAGGTTTTTAGCCAGATATAACAAATTGCTTTTCTTGCTCTGATGGCCATCTGATGGGTTTGGTTCCCTTTTATTTTTGGGGCTCCCCCATCCCTTTCGAGGTTTTGGGGCTCCCCCATCCCTTTCAAGGTTTTGGGGCTCCCCCATCCCTTTCGAGGTTTTGGGGCTCCCCCATCCCTTTCCAGGCTTTGGGGCTCCCCATCCCTTTCATTTTATTGGTCCCTTTTTTATTTTGGTTCCCTATCCCATCCCTTTCCAGGCTTTGGGCCTCCCCCATCCCTTTCCAGGCTTTGGGCCTCCCCCATCCCTTTCCAGGCTTTGGGCCTCCCCCATCCCTTTCCAGGCTTTGGGCCTCCCCCATCCCTTTCCAGGCTTTGGGCCTCCCCCATCCCTTTCCAGGCTTTGGGCCTCCCCCATCCCTTTCCAGGCTTTGGGCCTCCCCCATCCCTTTCCAGGCTTTGGGCCTCCCCCATCCCTTTCATTTTATTGGTACCTTTTTTATTTTGGTTCCCTATCCCATCCCTTTCCAGGCTTTGGGGCTCCCCCATCCCTTTCATTTTATTGGTACCTTTTTTATTTTGGTTCCCTATCCCATCCCTTTCCAGGCTTTGGGGCTCCCCATCCCTTTCTGGTTTTGGGGCTCCCCATCCCTTTCATTTTATTGGTACCTTGTTTATTTTGGTTCCCCATCCCACTTTTTCATTCCCTATCCCTTTTTATCTTCCTTCTACCCTGCCCTCCCTGCTGTGGATTCTCCCTTCCCTACCTGCCCTCCTTTCCCTCCCTTTCCTTTCCATAAGGGCTTTATTTGGATACAGATATAGACCAGTCACCTTTTAAAGGTGCCAAATTCTTTTTTCAGCCAGACAGGGATTTGCAGCACATTAACAGGATTTAACAGCTACTTCAACAGAAATAAAATAAAGCCTAAGAGAGGGAAAAAAAAAAAACAACCAACAAACCAACCCAACAACAAAAACGCTGCATCTTGGGGTGAGTTCCCTCCATTCATAAATTTAATTTTCTTGTGCAAATTGAAGTTGGGAGTTATCCCTGTGCTGTCTCCCCGGTCAGGCAGGGAATAACCCTAATATAACTCCTTGCAGGGCCAGGGCTTACCACTAAGCTCCCAGTTAAACCACCTGATGGGATCAGCAGAGGTTATGGTGGCAGAGGGCTTGAAAAACAACAAGTCAGTGGCATTATCCTGAAAACCTTTGGGGTTTGTTTTTTTTGGTTTTTTTTTTTTTTTTTTATCCCCTTCTCATGTACGAGATCCAGTTTGACCTGAAAGAAGGGCAGAGAAGGGCGACAAAGCTGGTGAGGGGTCTGGAGAATAAGTCTGATGAGGAGAGGCTGAGGGAACTGGGGTTATTCAGCCTGGAGAAGAGGAGGCTGAGGGGAGACCTTATTGCTCTCTACAACTCCCTGAAAGGAGGGTGTAGAGAGGTGGGGGTCGGTCTCTTCTCTCAAGTCACAGGCGACAGGACAAGAGGAAATGGCCTCAAGTTGCGCCAGGGGAGGTTCAGGCTGGATATTAGGAAACATTTTTTCACTGAAAGGGTCATCAGGCATTGGAATGGGCTGCCCAGGGAGGTGGTTGAGGCACCATCCCTGGAGGTGTTCAAAAGACGGGTTGATGTAGTGCTGGGAGGTATGGTTTAGTGATGGTGATGCTTCTTGTTTGTTGTGTGGGTGTCTATTTTTGTCAGTTAGGTTGA
>NW_015091300.1:1930874-1964591 GCF_001431845.1 Calidris pugnax | reverse complement strand
TCCTGAAAACCTTTGGGGTTTTTTTTTTTTGGTTTTTTTTTTTTTTTTTGTATCCCCTTCTCATGTACGAGATCCAGTTTGACCTGAAAGAAGGGCAGAGAAGGGCGACAAAGCTGGTGAGGGGTCTGGAGAATAAGTCTGATGAGGAGAGGCTGAGGGAACTGGGGTTATTCAGCCTGGAGAAGAGGAGGCTGAGGGGAGACCTTATTGCTCTCTACAACTCCCTGAAAGGAGGGTGTAGAGAGGTGGGGGTCGGTCTCTTCTCTCAAGTCACAGGTGACAGGACGAGAGGAAATGGCCTCAAGTTGCGCCAGGGGAGGTTCAGGCTGGATATTAGGAAACATTTTTTCACTGAAAGGGTCATCAGCCATTGGAATGGGCTGCCCAGGGAGGTGGTTGAGGCCCCATCCCTGGAGGTGTTCAAAAGACGGGTTGATGTAGTGCTGGGAGGTCTGGTTTAGTGATGATGCTCCTTGTTTGTTGTGTGGGTGTCTATTTTTGTCAGTTAGGTTGACGGTTGGTCAAGATGATCTTTAAGGTCCCTTCCAACCTAGAAGATTCTGTGATTCTGTGAAAGGGTAGGGGAGAAGATTTGGCATCAGAGCTCGAGCATCAGAGAGGTTTTTATCTGCATTGGGGTTTCTGCAGCCCTGGGTGGTGTTATCTTGTGCAAGGATTGATAGTCTCCAGAGAATAAATATTTTCTCCTGGGGCAGAGCAGCCCATGGAGGACCTGGGAACAAGCCAGAGCAGAGGCAGAGCTGAGAAGATAAAGCCCAAAAGTGCTGGTGGTGGGTTTGTGCCTCGTGTCTCACTTTACCTGCAGAATTAGGGCTACAGTGGTCCCCTCTTCTCTTTGGGGGGATGCAGCTTCTTATTTTCCTTATTTCCCTCTTTAAAAAAAAAAAAAAAGCCATATATGCAACACTTTCCTGAGATTCCTATGAGTTTCTAATATATGCAGAATTAATTAAGTGTTAATTACAGTAACACTTTAAATCATGTGCTCTGTCCTGAAGGTTCTCCTGGTGGATACCACAAATTATCCTAGAGGGTGTCCCCGTGGATATCCCAAATTATCCTTAGATATTCTGAATGCACCTAAATATCAGCCCATAGAGCACATAATTCATGTTAACTGTATTATTATTATTTTTTTTCCCGTTAATTAGCCCGTAGAAAAATCATAACGATAGTTGTGGGGGATAAGAGGATTTTTAGCTGGAGTCAATCAGAGCAGATATTTATATTTCGTGAAAACAGGAAAGAAAATAAAAGTCAAGTCAAATTTGCTTTGTTCAATCCAAAGTGAAATATGGTGTTAAGTATTTTACACCCTGATGGAGGGCTGCAGAAATTTAGCGTACGTCACTGAAATAAAAGTAAAAATCCTTTTTTTTTTAAAAATACCAAACCCCCAAAAAAAAACCAACCCACCCTGAAAGAACTTTTTCCAGCATTTTCTTCCCAGAATTTTGGCTGCGGTGATTTGACCAAAAGTATTTAAAATTCACCCAGCCAAAGCTGGGATCCTGGCAAACAAGTGATTTATCTTTTTAAAATATTATTATTATTATTTAATGGGTTCAGCCTTTTAAAGGGGATTCAGTTCAGTTCAGTGGTTGCATCTTCCTCTGAAGTCCCCAAGTGCTGGCAATAACTCAACGTTAGGTGTGGAGTTTATTTTCTTGATTGTTCATATTGTATAATTTAGTCCAGAAGTGCCTTTTCCAGTCCCTCGTTAAGCTCGGCTGCTTAATTGATGGGTCATAAAGAACCCTCAGATGCCCTCATCTGACCTGCGCTGTACAGGCAGCCAAGAGCTGGCAACGATGGGCTTCCACCTGCAAGGCCCCTTAAGGTGAGATGCCATCTGGGTCTATAGCATTATACAGTCTCTTGATTAATCAAATTCTGCCTTACCTCTTTTCTTTCCTTTTTTCCCCAAAGTTAAATAGTTTGGGCTCTGTATTTGTGTGCAGCTGCAGCCCAGAAGGCCAATCCCATCCTGGGCTGCATCAAAAGATGCGTTGCCAGCAGGTCCAGAGAGGTGATTCTGCCACTTTGCTCTGCTCTGGTGAGACCTCACCTGGAGTATTGTGTGCAGGTCTGGAGCCCTCAATAGAAGAAGGACATGGACCTGATGGAGAGGGTCCAGAGGAGGGCCACAAGGATGATCAGGGGGATGGAGCACCTCTGCTACGAGGACAGGCTGAGGGAGCTGGGGTTGTTCAGCCTGGAGAAGAGGAGGCTCCGGGGAGACCTCATAGCAGCCTTCCAGTACCTGAGGGGGGCTACAGGAAGGCTGGGGAGAACCTGTTTAGAAAGGCCTGTAGTGACAGGACGAGGGGCAATGGCTTCAAGCTGGAGGGGAACAGCTTTAGACTGGAGATGAGGAGAGGGTTGTTCACTGTGAGGGTGGTGGAGCACTGGAACAGGTTGCCCAGGGAGGTGGTTGAGGCCCCATCCCTGGAGATATTCAAGGAGAGTCTCGACGAGGCCCTGGGCCACCTGGTCTAGTTGGGGGTGTCCCTGCTGACTGTGGGGAGGTGGGACTAGATGACCTTTGGAGGTCCCTTCCGGCCTGGGCAATTCTATGATTTGCGTCTCTGAGGTCAAAGGTACGTGAACAGCAAGCATCCTGTGATGATGTTTCTGCTGGAACTGCTGATGTTGCTCCTCTTTGCTGCAATTCCAGTCCTTCCCCCATGTTCTTGTGATGATTAACTTTGGGGTTGTTAATCTCTTGGGTGTAAGCACAGGTTGACCCTCAAAGGGAGGACTTCTGTAGATGCTGACGTGGCCTGACACGAGCTCCTTAGGTCCCTGCAGCCGTATTCGGTGGGGTTGCCACATGGTAGAGGTCATCGTGAGAAGACCTTCATGATGAACGTGAAGGATCCTACAACAAAAGAACAAAAAATAGTGTAAAATTCATTTGTGGATGTCTTTCTGGGTTGTCCTCATGCCAGCAGGTCATCCAGTCACTGCAGTGAGGGACAGTCCTGGACGTGGCTGGTGGGTTTTCCACTGGTAAGTGGGGTCTTAGGGTAGACACAGCTGTCCTGGAAGATGGATGCTGTTGATCTTTGATGTCTGCAGGTGGTTCTGGGTCCTCCAGTTGTCATCCAGCCCTGTAGGAAGAGCATCTCCTTTTGGGTCAGGAGGCAATAATATCAAAATAAGTATTTTTGGCGCAATCCTTGACCAGGCTGTATTTGGGGAGAAAAGCTTCTCTCGGTGCCTTTTTGGCCTGTTTTTTTTAGATGCTGGCTATTTAGTCAATGCAGTCACCACAAAGGTGTTCTGAAAACCAAGGCCAAACTTTTGCTGCTTGTCAAAGACCCTCTGGACCTGTGATGCCTTCCCTGCAGGACCATGAAGCTCCAAGACCTCTTTTGTCCTCCCCAAACTAGAAGAGAAAGCCAAACATTTAACATCATACAAAGGTTTGGTTTGGAAGGGACATTAAAGATCATCCAGTTCCAACCCCATGCCATGGGCAGGGACATCTCCCACCAGACCAGGTTGCTCCAAGCCCCCTCCAACCTGGCCTTGAACCCCTCCAGGGATGGGGCAGCCACAGCTTCTCTGGGCAACCTGGGCCAGGCTCTCACCACCCTCCCAGCAAAGAAGTTCTTCCCCACATCTCATCTCAATCTCCCCTCTTTCAGTGTCAAACCCTTCCCCCTCATCCTATGACTCCTCTCCTTGATCAAGAGTCCCTCCTCACCTTTCCTGGAGCCCCTTGAGGGACTGGAAGGGGCTCTAAGATCTCCCTGGAGCCTTCTCTTCTCCAGGCTGAACCATTTTTATATTGAAACACTTGATTTGAGCAACCTGGTCTGGTGGGAGGTGTCCCTGCCCAGGGCAAGGAGGTTGGAACTTCATGATCTTTAAGGCCGTTTCTAACCCAACCCAACCTGTGATCTATGATTCTATGAAATACATGAAACTCTTGAGTCCAGAAATGTAAAATACAGAATATAAACAGCTTTAAAACCCCCTCCTCACCAGCTGGATCCATTCAGCCCCTTCAGAGCTGCTCGAAGCCACTTGGAGATGTTCCTACAAGTGTGGAAGGGGCTCTAAGGTCTCCTCAGAGCCTTCTCTTCTCCAGGCTGAACCCCCCCAACACTTTCAACCTGTCCTCACAGCAGAGGGGCTCCAGCCCTCGGACCATCTTTGTGGCCGAAGTCCTACCAGGGCTTGTTGTGTTTTTCCAAGAGGATGAAACAGGGCATGGTGGAGGAGCCAGCAAGACATCCCAATCATGCCACACTTGGGTCCATGATGGATGGAGCATTTGGACACAAGGAGCAGCTCGAGGAGAATTTTTGGGACGAGCTTGAGGTTCTTGTCCCCGCTTTTGCCAGGGCTCAGTGGGGCTCTCGAGAGCTGGGGTTTGCAGAAGGGACTGGCGCCAAGGACACTGTTAGTAGGGCACGTTAGGACACGGGGTTGGTGGATCCCAAGGTTGAACGTCAGCTGTCTTGATCTGGGCCAGTCGTCTAGACTGTCGTTGCTGCTGGTGTAAGTAAACAGCCACTCCCAAAGCTCCCTTGATCTCGTGTTCATCTCAAAATAGGTCAACTATCGTGTCCTGGAAGTACCTGTCTCTCCGTTTGCTTTGTGTTAAAGAAAACCTCCCTGTCCTCCTCCTCCTCCTGCCTGCCGGGGCTCGGCACAGCTGAGCTGCTTCATTTACCTCTTATTAATTAAACCCGGCGGTCCCCTGGGCCATAAATGTAGCTGTGCAAATCCTTGCAGCTTCTTTACCCCCTGGGGTTTGGCAGGTTCCTCTTCTTCCCATTGCTGGTTTCTCATCACCTTCTGCGATTTTGGGGAGAAATAACCAAAAGGGGAGTGGGGCCACCCAGGAAGGACTTTTGGGGAGATTTGTGGCTGCGTCCAACGAGCAGAGCGATAGTCTGGGAGTGATTGTGGAAAAAATGCAACTTGAAGCCTCAAAAAAAAGGAGGCTGGTGGTTGGCCAGTAACTCCCAAAAATTCCTGTCTGGGGAGATGCTTTCCTTGGTATTTGCTGGCCGGTTCCTTGAGGGAAGTGCGTTATCCTGGTGAATTGATTCAAGCTGTCCCATGGGCTGCTGGAAGGAGCTAAAAGCTGAGGATGGAATTTAGAGGAGCCCGTGGGCTCAGTCCACGCTGATTGGGCAAAACGAAGCTTGAGAAGGGCTTGATCACCCCCCTCCATCCAGGGTTGAGCTGGGGTTTTGGCCACCGTGGTGGGTCCATGCTGAGCTGGAGCCCATCAGTATCAGAAACAACATAGGAGGACATGCAGGAGGTCCTTGTAGGCTGAAAAATGGATTTAGGGTCTGCAAGAGCATCTTCCCAAGAGGTGAGAGGTGTCTTAGATGATGTCCATGGCCCACAGCAATCTCAGGGAGCCAAGTTTAATTTGGATGGTCCCTCTGGTTGGAGTGAGAATCGCTTCTCCGTAATGCAATGCATGGAAACCCGCTGCCTAGAGCACGTCCAGTCCATATGGCCAGGAGAAGGAGCTAAGGAGGACAATGTGTCCTCCATGGGAAGGGAAAGCTTTGGCAGTCTACTCGGTCCTGGGTCAAAAACCTGTCATTTCATGTGTGAGGGTTGGACACCTTGCTGGAGTGTATGTTGGGCTCTGTCCTTCTTTCCCAAGGAGAAGGTTCAACGTGTAGATAGGACATGGGAGATGCTGCTCATGGCTTTTTCCTTGTTTTTGCAAGAGGCTGCAGCTCTTTTATTAGTATATTTAAATCTGGACGAATCCACAAGCAGGGACAGCATCCTAGAAAGCTCAGTTTTTGTGAAGTTGATGTCCCCCATTCCTTGTCATGGTGGACCTGCTGGCGTGGTGTTGACCACCAACCCCTCAAGGTTCCCTGTCCCCTCGTCTTTCCCCAGGGCTTCATTTGCTTCCCGACCTCTTAATTTATTATTATTAGACCAGATTCATTATGAGGAAGGGACTTCTTTTCCTTCTGCGTGTACAGAATTGCCAATTTCCCAAATTCTTGTTCTTTTCCACTGGAATATTTAGAAGATCTCATCGATGGCAGTGCCGTGGATGCTGCCTGTTTGGGAACTGATAAGGTCCTCGACTGCTGCTCCTGGGTTGGCCATGATGTAGAAGCCAATCTGCTGCTTATTTTATAACTTAAACATTTGAAAATGAGTGGAGGAACCGGAGGTCCAGGATCCAAAAGCAGTTTTTTGAAATTTTATTTGTTTGTGGGTGTTGAGTGGGGTTTTTTAGGTTGGTTTTTGGGTTGGTTTTTTTAGCACTGAGGTAATCAAAAATTCAGGAAAATCTCTTGAATATATACTTATCTGTGCGTGGAGTTGTTCAGATGGGTTTAGCTCAATGAGGGGTGTAGTAAGTTGTTTATTTTCCCTTTTTTCTGCAAAATGGCAGAGTTTGACTGGATTATTTTTCTTCCCGGTTCCAGCCGAGCAGCTTGTGCTGGGCAGAAGGCACAGAGATCATAGAATCATAGAATTGCCCAGGCCGGAAGGGACCTCCAAGGGTCATCTAGTCCAACCTCCCCACAGTCAGCAGGGACACCCCCAACTAGACCAGGTTGCCCAGGGCCTCGTCGAGCCTCTCCTTGAATATCTCCAGGGAAGGGGCCTCAACCACCTCCCTGGGCAACCTGTTCCAGTGCTCCACCACCCTCACAGTGAAGAACCCTCTCCTCATCTCCAGTCTAAAGCTGTTCCCCTCCAGCTTGAAGCCATTGCCCCTCGTCCTGTCACTGCAGGCCTTTCTAAACAGGTTCTCCCCAGCCTTCCTGTAGGCTCCCTTCAGGTACTGGAAGGCTGCTATTAGGTCTCCCCGGAGCCTCCTCTTCTCCGGGCTGAACAACCCCAGCTCCCTCAGCCTGTCCTCGTAGCAGAGGTGCTCCATCCCCCTGATCATCCTTGTGGCCCTCCTCTGGACCCTCTCCAGCAGGTCCATGTCCTTCTTCTATTGAGGGCTCCAGACCTGCACACAATACTCCAGGTGAGGTCTCACCAGAGCAGAATAAAGTTGAAGAATCCCCTCTCTGGACCTGCTGGCAACGCATCTTTTGATGCAGCCCAGGATGGGATTGGCCTTCTGGGCTGCAGCTGCCCACTGCCTGCTCATGTCCAGCTTCTCCTCCACCAGCACCCCCAAGTCCCTTTCCTCAGGGCTGCTTTCCAATCCCTCACCCCCTAGTTTGTATTGGTGGTGAGGATTGTTCCGGCCCAGGTGCAGAACCTTGCATTTGCTCTTGTTGAACCTCGTGAGGTTCACCTGGGCCCACCTCTCCAGCCTGTCCAGGTCCTTTTGGATGACATGCCATCCCTCTGGTGGATCGACAACACCACACAGCTTGGGATCGTCCGCAAACTTGCTGATGGTGCCTTTAATCTCCCTGTCTATATCATTGATAAAAATGTTAAACAGTATTGGCCCCAGCACGGACCCTTGAGGAACACCACTTGTGACTGGTCTCCATCTGGACTTTGAGCCATTGAGTACCACCCTCTGGATGCGACCATCCAGCCCGTTCCTTATCCACTGAACAGTCCACCCATCAAATCCTTACCCCTCCAATTTGGCAATCAGGATGTTGTGGGGGACCGTGTCAAAGGCCTCCTCTACGAGTGAGCCAGGCTTGGGTCGTAGGGAATTCTCTCTCCTTGAAAATCTATTCCTTGATTTGCTCACGTAACCCAAGCCCAAACGTTGCCGGATCCGAGGCCGGGAAGGGTTGTTCCCCTTGGTCAGAGCTGCAGGAACCCAGGGATAATTTGCTTTTTCTCTGTGGTGCAGAAGGTGGCTGATGCTGCAAAAAGCATCATTCTTCCATTTCATTTTTCAAAGACTTTGAAGAAGGGGGCCACCTTGAGGCTCTCCTGCTCCCAGCCTCGTCGCACAGAAGAGCTTCATTCCCAAAGAAGAGAAAAGCAGTGATGAAGGGAAGGAATGGGTGGGGATGGAGGTGAGATTCCATGAGGATGCGAATCTCTTGAGGTTCAACAAAGCCAAGTGCAAGATCAATACAGGCTGGGGGATGAGTGCAGTGCTAAGGGACATGGTGTAGGGGAGGACTTTGTAGAGTAGGATAGATGGTTGGACTTGATGATCCCAAGGGTCTCTTCCAACCTGAATGATTCTATGATTCTATGAGGGGATGGAAAGCAGACCTGCTGAGAAGGACTTGGGCTACTGGTGGTTGAGAAGCTCAACGTGAGCTGACAATGTGCTTTGGCAGCCCAGAAAGCCCCCCGCATCCTGGGCTGCATCCCCAGCAGTGTGGCCAGCAGGGCAAGGGGGGGGATTCTGCCCCTCTGCTCTGCTCTGGGGAGACCCCCCTGCAGTGCTTCCTCCAGCTCTGGGGCCACCAACAGCAGAAGGACAGGGACCTGTTGGAGCAGGGTCAGAGGAGGCCATGGAGATGCTGGGAGGGCTGGAGCCCCTCTGCTGTGAGGACAGGCTGAGAGAGCTGGGGGGTCCAGCCTGGAGAAGAGGAGAGGAGGCTCCAGGGAGACCTTATTGTGGCCTTTCAGTACTTAAATGAGGCCTATAAGAAAGATGGGGACAAATTTTTGGCATTTTTAATGGTTTGAAACTAAAATAGGGAAGATTTAGATAAGATAGAAGGAAGAAATATTTTATGCTGAGCGTGGTGAGAGCCTGGCCCAGGTTGCCCAGAGAAGCTGTGGCTGCCCCATCTCTGGAAGTGTTGAAGGTCAGGTTGGAGGGAGCTTTGAGGAACCTGGTCTAGTTGAAGATGTCCATGCTCGTGGCAGGGGGGTTGGAACTAGATGGTCTTTAAGATCCCTTCCAACCCAAACCTATGAGGTGTTGAAGGCCAGGTTGGAGGGGGCTTTGAGGAACCTGGCCTAGTTGAAGATTTCCCTGCTCATGGCAGGGGGGTGGAACTAGATGGTCTTTAAGATCCCTTCCAACCCAAACCTGTGAGGTGTTGAAGGCCAGGTTGGAGGGGGCTTTGAGGAACCTGGCCTAGTTGAAGATGTCCCTGCTCGTGGCAGCGGGGTGGAACTAGATGGTCTTTAAGATCCCTTCCAACCCAAACCTATGAGGTGCTGAAGGCCAGGTTGGAGGGAGCTTTGAGGAACCTGGTCTAGTTGAAGATGTCCATGCTCATGGCAGGGGGTTGGAACTAGATGGTCTTTAAGGTCCCTTCCAACCCAAACCTATGAGGTGTTGAAGGCCAGGTTGGAGTGGGCTTTGAGGAACCTGGTCTAGTTGAAGATGTCCCTGCTCGTGGCAGGGGGGTGGAACTAGATGGTCTTTAAGATCCCTTCCAACCCAAACCTATGAGGTGTTGAAGGCCAGGTTGGAGTGGGCTTTGAGGAACCTGGTCTAGTTGAAGATGTCCCTGCTCGTGGCAGGGGGGTGGAACTAGATGGTCTTTAAGATCCCTTCCAACCCAAACCTATGAGGTGTTGAAGGCCAGGTTGGAGTGGGCTTTGAGGAACCTGGTCTAGTTGAAGATGTCCCTGCTCATGGCAGGGGGGTTGGACTAGATGGTCTTTAAGATCCCTTCCAACCCAAAACTATGATTCCCAGGAGGAGAGGACCAGCTGGCTCCTCCTAGCATTAACTCCCCTCCATCCATCCATCCCGAGTGGCAACCCCAGATTTTTGGCCGGTGGCCAAAAATGTCCTCTGAATGCCGCTAAAAGCCAGGCTACAGATGCAAAAAATGCTCTTTGCCAGCAAACTACGGGCACGGTTTAATGGGGATTAAACACCCTGGGGCCTGCCCCGCTGCTGACCTGGGGGGGACGCCGCTCCCTCCCCATCCCTCCCCTCCGGCAGCGACCCACGGGATGGATTACTTCAGCGGGTTGACATCTCAACGTAGAGTTGGCTGTGTCTTTTAGGATTACAAGGGCTTTTCACAGCCCAAGTGCCCATTAGATTGCCTGGATGCTTGGAAAGAAAAGATTTCCTTCCCCATAATGGTTCCCCCTTCGGTTCTTTGTTGAAAGAACGGTACGTGGCGACCGGTGCCGGCGGCGAAACGTGGGGCTGCAAAGTGTGTGGATCAGCTGGTTGTTATAACCCTTTTATTTCGGAGGTGGGCTGTGCTCTTGGCCTGAGGAGAGCTCCACGGGATTGGGGCTCATCCCCCCGGGATTTGTGGAGGAGCTGGGCAACATGCTCCAGCAACAAGCTCCAACAGGGCAGGTTTAGATTGAACATTAGGAAAGAATTTTTCACCGAAAGAGTGGTGGGGCATTGGAACAGGCTGCCCAGGGAGGTGGTTGGAGTCCCCATCCCTGGATGTGTTTAAGGGCCGTTTAGATGCAGTGCTGAGGGACATGGTGTAGGGGAGGACTTTGTAGAGTAGGGTAGGTGGTTGGACTCGATGATCCCAAGGGTCTCTTCCAACCTCAATGATTCTATGATTCTATGCAGGCATTGGTTGCCTGAGGATTGCTACTCGCTGCGTGCGTTATAGGGGGGGCACACGTGTGGGCAAGCTCTCTTGGCAGGAGAACACCTTCGTTCATGCCTTCAGAGGAGGCTACAAAGAGGCTTCGTGGGCTGGAGCCCCTCTGCTGTGAGGACAGGCTGAGAGAGTTGGGGGGGTTCAGCCTGGAGAAGAGAAGGCGGAACATCTCCCAAGACCTTTTACTCCAGGAATTGATGGCTCACGATCCGTGATAAACATCTGAGGAGTAGCAGGCATGTCATGAAAGGTGCCACCTTGAAAACCTGGCTGCTTCCAGATAGTGGTCAATCCCTGGAGCAAGTACAACATGGCAAGCAGCCGTGTGTCCTTCAACCTCATCCTGGCTGGAGACCATACACCACCAGCTCACACACTTTGCACATGCACTATGAGATCACTAGAAATTCCCCAACTTGGACAATGAGAGAAAAGGAGGAGGTCAAGGACTGGTGAGACACGAGGGTTCACCTACCCTCTGTGGCGATTCGGCCACTTGTTGAGTGCATGCTCAGCCTGGAGAAGAGAAGGCTCCAGGGAGATCTTAGAGCCCCTTCCAGTCCCTCGAGGGGCTCCAGGAGAGATGGGGAGGGACTCTGGATCAGGGAGGGGAGCCATAGGACGAGGGGGAAGGGTTTGACACTGAAAGAGGGGAGATTGAGATGAGATGTGGGGAAGAACTTCTTTGCTGTGAGGGTGGTGAGAGCCTGGCCCAGGTTGCCCCGAGAAGCTGTGGCTGCCCCATCCCTGGAGGGGTTCAAGGCCAGGTTGGATGGGGCTTGGAGCAACCTGGTGTGGTGGGAGGTGTCCCTGCCCAGGGCGGGGGGGTTGCAACTCAGTGATCTTCAAGGTCCCTTCCAACCCAAACCATTCTGTAATTCTATGAATTCCTGCTCTCGAAGGAGAAACAGCGCAGCTCCGAAGAGGCGATCGTGGAGCACGTGTGAAATCTGAGCTTTTTTTGGCTGTTTCCTCAAATATTTTTACTTCTTGACGTTTCCTTTGGAAAGGTGAAAAATAACAAGGAGAAGATGTAACGGGGGCTCTCGTTCCGTTAAATTTTTGTAGGAGCAGGGGAACGTGAAAAGGGATTAAGTCTGACTCAAGTCCCAGTTTGTATTATCAGCCAAGGCAGAAATAGGTTTTAAAACTCAGGCTCCTCTTGATTTGGGGGTTGTGGGTTTTTTATGACTTGGTTCAGGTTTTATTTCTAGAAATACTGATTCTAGAAATGCTGATGTATTTCCATGGATCAAATGTGTATTAAAATCAGTGTGCTTTGCTGTTGTGCTGCAGCCGGAGCGACGCTCCAGCCGACCTCCTGCCCTGGCAATCCCAACGTAGAGGAGCATCCCACCACGGGATGGGCCTGATGTCCATCAGATGGGCCATAATCCCACCTCCTGAAGTTCAGAGGGTGGTTTTCTTAGCTGTGTGCTGGTTTTTCCTTTCTTTTTCTTGGCAACATCCACCTCAAGCCAACGGTAACATCCCTCCCCGCCTCAGGCGAGGAAGCCCATCTGGACGGAAACCGCTCCAACCTCGTGCACGGATTTGACACACAAAAAGACTTTGTTTTCTAAAGGTGACGAGGCTTTGTGGTGTTGTTTTTTTTTATAAAAGAAAAAAACAAGTTCACTTCCCATCCACCAAAAAAAAAAATAAATCACCCTTATTGCAGTGAAGCTATGTAATAAATTATCTGGCTGAGAACAAGGGATTTCTGGCTTTCCGATTAATTCTCTCCCTTCCTTGCTGGATCTCTGCATCGAGGCGGCTGCTTTGGGTTGGATTCTGTGGCTTTTTGTGCTCGGTTGTCTCCTGGCTCTCTCCTTTGTTTTTTTCCTCCCCCCCGATGTATTTCTGTGTTTATTTGAATAGCTCTGTTTTGATGCGCTCTGGCGTTGGCCCGCTCTGTGGCATGCCAGGCTCGGGGATGGCACCGCAACGTGGCAGCTGTTGGGCTTTTTTTTTTCCTGTCACTTGGGGTTTTTCTGCATCACCAGGTACCAGAAACCAGAGCTGAGACTGGAGGGGCTGATGAAATCTATAAAATGCTCAGCCAGCCACGGATGCATCAGTATCCGAAAAGCCCAAGGCTGGTGCCAGCAGCAGACGCTCGCTGTGGTTTTGGGAGGTGTTTACATTTTAATTAGAACAGGATGAGATCCAGGATGGTAATAATTTATATTATTTTGGCGGATGGAAAAAAAATAGATCCAAACCCTCCACGTGATGCTTCATCTGTGCTCACAGAGACACGATAAGACCTGGATGGAGGGAGTCGTGGTTCATCTCCATCGCTTTCATTTTCCATAGTAACTGTTCCTGCCCTTTGCTGGGTGTTTGTTAAAGCTGGATGTTGCCGCCGGCGATGAAGATAAACTGCTGCTTTCATTCCCTGAGATGCTCTCGCCGCGTCGGAAAGACACGTTGCTAATTACTTCTCGTTGGAAACTGGCTGGATTAGGAGAGGAAAAAAATATTGCTGCTGAAGGAGCTCATTAAAAGGAGATGTTGGGAAGCGAGTCGGCTGCCCGCTGCCCGTGGATGTGCTGATAGGCAGGAGGTCAAACCCCAAACGCAGACGGTCAAAGGTCCTTCTGGCTGTAGAGCTGCTGGAGTGTAAGCTGGCAGATGGTTATTTGCAGAGGTAAAGCACGTGGAAGGTTTCACCTGACCTGTCCCCCTGTACTGGGCACTGGTGAGGCCTCACCTTGAGTGCTGTGTCCAGTTTTGGGCCCCCTACCATAAAAAAGACATTGAGGGGCTGGAGCGGGTCCAGAGAAGGGCGACAAAGATGGTGAGGGGTCTGGAGATTAAGTCTTATGAGGAGAGGCTGAGGGAGCTGGGGTTATTCAGCCTGGAGAAGAGGAGGCTGAGGGGAGACCTTATTGCCCTCTACAACTCCCTGAAAGGAGGGTGTAGAGAGGTGGGGGTCAGTCTCTTCTCCCAAGTCACAGGCGACAGGACAAGAGGAAATGGCCTCAAGTTACACCAGGGGAGGTTCAGGCTGGATATTAGGAAACATTTTTTCACTGAAAGGGTTCTCAGCCATTGGAATGGGCTGCCCAGGGAGGTGGTTGAGGCCCCATCCCTGGAGGTGTTCAAAAGAGGGGTTGATGTAGTGCTGGGAGGTCTGGTTTAGTGATGATGCTCCTTGTTTGTTGTGTGGGTGTCTATTTTTGTCAGTTAGGTTGATGGTTGGACAAGATGATCTTTAAGGTCCCTTCCAACCTAGAAGATTCTGTGATTCTGTGAAGGTACTGATAAGAAGTAGGAGAGTTGTCCTACACCGCTTGGGCCATGCAGTCAAGGCATTCCTCACCTCCCAGGTCTGGGGCTGAAGGGACTTCCTTCCCCATGGCTTTGCAAAGGCCAGCTTGGAGAAGACAGCAGGCAAGCAGCATGAAGGAGGTGATGATGGAGGGTTTCACCACATACTGTTCCTCTCTGCTCAGCCCCAGATAGGCTGAGACAGAAGAATTACACCCAGAAGAAGGTGTCATCTCACTGAGAGGGTGATGTCCAACAGGTCTTCACTGTAGGGAGTGGAGAGGAATGGGGTAGGTTTTGGAGACCCGACAAGAAATGTGAAAATTAATGTTGGTTGCTCGTGGGGTGGGATGTGGTGTCTGCTGGCTGGTGCTGGGCTGGAGCTTCTCCTTGGGTCTCGCTCCGGGGGGGTTCTTCAGTTTGGTTTCACCATCATCCCATGCAGACACAGATAAATAAATCTGTGGGCTGCTGGGGTGCTTCTTGGTTCATGTCCCAGGTGTCTCAGAGCAGAAGGGACCTGCTGGATCACAGAAGTATTTAAAATGTATTTATTATAAACTCCTCAGGGAGAGCGAACGCAAGAGGGAGGCTGGATGTCCTACCACAAAAGGCTCTGGAAGGAGCTGGCTGCGTCAGTACGCGAAGAATTTGCACCGCGGCTGCCTTTTATAGGAAGCATCTCTTGTTCTTGGGAGAACCCGGGATGATAAATCCCATATGGCAAGAAAAAGATGATCTGTCAGGGTAGGTCTGGAGCCCGTCACAACCTGCTTCTCCAGTGGCATTGCTGGGGAATAAATCTTCTGAAAGTGCCAGGTCCT
Organism: Calidris pugnax; assembly: GCF_001431845.1. Lineage (NCBI taxonomy): Eukaryota > Metazoa > Chordata > Aves > Charadriiformes > Scolopacidae > Calidris > Calidris pugnax. The sequence continues at coordinate 1,950,031 of NW_015091300.1, read as the reverse complement.
GCACTTCGGTCACAACAACCCCAGGCAGCGCTACAGGCTGGGGGCAGAGTGGCTGGAGCTGCCTGGCAGAAAAGGACCTGGGGGTGTTGGTCACCTGTGGGCTGAACATGAGCCAGCAGTGTGCCCAGGTGGCCAAGAAGGCCACCAGCATCCTGACCTGTATCAGGAACAGTGTGGGGAGTAGGGCCCGAGAGGTGATCGTCCCCCTGTACTCGGCACTGGTGAGGCCTCACCTCGAGTACTGTGTCCAGTTTTGGGCCCCCTACCATAAAAAAGACATTGAGGGGCTGGAGCGGGTCCAGAGAAGGGCAACAAAGCTGGTGAGGGGTCTGGAGAATAAGTTCTTATGAGGAGAGGCTGAGGGAGCTGGGGTTATTCAGCCTGGAGAAGAGGAGGCTGAGGGGAGACCTTCTCGCTCTCTACAACTCCCTGAAAGGAGGGTATAGAGAGATGGGGGTCGGTCTCTTCTCCCAAGTCAGAGGCGACAGGACGAGAGGAAATGGCCTCAAGTTGCACCAGGGGAGGTTCAGGCTGGATATTAGGAAACATTTTTTCACTGAAAGGGTCATCAGGCATTGGAATGGGCTGCCCAGGGAGGTGGTTGAGGCCCCATCCCTGGAGGTGTTCAAAAGACGGGTTGATGTAGTGCTGGGAGATATGGTTTAGTGATGATGCTCCTTGTTTGTTGTGTGGGTGTCTATTTTTGTCAGTTGGGTTGACGGTTGGACAAGATGATCTTTAAGGTGCCTTCCAACCTAGAAAAAATTAAAAAAATAAATAAAATAAAAGTATTCACTCCTGGCAGCGTAGTTGGGGGAGTAAATCCCCTTCCAACTCTCGCTATTTGGGTGTGTGTCATAGCGTGGTTCTCCTGGTTCTCTTGGCTTAGAAGGCCACGACCTTCAAAGAAACTTGTTGCATGTGAGAAAGCATTTTAGGCTTTCAGCATCCATCCAACAGAAGCAAAAAAAAAAAGTAGCAAAATCAACCTCTTCATTTTGTTTCCTTCGCTGATGCCCAATCAGGTTGGACCTGAAGAAGGTGTGCTGATGTTATTGTAGGTTAGGATGTTGGTTCATCTTGCTGAGTTGGAGCAAGAGTTGTTTGAGGAAGATGTCTTCATGGGCGGGAGTCTTGCTGACAAGGTTGCCATGTCAACGTGTTTCGGACCAGAAGACCCCGCTCCTTACTTCAGGGAATGATGTTTGTGTGAAGCTGGAGTTCCTGCTCCCTTGGGATGGCTGGGACACCCAAGTGTCCCACCCCAGGTGGAGAGCTGTGTGTGGCTGCCCTGTGGTGCTGCCTCGGCGTGGCCGGGCTGCTGCAGTCAAGGTTTTGGAGAAGCTTTGTTCTGTTGTGCTGGAGAGAGGATGATTGGAGCATCTGCCTTGGGGGAGGACGTACGTGTGAGGTCCTCTCACCTGGGCCAGAGTGAGGTGATGGAAATACATTCCTATCCCTGTGTGTCTGTCTTCTTCTCATCATGGATCCACCTTCCTCCTCTTACATCATTTTGGTTGCAAGTTCCCCTGTGTCGTGTCCCACCCATCTAGTCCAAACTGGTTTCTTTCTCCATTGCTTCTCTACGTATCAGACTCACCACTTGGTTCCTCAAGTTCAACACAAGTCCACCTTTGGAGATGGGGCACATGTTGAGCTTGACACTCTGAGGAGCCCTGGGCAGGCCCTCAGGATGGGCTGGTCTGTTGTGTGGGTGGTGCTTCCACCCTCCATCTACTGTATGAACATACAAATGTCATAAAAATTGCTTGTTCTTATTGAGGTTTTTTGCTGATTAAGGGTAAAATGGTATAATTGCCGTAAACTGTATAATCTTGTTAAAGCAAGAACCCCATTTTCAAGAGAAGACTGAGGGAGGATCTGACCAACATCTATAAATACTTGAAGGGTGGGTGTCAGGATGATGGGACCAGTCTTTCTTCAGTGGTGCCCAGGGACAGGACAAGAGGAAATGGGCACAAATTTGAATATAAGAAGTTCCATCTCAACATGAGGAGGGACTTCTTTCCTGTGAGGGTGGCAGAGCCCTGGCAGAGGCTGCCCGGAGAGGTGGTGGAGACATTCAAACCCCACCTGGACACGTTCTTGTCCAACCTGCTCTGGGTGGACCTGCTTTGGCAGGGAAGTTGGACTAGATGTTCTCCAGAGGTCCCTTCCAACCCCATATCATTCTGTGATTCTGTGATTTAGATCACTCTTTAAAATAACAGCTATTAATAATAATACATTACAGTAATGCTGATAATTACCAAGTTCTAATAAGCAGTTTGCACACCTCTTGACTTTTTCTGTTGGTGGATCCATGTTTTATGGTCATAGTAATGAGCACAGCATGGCTTTGTAGAAAGGTTTGGAAGATAATTTTCAGATCCCCCAAACTTACAGACTTTGTGCTTTGACAAAGTAGGGAGAGGAGTGAGGGACAGGAAAAAAAAACATAGATTTGAGGTTGATCTCTATTAATCATCATTAATTATCTGGGGTCTAGGAAACCTTGGTGGTAGGCTCTATGCCAACAGAGATCCAAGGGATCACCACTCCCTGAAGAGCTCTCAAGAACATGCATTTACTTAGTTTAGGAAGGTATCAACCACTTTGATGCTCAAATGTATGTTGGTTTTTTTATTTGAAAACCCCTTGTTTATACATGTTTTGAGGGCGAGGTGAGGTGGGAAACCAGCTCCAGGCACAGAGGTTTCATGCCATGTGGCACCAAGAAGAGCAGGAGACCATCCAGCCCATCCCACCTTCCTGGTGGAGAGGGTTAATTTTGGAAAGGGAGAGAAGATTTAGCATTAGTATGGAGAATAAACCTTCGTGGGTGAGCTTGAATTGGTCTGAATCTAGAGGGTTGCTTCCATTCCCATGGTGTGACCACCATCTATGGTCCAAAGTCTGTTCTTCCTGAAGGGCCAGGCTGCTTGAACCAGGAACTGGTTTGCAGGACCCAGAAAATGGGCCTCTAAACCTCTGATTGTCTTGCTTTTGTTTTGTCAAGTTCATTTTATACATGTGCATCTCACACTTGGTAGAATTAGGTAGAGCTCGGAAATCAAGGTGGCAGCTGAAAAAGCTTCTGGAAGATGGTGACCAAAACAACCCCCATCTGGGCAGGCTGGGGAAAGGCAGTTGCATCATAACTGGGAAAGACTCATCTAAAATGGGTGAGACTGCCCAGAATGAAGTATGGAAAGTAGGTTGAGAGAGCAGAGGAGGCTTTCTTAACCGATGAAGTGCTAGAGCATCATCTTATGGAGTCATAAAATCTTTCAGGTTGGAGAAGACCTCAGAAGGTCTTTAGTCCAAGCACTTGTTTGAAGGGTCAGCATCAAGGTTGGGTTTTACCCCACTACTGTAGTGATCAGGGACATGTGGTCCTAACCATGAATGCAGGAGCGTGGTTAGAAGAGGACTTCAGAGGACAAATATAGAAAATCCAGAGCTGGTTTCTAGCGGGCAGAGTGCCAGGAGAGGCCACAAAGTCAAGAAGTTCTTCTGCTTCTTGAGCCTCTTTATTGATGCCCCGTGTTGGGTGATGGAGACACATCAGCAGTGGCCTCAACACACGCACGTTAAGATGTCTACGTCATTGGTTGGTCTCTGTGTCATTACGTGATTGACACCAACGCTGTGCAGACTAAGCATCTAAAGAAGATTATAGACCATGACTTCTTAGTCTTTCATCTTATTATAAGGCTTGGATGCCGACCAACTTGCTGTCCATGCCTGGACATCTGCTCTAGATGATCCTATCTCAGGTGGTAACTCATCGCCATTAAACGTAGGGGTGTTTCTTCCTGCTAAGTTCTGGTTTCCTTTAGAGAGAGGTGAAGGTGCTACAAGATGGACTTAGGTTCAAAGTGTCCTACTAGAGATCCAGAAATATCTCGAATACGTGGTTTGTGCTCCTTTCCTGGACCTGGTGACTTTTGCCAAAGCCCTTTCAGTCCATTGTCTCTGGTTTATGATGGGTCTTCAAGGGGCAGCATCCCCAGGGCAGTGTCCTGGCTTTGATTTCCTCCAGTGCCACCTTAAAAAAACCCATAATAATAATAAAATAGGCAAAAAAACCCCCATTGGGTTTGTGTTTTGTGGCCCCAGGGGTTGGAGGATGCCCTACGTGCTCCATCCCAAGTGATGCCACCTGTATCAGCTGTCCCTTACCTCATGCCATCGTGCCCTCCAGGACTTGTTGCAGCCCCCTATTCTCCCAGCTCTTTTTTTTAGCAATTTCTATTTATTAACTGGTACTTTCCATATGGTAATTGGCACTAATTAGCTAAAAGGGGAGAGGCATGCCCTTCTCCATGCTCTCTGGGGCTCCTCTTTTTATTTTTTCTTTCCTCTTATATTTTTTTTTTTTCCCTTCTCCTTTTTAATACGCCGCATGATTTTTTGTTCGGGAGTTAATGCCTGATATTGATCTCCATAATGAGCCTTCTTGACAGTCTGGGCACATTTGGGAATAATTCCTTGAGCAGATGAAATCCTTAAGCCAGAACTGCTCGTTCTCAGCAGTTTCCAAATGAAGCCACAATTGTTCAGAAGTGACAGATGAGAAATAGTTCAGGAGCTGGGAACAGATTATGGTGGTTGGGGTTTTTTGGGGGTTTTTTGTTGATGTTTTTTTTTCTCCTTCCCTTCCGGAAGGCATGTGACTCACTCCAAATTTACTTGGTAATTTTATACTTCTCTCAAAACAGCCTGTGAATACCAGTTTTCGGTGAAGGAGGGGGATGAAGTCTTGACGTCCTGTAATGTGGTAGGATCTCCTCTGTCTTTTCCCTCCTGACCTCAGGGAAGGAGGAGTATGAGTCTTACCTCATAGAATCATAGAATTGCCCAGGCCGGAAGGAACCTCCAAGGGTCATCTAGTCCGATCCCCCCGCAGTCAGCAGGGACACCCCCAACTAGACCAGGTTGCCCAGGGCCTCATCGAGCCTCTCCTTGAATATCTCCAGGGAAGGGGCCTCAACCACCTCCCTGGGCAACCTGTTCCAGTGCTCCACCACCCTCACAGTGAAGAACCCTCTCCTCATCTCCAGTCTAAAGCTGTTCCCCTCCAGCTTGAAGCCATTGCCCCTCGTCCTGTCACTGCAGGCCTTTCTAAACAGGTTCTCCCCAGCCTTCCTGTAGGCTCCCTTCAGGTACTGGAAGGCTGCTATTAGGTCTCCCCGGAGCCTCCTCTTCTCCAGGCTGAACAACCCCAGCTCCCTCAGCCTGTCCTCGTAGCAGAGGTGCTCCATCCCCCTGATCATCCTTGTGGCCCTCCTCTGGACCCTCTCCATCAGGTCCATGTCCTTCTTCTATTGAGGGCTCCAGACCTGCACACAATACTCCAGGTGAGGTCTCACCAGAGCAGAGTAGAGCAAAGTGGCAGAATCACCTCTCTGGACCTGCTGGCAACGCATCTTTTGATGCAGCCCAGGATGGGATTGGCCTTCTGGACTGCAAGTGCCCACTGCCTGCTCATGTCCAGCTTCTCCTCCACCAGCACGCCCAAGTCCCTTTCCTCAGGGCTGCTTTCTATTACCTCACCCCCTAGTTTGTATTGGTGGTGAGGATTGTTCCGGCCCAGGTGCAGAACCTTGCATTTGCTCTTGTTGAACCTCATGAGGTTCACCTGGGCCCACCTCTCCAGCCTGTCCAGGTCCTTTTGGATGACATCCCGTCCCTCTGGTGTGTCGACAACACCACACAGCTTGGTGTCGTCCGCAAACTTGCTGACCCTGACGCAGAGCTGAAGTAGAGAATCACAGATTTGTAGAGGTTGGAAAGGACATCTGGAGATCATCCAGTCCAATTCGTGTGCAAACGTGTCCAGCCCAGGTAGAGGAATTGATGGCTTCTTCTCTTTAAGGTGTGAGTGACATTCAGCCACGGAGGAACAGGCAGGAGGAGAGGGGTTGGTCCAAACTCCCTCCACAGTGGTTGGGTGGGGAACAACAGGGATGCTGAGCCCCCTCTCCCTCACTCATCCCAGCTTCTCTGGATGGGAGGATGTGGCGCTTGAGGTGAACTCGGAGCCAGCACTTGACTGATGGCCTAAGAAGGGTTGTCAGCTCCCTCAAGAGTGATCCCATCTCCCACAGCAATGAGTCCCAGAGCTGTAATGTCACATGGAAAATCTTTAGTTTTGATGGCTCTTCTTGTCCTCTTTGCTGCTGTGGGTTCGGCCCATGTTTGCAAAACCAAGCATCTCCTCAGTACCTTGAGGTACCTTTGAGACCTCGCAGGTAATCCAGCAGTGCGTACTGAAGTGTGGGGCTTGAAGAGCATCATCTGCAGGTGTTTGCAGCTGGAACGGTCCCCACTGCCCGCTCTGTGTCCCCAGGCACCCCAGGCCTGGGCAGGGGAGAAGACCACGTGAGAGGGTGGCTTGGGTGGTAGCAGTTGCCTCCTCAGAGCAAACTGTACCTGTCCTTGCTGGCGTGACCAGATGTGTTGCCCTCATGGAAGCTCTTGTGTTGACCATATGATGTGTGGCCACTGTTAGATGTACAAACTGTGGCTTCCTGCTCCAGCCTGGGCTTTGGGAGTCTTCTAAATGTAAGTCTTGTTTGAAGAAGCATCTATGGTGAGGGTCAAGGTCTTCTGGTGCTATTTCCGTCTTAGGAGACCACAGGAGGACCTCTCCATGCCTTTTGCTTGCCTCTGGAGGGTTCCTTTCGTTTACCTTTCATTTCTGTCTGTGGTGGTGGTGGTGTGGTTGGTGGAGCTGCGCTGTTCTTGGTCAGAGAAGGTGGCATTTCAGTGACATGAAGGGGATGTTGTAGGAACACATCATGTTGTTGGAGGACAATGATGGCCAACTTTCAAAGGAGTGTTATCTGGGATGGATGTGCTTGGTAGGTGCACGCAAAGATACAGGAACATCCACCTGAACTTCGTGAGAGCTACTGGTGATGTTGTATTTGAGGTTTCATCAGATGCACATCTTCTGATGGTCTGGATGTCAGATGTTGACGTGTCCCACCAGCAAAACCATGGATCCACAGCTCTTGGTGGTCTGGCAGAGTAGGACTGTGTTTGGGAGAAGGATGTTGTGGATGCCCTGTCCCCTCCAGGGGGGCTTCTCTGGGCAGTAGTTTGGGTTCTGGGTTGTTTCTGCAGTGGTTTGTAGTTTCTCCAGTAGTTTGGGTTCTTTGGTAGTTTGGATTTTAAGAAGGAGGATCAGCAAAATGTCTGTAGTTGTCTTTAGATGTAGGAATATCAGAGAAACTGGATTTTTTTTTCATAAAATGATAGAATCATCTAGGTTGGAAGGCACCTTTAAGATCATCAACTCCAACATTTAGTTTGTGCACTCATGGAAACTCCAAACGTGACCACCTAAGATTATTATAGATATTATTGGATGTACAGCAAAAAATATCCTGCCTACAGTAGCTGATAGGTTTTGGCTACTTTTAAATTTTTTTTTAATAATTACTGGTAAATCATTTTTTGCCTTTTTTTTTCTTAGGCCCCCTCAGTTCTCGGCGTCTCTCCTGAAGGGATGGAGAACTCGTCGGTGGCATCGGCCTCCTCGGAGGCGGGCAGCAGCCGCTCTCAGGAGATCGAGGAGCTGGAGCGTTTCATCGACAGCTACGTCCTGGAGTATCAGGTCCAGGGGCTCCTGACGGATAAAACGGAGGGGGACGGCGAGAGCGAGAAGACTCAGTCCCACATCTCCCAGGTGGGCCATGGGCACGGTGTGGAGTGGGATGCTGGTGGCTCGTCACCTGGGTTGGGGATGTACCTCCAGTTGAAACACCTTTATGAGCGTTGGGGTGTAAAGCAGGACATAATAAAAGACTGGATTTGGGGCATTTTGCTTGTTCAAGCCAGATCTCAGGTCTCCATCCAGTTGGTAGAGGTCTCCAGCCAACTGGGTTTTGTTTTTCCATGGTCTCAAGGTGTGTGCCCTGAAGTTTTCTCACTTTTCCAAGGTTCCCATTTATAAAGGACCTGGACAGGCTGGAGAGGTGGACCCAGGTGAACCTCATGAGGTTCAACAAGAGCAAATGCAAGGTTCTGCACCTGGGCCGGAACAATCCTCACCACCAATACAAACTGGGGGGTGAGGGATTGGAAAGCAGCCCTGAGGAAAGGGACTTGGGGGTGCTGGTGGAGGAGAAGCTGGACATGAGCAGGCAGTGGGCAGCTGCAGCCCAGAAGGCCAATCCCACCCTGGGCTGCATCAAAAGCTGTGTTGCCAGCAGGTCCAGAGAGGGGATTCTGCCACTTTAGTCTGCTCTGGTGAGACCTCACCTGGAGTATTGTGTGCAGGTCTGGAGCCCTCAATACAAGAAGGACATGGACCTGCTGGAGAGGGTCCAGAGGAGGGCCACAAGGATGATCAGGGGGATGGAGCACCTCTGCTACAAGGACAGGCTGAGGGAGCTGGGGTTGTTCAGCCTGGAGAAGAGGAGGCTCCGGGGAGACCTAATAGCAGCCTTCCAGTACCTGAAGGGAGCCTACAGGAAGGCTGGGGAGAACCTGTTTAGAAAGGCCTGCAGTGACAGGACGAGGGGCAATGGCTTCAAGCTGGAGGGGAACAGCTTTAGACTGGAGATGAGGAGAGGGTTCTTCACTGTGAGGGTGGTGGAGCACTGGAACAGGTTGCCCAGGGAGGTGGTTGAGGCCCCTTCCCTGGAGATATTCAAGGAGAGGCTTGATGAGGCCCTGGGCAACCTGGTCTAGTTGGGGGTGTCCCTGCTGACTGCAGGTCGGACTAGATGAACCTTGGAGGTCCCTTCCGGCCTGGGCAATTCTATGATTCTATAAATTAAGGACATCTTATTTATTAATTAAGCGTGTCGCTCTCCATCCCCAACAGCACACTGCTTTGGAAGGGTGGAAAAATCCTGGAGGGACAGGGAAGAGCTGCTGGGGCTGCAGTTGAGGGGATGCTCAGTGTCCATGCAACAACCAAGACCAGAAGGTCGATCAAAAGCCCCAAAAGTGAGGTTCTTGTGGGCATTTTAATATGTGTAATAACTTGGTTGCTTGTTTCATGGTTGTTATGTCAGGGAAGGAGATGGCTGTATTTCAGAGGATGTGGTTTGGTGTTGTCGTTAGGAATGACATGCTCTTAGTTAGGTTTGTTCCAAAAATGGCAAATTTAGGTCCAACGCGAGGAGAAATGAAACCTCCCAAACTGTTGTTGTTGGTTTTGGAGGGAAATAATTTGTATTCTGGTGCCACGGTGTGGCAGATACGTGCTGAAGGCATGAACTGGTGAAGGAATAAGGTGCAGGGCGTGATGACCTTAGGCTTGTAAAGCTGCCATGATCTTCCATTTGTGACAGAGGTGCTTTCCTTAACCCACAGGGCTAAAATATTTAGGTTTGGGACTGCTTACGTACTGATTATGAGGACAAAATAAGAATAAGACTGAAGGGTCCTAAGAGTAAGGATATGGTAGTTGTTGGAGAGCTGAGATGTGTTTGAGCTGCTGGAGGGGTCTGCTGGTCTGATTTGGGTCTTCATCTCTATACACAAGACTGATCCTGAGCAGAGATCCCCAAAACACTTCTCATTAACCCTTAACATTAGAGTTGTCCAGACCAGAAGGGACCTCCAAAGGTCATCTAGTCCGACCCCCCCGCAGTCAGCAGGGACACCCCCAACTAGACCAGGTTGCCCAGGGCCTCGTCGAGCCTCTCCTTGAATATCTCCAGGGATGGGGCCTCAACCACCTCCCTGGGCAACCTGTTCCAGTGCTCCACCACCCTCACAGTGAAGAACCCTCTCCTCATCTCCAGTCTAAAGCTGTTCCCCTCCAGCTTAAAGCCATTAGCTTAATGGCTAACGAGATCGTGTGGCAAAGCCCAGCTGGAGGTACGATGATGAGGAGAAGGGCAGAGTCCAGGCAGGTTTGTTCAGGACCCGTGACCTCCTCCACCACAAAGAGTTTTGTTGCAGGTCGTTTTGGCTCTCATTTCACGTTCAAGTTTATTAATTGCTTACAAAGGAGGCCCGGCTTCCCTAGGGCATTGTTTTGCCTTTGAATTGGGAGGAGTGGTTGGGCTGGTGAGGGCAAGGTGCTCTCCTGCTGGTTCCAGAGGTGCTTTCTTCTCCCATCCCCTACCCCATGCACCTCAGCGTGCAAAAGCCAGTGTCCAGCAGAAAGGAGTTTGCTCTCCCATGTGAGGAGATCCTACACCTGGGTCGGGGCAATCCCCAGTAGCATTGCAGACTGGAAGGAAGGTGGTCCTTCTCCACTCCCAGAGACCCCACCTGGAATACTATGTCCAACTTCGTTCAAGAAAGACATGGATCTGTTGGAGAAGGTCCAGAGGAGGCCACGGAAATGGTCAGAGGGCTGGAGGAGCTCTGCTATGAAGGCTGAGAGAGTTGAGGTTGTTCAGCCTGGAGAAGAGAAGGCTCCAGGGAGACCTCATTGCAGCCTTTCAGGATACAAAGCGGGCTTAGAAGAAAGATGTGGGCAGGCTTTTTACCAAGGTCTGGAGTGACAGGTCAAGGGACAATGGTTTTAGGCTGAAAAAGAGCAGATTTAGACTGGACATAAGGAAGAACTTCTTTGGTGTGAGGGTGGTGAGAGCCTGGCCCAGGTTGCCCAGAGAAGCTGTGGCTGCCCCATCCCTGGAGGGGTTCAAGGCCAGGTTGGAGGGGGCTTTGAGCAACCTGGTCTGGTGGGAGGTGTTGGAATGGGATGGTCTTTAAGGTCCCTTCCAACCCAGACCTTTGCTGGAGCTGAGGATCCAATCCAGAGCTTTGCACCCTTCATATAGTAGCTCAGTGTAAAGAAATTATCAATCAAAGGAATCTTTTTAAGAGCAGATTTTACTGAAGAGGTGTTTTACAATTTGAGGATTAAAGCTGTTAGAAGTGGGAGAAACTAAATTTAAAAATCAAGTGATTTAAAGTACTTTATAGTGCATTTTTTTTTATAACCTAAGGCTGGAAAATGGCTGTATTTGAAGTGACGCTTCGGAGGGGCTTCAGGTGAAACCAGCAAGTGCTGCTTTATTTAACGTGTCAAGTTTACAAATAAGGATTTTAATTTTCCTCCTCCCTGGCCTACTCTGGGGAAAAAAAAAAGGAGCTGCTGGGTTTTTAACATGAGTTCTGGGAACACCATCTTTAAAGATGGTCAGATTTTATTTTAAAAGAAAAAGGATTAATAACGGAAGACCTGAACGTTGAACCTTTTTAATTAGAGCCCTTTTAGTGGCATCTCAAATTAAGCAAGTAAATGGGGTTGTATCCCAGACTATTGGTGTATAAGTTGAATTAGGATTTCTCTCTGAAACTCCAGCAAAATGCAGTGTTTCGTGGTTTTAGGGCTAAATATGGGACAAGAAGTGAGGATGGGCTTTTTCATGGGTCGCCTGCTTTTATGGTGCCATGTCTTAAGGGGTGCAGTAGGAAGGAATTATCTGTTGTCTCCTAAAGATATTTGGTTTTGCACCTCTACCTTCATTTTAAACTGAAAGAGGGGAGATTGAGAAGAATCATAGAATCATTGAGGTTGGAAGACACCCTTGGGATCATCGAGTCCAACCATCTACCCTACTCTACAAAGTCCTCCCCTACACCATGTCCCTCAGTACCCCATCTAAACGTCCCTTAAACACAGCCAGGGATGGTGACTCCACCACCTCCCTGGGCAGCCTGTTCCAATGCCCGACCACTCTTTCAGTGAAATATTCCTTCCTAATGTTCAATCAAACCTACCCTGTTGGAGCTTGAAGAGATCTGGAGAAGAACTTCTTTGGTGTGAGGGTGGTGAGAGCCTGGCCCAGGTTGCCCAGAGAAGCTGTGGCTGCCCCATCCCTGGAGGTTTCCAGGGCCAGGTTGGAGGGGGCTTGGAGCAACCTGGTGTGGTGGAAGGTGTCCCTGCCCATGGCCAGGGATTGGAACTGGATGATCTTTAAGGTCCCTTCCAACTGAAACCATTCTATGATTCTATGAAATTTGTATAAGAAATAGGATTTTTTCCTTCTTATTTTCTCTTCCTGATCACTTCTTATCAAAGCAAGGAATAAACATGCACGCATCCTGCGGCTCGCTGGAGTAACCCTGGTGGAAGCCAGCCTGATTGAAGGTGACATGTTCCCTCTTAATGAGAGCTGGAGGAAAAAGGATGGCTTTAGAGGGAAGGCACTGGACTGAGACCAAGAAAATTGGTTTTAACTGCAAGGTTCTGCCAGTAACTTATTCTTTAGTGTTGGGCAAGTTACTTAATCTCTCCGCGGTTCGTTTCCTTGTGGCTGTAATAACGTTTTCCCTCCCTGAGAGAGGATAAATCCTCTCACCCACGTGTGTGAGATGCTCAGAAGAGCCACCAAGCTGGTGAGGGGCCTGGAGAACAAGTCCTGTGAGGAGAGGCTGAGGGAACTGGGCATGTTTAGTTTGGAGAAGAGGAGGCTGAGGGGAGACCTCATTGCCCTCTACAACTACCTGAAAGGAGGTTGTAGAGAGGCAGGTGTTGGCCTCTTCTCCCAAAGGACGAACGACAAGCCCAGAGGAAATGGTCTGAAGTTGGGGCAGGGGAGATTTAGATTAGATATTAGAAAGAACTACTTTACTGAGAGAGTGGTCAGGCCCTGGAACAGCCTGCCCAGGGAGGTGGTGGAGTCCTCATCCCTGGAGGTATTTAAGAAACGTATAGACATGGCTCTTCAGGGCATGCTCTAGTGCCCAAGGTTATTGGTTTATGGTGAGGTGTTGAGTGTGGGGTTTAGTTGGTGGGTGCGGGGTTTTTGGTGGGCGTTTGGTGTGGTGTGTTTTGTATTTGTTTGGGTTGGTTTTTTTGGGGGGGGTTTTTTGTGTTTTTGTGGTTGGACTCGATGATCTCAGAGGTCCCTTCCAACCACTAAGATTCTGTGATTCTGTACCACATCATAGAATCATCGAGTGGTTAGAGTTGGAAAGGACCTTAAAGATCATCAAGTTCCAACCTTCCTACCCTGGGCAGGGACATCTCCCACTAGAACATCCCCAGATAACTGCTCTTCATGCAGGGGGAAGGAAGGGCAGGCACATTGTATGCTCCTCCATGCTCCACACCACTTGCAGGGGAGATGAATCCATCTCCAGTCTAGAGAATCCCAGAGTGTGGACATTCCCATCGTGGAATTATCTCCAGCCTTGCTCCCACCAGAAAAAAAGAGGAAAGTCACAGGGAAAATGCAATTTTCTTTCTTCTGTGGGTAGAATAATGGGTGAGCTGTAACTTGAGAGAACTTTCCAGGCACGTGGTTGCACTCAAAATTGTTCAAGGAGATATGCATAGGTCTAGCAGAAGGCTCCCTAGGGTGGTAGCACCATGAGCTTCTCCAGGTAGGTCAGCAGAGGTGGCAAGGAGAGCGATGGGCAGCTCGTTAAAGAGCTCATTAAAGGTGAGGCTGCTGTTTCCCATCCAGTTGAGCTACCATGGGCTCTCCCGTGATGCAGGGATGGTGAGCAGGTCTAGTGGTGGCTCTTCCTCTTATTTGTGAGGTCAAGGTCAAGAAGGTCTCAGGTAGTTGCTGTTTGTACGTTCTGTTGGGGCATCAGCCTTGGTGATAGCATCCAAGGGATTTCTGGAGCAGCCAGATGCTTCCAGGATGAAAGACCTCAGAAATGGAACAGGTTACCAAGGTTCAGTCTCAACTTTGAGGAAGGGACAACAAAAGACTTCAGGATTAAGCAGCATCATTTATGTTTGTTTGTTTGCTTGATTATTTTTATTTTATTTTTTCTCCACTATGATGCAACCCTTCATTTCACTGTGGGGAAAAGACCCCAAATTGAATTATTTTGGTGGAGACACCTTGCTGTCAGACCCTGGGGGAAACAGCAGGTCGTATTCCAGAGCTGTTCTGCTCTGGCCTCTGCTACCCTGCTGTCCTCCCCTGTTACTGGGAGGTCCTCAGTGCCCATGTCCTTCCCCATGGGGAGAAGCTGGTGTGACAGGAGGGCTGCCATCATAGCTGCAACATAGAGCAACAGCCAAACCTGCAGCTTTGAGATCTTCGGTTTCAAATAAAAACACAGATTTTTGGCAGCTCAGGACTCCTATCTGTCCCTGAAGCAAACAGAGTTGGGAAAAGCAGGAAATTTCCATGGATGATACCAAGCTGTGTGGTGTTGTTGATACACCAGAGGGATGGGATGTCATCCAAAAGGACCTGGACAGGCTGGAGAGGTGGGCCCAGGTGAACCTCATGAGGTTCAACAAGAGCAAATGCAAGGTTCTGCACCTGGGCCGGAACAATCCTCACCATCAGTACAGACTGGGGGTGAGGTATTGGAAAGCAGCCCTGAGGAAAGGGACTTGGGGGTGCTGGTGGAGGAGAAGCTGGACATGAGCAGGCAGTGGGCAGCTGCAGCCCAGAAGGCCAATCCCACCCTGGGCTGCATCAAAAGCAGTGTTGCCAGCAGGTCCAGAGAGGGGATTCTGCCACTTTACTCTGCTCTGGTGAGACCTCACCTGGAGTATTGGGTGCAGGTCTGGGGCCCTCAATAGAAGAAGGACATGGACCTGCTGGAGAGGGTCCAGAGGAGGGCCACAAGGATGATCAGGGGGATGGAGCACCTCTGCTCCGAGGACAGGCTGAGGGAGCTGGGGTTGTTCAGCCTGGAGAAGAGGAGGCTCCGGGGAGACCTAATAGCAGCCTTCCAGTACCTGGAGGGGCCTACAGGAAGGCTGGGGAGAACCTGTTTAGAAAGGCCTGTAGTGACAGGACGAGGGGCAATGGCTTCAAGCTGGAGGGGAACAGCTTTAGACTGGAGATGAGGAGAGGGTTCTTCACTGTGAGGGTGGTGGAGCACTGGAACAGGTTGCCCAGGGAGGTGGTTGAGGCCCCATCCCTGGAGATATTCAAGGAGAGGCTCGACGAGGCCCTGGGCAACCTGGTCTAGTTGGGGGTGTCCCTGCTGACTGCGGGGAGGTGGGACTAGATGGCCTTTGGAGGTCCCTACCACACACCCGGGACACCAAACACCGCTGGAGTCTGCAAGGGAAATACTGGGGGTGGGTTTTATGAAAAAGCATCATTTTCAGGTGCTTTCCTGCCATTGTTCCCTCATCTTCCCTCCGCTCGGAGCCGGCGGGTGGAGCGTTTCCGAGCCAAATCCTTTGGGATCATCCTCAATAAGGGGGGAGGCAGCACGTGTCCAGCGATGCCCACAGCCCGGAGGGTGTTTGCTGCCTGCTGTGGACTGACACAGCATTTTATTTATTTTTTTTTTCTCCCAGCCTATTATTTTACACAATCCCTTTTTTTTTTTTTTTATCCTTTTTACAGTGGACGGCGGATTGTAGCGAGCAGCTCGACGGCAGCTGTTCCCCATCCCGAGGGAAGGGCTCGGCGTCTCACGAACACAATCAGGTAGGGGGTTGTGTTTCGCTCTTCCTCAACAAACTTTTTTTGCTTTTCTTCTTGTTCTGCCTCGTCTGGCAGCGTGGAGCTTGCCCAAGCTGCCAGCTTTCTCCTGGAAAAGGAGACATGTCCCTCTGCTTGGCATCCAAAAGCTCACCCTCACCAAAACCATGGGAGATGGGCAACATCCCGATGTGTGGAGACCAGGAGCTTATTGCTCTGCAATAAAGGGGATGGGGGAGGATTATGGAGTGTCAAATTTATTCCTGAAGAACTTCTTATTGCCACCTGCTATTTGGAGCACCAAAGCTGACTTTGGAAGTATGGGGTGTAGCTGGGATGAGGGAGCTTTGGGTAGCTGTGCTTCGTGGTTTTGTGCTGCAGCACGAGGATGGTGTTGCAGGAAAGAGGAGAAGTGGGAGAAGAAGCAAAATTGCACGTGCTGAGAACTTGTGTTGGGTTTGCAATGACAGAAGCCAGGTGTGAGTCGGGTTTGGTGGTTGTCCATGGTGTGAGCACCAGTGAAATGCATTTATCAAGCGCTGCTGGCATTGCTGGAGGTGGCTGTCCCTCCTCTGTGTGAGCACCAGCATGGGACAGGATTGGCAAGGATGGAGACGTGGGTTTTGACTGTTGTCACCTGGTTGAGGAGCTGTTGTGGGACCATCAACTCTGTAAGAGCAGCATTTGCTCAAGGAGCTGTGAGACCGAAGTGGCATTTGGAGTTGTTGTGGCTGATGGATGTCCCACCTGGAGAAGGGGCTTCAGGCTAGTGCTTTTGGTGCTCTTGCCCTGCTTGAAGGTCCTCCAGGCTTCAGTCCCACGTGTGGGATCCATGAGAAGTCTGGGAGCCCCTTGTAGGGTGGTACAAGAGGCTGTGCCCATCTGAGTGGTGTTTACTGACGTTGCTGTGCCCAAAACAGGTTCTTCTTGCACAGAGTCGTGCTGGAAGCTCCTGGGATGGGACTTCATGTCCCCTCCCTGCCATGTGCCTGGATTGTAAGGATGCTGGGAGGATCTATACAAAGGCAAGGTCTTGTTGTGTAGAAAGGTGGCGTAAGGAGATGCTCCTTCAGATGAACCTCTGAAGGTGGCAGATGGAATTGTGGATTTAATAGCTTTGATCTGCTCTGAAATATTCAGCAGCAAAACCCTGGCTGGGCTCCCTCCCACCTCTGTCACATGTCTCCATCGAGCCTCCTTGGGTCGCTGGGGGTTTTGAGCCAGGACCAGGTCCTTTTTTTGGGGGGGGGGGCAGAAGGTCCCTGGCTCTTCCTCCAAGGGCTCAGCTGACGTTTCTGGTGGGTACCACAGGAGGATGCAGGAATCACACACGAGTGATGCTTTCCCTACTCAAATCAGCGCAGCCTTGACATCTTCCATCTGCCTGGTCTTTTGTTTCAACTTAGGGGTGTTTTTTCTCATTTGGGGTTTTTTTTATTATTATCATTATTTTATTTTTTCCCTTAGAATTAAACCTATTTGATCTCCACCAGCACGGAGCTTGTTTTCTAGGTACAACTAATGCCCAAAGCTGTTTTCCCTGCCTTTTGGGCTCTCTCCCAGCCTGCAGCCGAGCTAATAATTATCTCTCTCCGTGTTGGGCTTCCTTTTAACAGCGAGGAACAAATTTTCTTTGGCACCAAAGAAGAGCTGTGAGCTATTGTTCTTCTGTCCAGGCAAGCTTTTCTCTTGCTGTTACTGATATACGAGTGAAACGCTGCTGGTGAGAATGAAGAGCTCTGTTTATTACCATTTCTGGCTGTTGATTTGTTCACTAGTAGCTTCAAACATTAAAAAAAAAAAAAAAAAAAAATAAGGTGTTTGTCTTGCCTGTAAATTATCAATCTTCAAACCTCCTAAGGAAAAAGCTGGGTAATTATTTCCCAAGAGATGTTGTGTTGGTTGGTTGGTTTGGTTTTTTTTTTGGTGCAATTTTGTCTGGATTTTTGAAGGGTTTGGTTGGAAAATCCAAAGTCCTGTTTTTATTTCCAGCTGAGATTTCTGCCTTGCTGGTTGGGGAATTGAAAAATGCTTGGATGGGGGATTTCTGCTGGCTTCAGCTCCCCTGAAAATGTCCTCTATGTATCAGTCACCGTGATGTGCCTCACGTGGTTCTAACCTCACGGTCAGAAAGGGCATTTCTATGGAAATTCCAGGTTAGTCCTGGAAAATATATTCAGCATCTGGTTCCTTTTCTGCCAAGGTAAAGTTTTCAAAACCTTTCCAAAAATAATTGGTTTCCTCAAGGTGATAGGGGAGCCCAGATTTGAAGCTGACTTGCCCGTGTCCGAAAATCCCCCCTCTGCATCCCTAAGTACCTGATGCCTTTGAAATTTTTGGCTGTAGGATGCAGCCTTAAGGCAAAAAAATAAGGGTGTTTTTTTTAATAGGTGTATTATGTATTTATATAGACATTTATATATAATATGTGTGTATATAAGCATCCACAAGATGTTGTGTAAGTGTGGGGCTGAGAGCAATTCCTGGAGAGTGTGAATTTAAGGGTAAAAATAAGGTGTCTTTATGCAACCTGCGGTCCAGGAAATTCATAGAATCATAGAATGGTTTGGGTTGGAAGGGACCTCAAAGATCATCAAGTTCCAACGCCCTGCCATGGGCAGGGACACCTCCCACCAGACCAGGTTGATCAAGGCCACATCCAACCTGGCCTTGAACACTTCCAGGGATGGGGCATCCACAACTTCCCTGGGCAACCTGGGCCAGGCTCTCACCACCCTCACACCAAAGAAGTTCTTCCCCACATCTCATCTCAATCTCCCCTCTTTCAATGTCAAACCCTTCCTCCTCCTCCTATGGCTCCCCTTCCTGACCAAGAGTCCTCCCATCTCTCCTGGAGCCCCTTGAGGGACTGGAAGGGGCTCTAAGGTATCCCCGGAGCCTTCTCTTCTCCAGGCTGAACAATCCCAGCTCCCTCAGCCTGTCCTGATGTTGCTGGGTATCTCTGGGAAAGACCACCCTGTACTCGCCCTGCTCTTACACTCCTTGATGAGACATCTGCAATTAGCAGCTGTGGGAGACCGTCTGGGGGGTCAGCGCCCATAGGATGGCACTGTGCATCCCATATGATGGTGGGGAAAAAAAGACAGAGAAGATTTCCTCTGGAAACCTTTTACTCTGGTTTTTCCAATTCTCTGGGCAGGTGGCTGTGAGAAGACATGGAAGATCTCGTGAGACACATTTCACAGAATCACAGAATCTTCTAGGTTGGAAAGGACCTTAAAGATCATCTTGTCCAACCGTCAGCCTAACTGACAAAAATAGACACCCGCAAAACAAACAAGGAGCATCATCACTAAACCAGACCTCCCAGCACTACATCAACCCGTCTTTTGAACACCTCCAGGGATGGGGCCTCAACCACCTCCCTGGGCAGCCCATTCCAATGGCTGAGAACCCTTTCAGTGAAAAAATTTTTCCTAATATCCAGCCTGAACCTCCCCTGGTGCAACTTGAGGCCATTTCCCCTTGTCCTGTCGCCTGTGACTTGAGAGAAGAGACCGACCCCCACCTCTCTACACCCTCCTTTCAGGGAGTTGGAGAGAGCGAGAAGGTCTCCCCTCAGCCTCCTCTTCTCCAGGCTGAATAACCCCAGTTCCCTCAGCTTCTCCTCATAAGACTTATTCTCCAGACCCCTCACCATCTTTGTTGCCCTTCTCTGGACCCGCTCCAGCACCTCCATGTCTTTTTTATGGTAGGGGGCCCAAAACTGGACACAGTACTCGAGGTGAGGCCTCACCAGTGCCGAGTACAGGGGGACGATCACCTCTCGGGCCCTACTCCCCACGCTGTTCCTGA
>NW_015091300.1:1895070-1930572 GCF_001431845.1 Calidris pugnax | reverse complement strand
GATCCAGCCTGTCGAGATCTCTCTGCAGAGCCTCTCTACCCTCCAGCAGGTCGACACTGCCACCCAACTTGGTACCATCTGTGAACTTACTGAGGGTGCACTCGATCCCCTCGTCCAGATCATTGATAAAGATGTTAAAGAGAATTGGCCCCAGTACTGAGCCCTGTGGGACACCACTCGTGTGGTTCATTTCCTGAACTCCTGGTGCGCTGAGAAAAATCCTGGCCTCCTAATTACATTGAGCTCATCTATAATTCTCCTTGTTTCCTACCACAAACACTTTCCTTTGCTGCTGTGCCCAGTTAAGCCCCCCCTGTATTTGAGTGATACCCCCCAGAAGGTCTTCAAGCACCGGGTGAGCCTCTGGGGTGAAGACCACTCCATTGACATACACAAGATACTATCTGAGCACCGTATTGCCTCTATAAACGAGGAAAATGTCAATAATGGAATAATTTTAAATCTTTTTATGTTTGGATTTCATTTAGTTTGGTATTTTTTGGGTTTTTTTTCCCCTAAAAAGGCCCAGTAGGAGGATTTTATATAATACTTTATTTGCATTCCCCTCGTGAGGCTGTTGGAAGTAGGAAGCTCTTTGATATCTTTCTGAGAGCAATTCATTAAGTAAAAGACTTGTGGTATGGTAACGTGTTTGGAGAGCCAGCGGAGCTCTTGGGACATGAAAAGCCTGGCAGAAGCTCCATCCCAAGCTCCCCTTATGGAAAGGGCATGAACAAAAACCAGAGCCACTCTGCGGGTTTGTCCCATTTCTCCAGGCGGTGGGGGAGGGCGAGTTGAAAATCCTCCTTCCTGGCCAAGTCCATCCCTTCCCCCGTGGTGGTTGGCTGTCACCCATCGTCACCAAGCAAAAGCTTGTGTTGTTGGCAGCAAATGGGACTGCAATTGATTTGACTGCTTATTTGCATGGATGTCCATGACCCACCAGCTGAAGCAGGACTTCTAGGCAGGGACTTTGAATCATAGAATGGTTTGGGTTGGAAGGAACCTTAAAGACCATCTAGTTTCAACCCCCTGCCCTGGGCAGGGACACCTCTCACCAGACCAGGTCCCTCAAAGCCCCCTCCAACCTGGCCTTGAACCCCTCCAGGGATGGGGCAGCCACAACTTCTCGGGGCAACCTGGGCCAGGCTCTCACCACTCTCACACCAAAGAAGTTCTTCCCCACATCTCATCTCAATCTCTCCTCTTTCAGTTTGAAACCCTTCCCCCTCATCCTGTGGCTCCCCTCCCTGATCAAGAGTCCCTCCCCATCTCTTGTAGGCCCCCTTCAGGTAATGGAAGGGGCTCTAAGGTCTTCCTGGAGCCTTCTCTTCTCCAGGCTGAACCTCCCCAACTCTCTCAGCCTGTCCTCACAGCAGAGGGGCTCCAGCCCTTGGAGTATCTTTGTGGCCTTCTCTGGATCTCCTCCAACAGGTACATATTCTTCTTGTGCCTGTTGTATGGTTGGGGACCTCTGATGTTTCTGCGGTTGATGGTCATGTTGCCTTATCTACTGAGCAGTGAAGGAGCAGGGAGGGCGTGTGGATCACATCAGGATTAACCTACTCCCTGGTAGTACCACCCTTCTGCTGTTGTCCACAAGGAGCTGGTGGTGGAGGTGATGACTTGGTTTGCCTTCCCATTAAGCCAGTAGAAACAGCAGTACACCTGTGGTGGGTTTCCACTCTCGGGCAATGGTTGGAGAGGACTAGATGGCCAGGGTCAAGAGCATCCCAAGGGCTGCACTGGCAAGCTAACAGCGTAAGATGTCGAGCGTCACATGCTGTTCAACATCGTGGAGATGTAGAGGGCTTTGCAGGGAGCGTGTGCCATTGTCACCAAGCCTTGGCAACCTTATGCCAAAGGATGTCTGAACCCAAGCCTTGCTGATGAGGAAACCATAAGAAGTTCCTACAAAATCAAAGCTAATATCACATGAAACTATATTCTGTGTCTCCACTGTGTCTCTGTCTTTCACGTGTCTCACCTGAACCTCAAACCCTTCTCTGATGCTGAGTACTTGGCTTCCAACCCTATGAAGTCACGGCTGGAAAAGCTGGGTCAAACCCAAGGAAATCCTCCCCAGTGGATTCTGTGGAGGCTGATGGGAAAGGATGATGGTCTGAGGTGGTGGCCACATCACTAGGGCCAGAGTTGGACTCAGGCCCCCGTGGCCATCATGTAATGGCCACCACCATTGAGTTGGTGGTGGAGTTGTCCGCTCGCCAGCTTAAATCTGCTGACATCAGCAGGCAGTGTGTAATGCCCCAAATCCTTGGCTGACCAGATCGATGCTGGAGCGTGAGTGGACGCTGCTTGAGAAGAGACTGGGAGGACTTCTCCACTAAAGGTGTAATTAATTTCCCCATGCTGATTAGACAACCTGTCTTTAGTTGCCCGTCCTTGGGTCTGGATCTGAGGCGCAGTGATTTTTCTTGCTCAGCAAAAGGCGACGGATGATTCTGGGGGCAGGTTGGTTGGGGTTTTCCATCTCACCAACCCACTTGTGTCATGATTTCTACACCGAATTTGGTTGAGGTTGGCCACCACGCTGAAGACCTGTCAGGACAAGTGGGTGGTGGCAGATGCTACAGTCACTGTTGTCTTGTTTCCAAAAGAGAAAGCAGAAGAGAGGGAGTTACTTTGAGGCTTTGCCAGTGAATACAGGTTGGTGGAGCCCTACCTGATGGAGGAAGAACTTAAATCTTCAACTGAGGTGACCTGCCCATGATCAAAGAGCAACTCTGAAAATACCAGTCCCTTAATGGTTTTCTGCCTGTAATTGCTGGGTGACTCTCCCTCCGTGTTCAGTTGTGGTCAGAGAGAAATGCTGGGAAAGAAATCAAGGTCTTCAGCTAATATATGGGTTTAACTTTCTCTGGGACTTCTGTTTGGGATACACCTCATGAAGAAGCACTACCCCTCGTGAGGCAGCCACCTCTTGGGTGTCTGAATGGAGAGGGTCCAGAGGAGGGCCACAAGGATGATCAGGGGGATGGAGCCCCTCTGCTCCGAGGACAGGCTGAGGGAGCTGGGGTTGTTCAGCCTGGAGAAGAGGAGGCTCCGGGGAGACCTCATAGCGGCCTTCCAGTACCTGAAGGGAGCCTACAGGAAGGCTGGGGAGAGCCTGTTTAGAAAGGCCTGTAGTGACAGGACGAGGGGCAATGGCTTCAAGCTGGAGGGGAACAGATTTAGACTGGAGATGAGGAGAGGGTTCTTCACTGTGAGGGTGGTGGAGCACTGGAACAGGTTGCCCAGGGAGGTGGTTGAGGCCCCTTCCCTGGAGATATTCAAGGAGAGGCTCGACGAGGCCCTGGGCAACCTGGTCTAGTTGGGGGTGTCCCTGCTGACTGCGGGGAGGTGGGACTAGATGACCTTTGGAGGTCCCTTCCAGCCTGGGAAATTCTATGATTCTATGATTCTGTGAAGACCTGGGAGCAAAATGCTTCACTGCTTTGCTGCCTGATTTAGAAGAACAGTTGCCGTTTACTGAGGATGGAGGAAGGTGTCTTCTAGGCCTGGTGTCACTGGTGACTCACATGGGAGGACATCTCATCACCCCCAGTTTCCATTTGTGTGGAGAGAACAGGGTGATGCCAGTCTGCCTACTGAAAGGAGAGCTTCCCACCCTCTAGTTTTGTGAAACTTGAGGTAGCCAAGTTACCTTTGAGGTCTCCATTCTTCTTGCAGACTGGCTTGAATAGGCCAACAAGTGGCAACGTTCTTGGCAGGAAAGGGTTGATGTGAGCCCTTTCCTCCAGGGCCTGGGTAGGGGTTTGCTGCTGGGCTTTCATGGCACGTCTGAAGTTCTCGGTGTTCCTCATCTTCATCCTTACGTGTAAATGAACCATCTAGCACATCCTTGGCCCACAGGTCTCTTCTGATTGTCCAGGAGGAACACAACCACACATCCTTGGCCTTTTCCTGGGCAGTTCAGAAAGATCTCTTAGACTTAACCTCCAACTCCCAAGCCCATCAGGTCCTTTGATACTTTATTGTGGTCCAGGTATAGGTAGAACATTACTTTTCCTGGGGTGGGAGAAGAGCTTCAAGCAATGTTTGGTGACCCTTCAGCTGTGCTTTTGCCAAAGCAATGAGCAGATACTGTACCAGATTGGAGAGGGCTGGGCGAAGTGGACATGGGCCTGGGGAGGGAAGGAGCAGAGCCAAAATTATTGTTTTTTTTCTGCATGATATTTTAATAGACTCATAGAATGGTTAGAGTTGGAAGGGACCTTAAAGGTCATCTAGTTCCAAGGGTAGGTTTTCTGGTTTTTTCATAGCTTTATGCAATACATTATGAAGAAAGAATCTGGAAATTTATCCCTCCTAAAATGCTTATGTTTTTTTCTTAAGAAAGGTGCCTTTTAAATTATTAAAATAATCAAATCCTTATTTTTCCATAGAAAAATTGAAGTGCATGTTCTTGAATAGATCTAGAAGAGCATGGAGATATTTGGAATCCAGTGTCAAAATTCTGCATAACTGGAAGATTTAGCTGCAGCACAAAGTGGGTGTGTGAAAACCTCTCCTGCAGAGAACAATAAACCTCCAAAAGGATCTTTTCCTGTTCCAACCAGGTTTTAAGACTCAAAATTTGGGAGTAATTTGAAGGAAACTCCACAGCTTGGCCTAGGGAGCTCCTTGTAGGTGCAGTGGTGAGACGATTGTTAATGCTGGTGGATATCTGAGAGGCTTTTGTGTCCTGAGAAGTCCTCTAGCTTCCTGATGTTTTTCCTTTTTCTCTGGCCCACCTTAGGCTGGACACTGAATATTGAGATTTTTACAAACAATTGAACATGAATCCCATCAAGAAACCACTGATGTCTTTGGGCCACTTAAAGCTTGTGGTGTTGACATGGTTGGTCTACAGCTCTACCAACACAACCAACTTCACCCATACTTACAGTCACTAAGAGAAACCACAGAATCACAGAATCTTCTAGGTTGGAAGGGACCTTAAAGATCATCTTGTCCAACCGTCAACCTCACTGACAAAAATAGACACCCACACAACAAACAAGGAGCATCACCATCACTAAACCATACCTCCCAGCACTTCATCAACCTGTCTTTTGAACACCTCCAGGGATGAAACACCTCCAGGGATGACCATATAGGTGGTCACCCCGTTTCCATTAATTCCCTGTGCTTTGGGGAATAGAAGGACATGGTCCTGGTGGAAGGGGTCCAGAGGAGGGCCACAAAGATGCTCAGAGGGCTGGAGCACCTCTACTATGAGGACAGGCTGAGAGGGTTGGGGTTATTCAGCCTGGAGAAGGCTCCAAAGAGACCTCATAGCATCTTTTCAATATCTAAAGGGGGCCTACAGGAGAGCTGGGGAGGGACGCTTCATCAAAGACTGGAGCCACAGGATGAGGGGGAAGGGTTTGACAGTGGAAGAGGGGAGATGGAGATGAGATCTCAGAAGAACTTTGCTGGGAGGGTGGTGAGAGCCTGGCCCAGGTTGCCCAGAGAAGCTGTGGCTGCCCCATCCCTGGAGGGGTCCAAGGCCAGGTTGGAGGGGGCTTGGAGCAACCTGGTCTGGTGGGAGGTGTCCTCACCCAGGGCAGGGGGGTGGAACTGGATGACTTTTAAGGTCTCTTCACCAATACTTACAGTCACTAAGAGCAACCACATAGGTGGTCACCCCGTTTCCATTAATTCCCTGTGCTTTGGGGAATGGAAGGACATGGTCCTGGTGGAAGGGGTCCAGAGGAGGGCCACAAAGATGCTCAGAGGACTGGAGCACCTCTACTATAAGGACAGGTTGAGAGAGTTGGGGCTATTCAGCCTGGAGAAGGCTCCGAAGACACCTCATAGCATCTTTCCAATATCTAAAGGGGGCCTACAGGAGAGATGGGGAGGGACGCTTCATCAGAGAGTGGAGCCACAGGATGAGGGGGAAGGGTTTGACACTGAAAGAGGGGAGATGGAGATGAGATCTCAGAAGAACTTCTTTGGTGTGAGGGTGGTGAGAGCCTGGCCCAGGTTGCCCAGAGAAGCTGTGGCTGCCCCATCCCTGGAGGGGTTCAAGGCCAGGTTGGATGGGACTTGGAGCAACCTGGTGTGGTGGGAGGTGTCCCTGCCCAGGGCAGGAGGGTTGGAACAAGATGATTTTTAAGGTCCCTTCCAACCCGAACTGTTCTGTGATTCTATGAGAATTATCTCCTTTTTTCTGCAAATGGGATTTGCAAACTTGCACTGAGGCAGCAGAAAGTATTAACTCTTGAAGCTGGCAAAGGGAGCGGGATTAATTAGTTCATGCCTCAAAGAGCTGGCTGCGAAGGTGAAAATTGCAATGTAAGTGAAACATATGATTATGGCTAATTAAAATGCAAATGTTAGATTTGACAGCTAGTTTCCGAAGGAAGGTGGCTGGCAGCATTAATGTGCACAAGGCTCACTGTTCCCAAGAGGGTGTAGAGCTTTGGTGGCCAGAAGGATTGTCATGGATGTGAGCAAACTGGGAAGCAAACTCTGGAGGAGGTGACATTTCCCCCCCAAGCCTCAAAGTGTGGCTCGGAGGTCCCATCTCCTGCTGGTGAGTGTCGACCGTGAATGGTAGGTGGAGGATCCTAAATAAGAGCTGGGAAGAAGAGTTCAAGGCTGGTTTGGGATGTTGGGAGAGACTTGGAGAGTCTTGGTCTTTTGAGTAATGGATCTAGACGATGGGGTGTTGGGTTGACAGGAGACAAGGGCATGGGATGGAGAACTTCATGCCATTACAACCATTTCTTCAGCTTTTGTAAAGCTGTGGGCAAATCTGTTCCTGCAACATGTTGAATTAATTTAGGAAGACCACCGTGGGGGAGACATGTAGGTGGCCATGCTGTGGGATGGAGGGTGAGCGGTGCTTGGTGAGCAGCTGAGGGTGACCTCAGCTTTCTGCTGATGTCCAACTGCCTGTATGGGTGTGGGATCAGGTTTTAATTGTTTTTGTTGCTCAGTGGCTGTTCATTAAGGAGTGATCATTACCTGCACGTCCTCAGCTGTTGATCATCACCCATGAAGTTGGTGTGAACTTCCCTGTTCTTGCAGAAAGGGCTTTATTAGAGAACACAAATCCACCAGAATCATCTGGGAGAGTTTCTGGTAGATGTATTTCAGTTCCAGAGAAGTCCCCTCAATAAGGTAGCAGTAAAAAGTTGTTCATCTTTGGCGATTAATCAGAAATTCAGGTAAAATATTGAGTTTGAACAGGAGTGAATTTAGGCCATACTCTGTTGAAACTGTTTTAGTTTCAACAGAAGTTTCAACAATTTTTGGTTTCACATATTTTATCTTTAAAATAATTTGGTTTTAAATATAAATATTAGTAGAGTGCGATAAAGGTATGGAACGTGAACAGGGAAGAGACCTCAGGCCATGAGTTAGAGCCAGGAGGGAGACAAGTTGATCTTTCCTGTGAGGGTGGTGAGAGCCTGGCCCAGGTTGCCCCGAGAAGCTGTGGTTGCCCCATCCCTGGAGGGGTTCAAGGCCAGGTTGGAGGGGGCTTGGAGCAACCTGGTCTGGTGGGAGGTGTCCCTGCCCAGGGCAGGGGGTTGGAACTTGATGATCTTTAAGGTTCCTCCAACCCAAACCATTCTACGATTTAGTAAAAAGGTACCTATGATTTTTATCTACCTGGTTCGTCCCGTGTCCGCTGGCTTGTCTCGGTGAGTTTGGACATTCATGATGGTACCAATCTCCCTGTTTCTCACAAGGGCTTTGTTGTGGCCAGCCACGTTTCTGGAATTAGCATAACCTCAGGTTGTCCACAGGCAACGATGACCAACAGTTGGGTCAACCAAATTTAACCAAGGGATGATGTTTATTTTCAACATCTCCTTTAAAGCGAAGGCTGCATATGTTGACTTGGTCCCACTGTAGTGTTTGGGAAAGAAATTTTTCATGTGTGGATGACCAAGATGTTCAGTGTGTAGGATACAGTCAACTGGTAATAAATCTTTTGAAGGTTCATTTCTCCCCAACCACTTTTTCAGTTGGTGTCCGTCTTTCCCACGTCAAATAAGGATATTTCTCACTTCTCAGGATGCCTGCAAGACTTGGCTCTTCCCCAAGGCTTCCTCAAGTGGCCTCCTGCCCGTGTCTACCAAGTAGCATGGATGAAATTTCATTTCCCTTCACGCCAATTTAACAACTCCCTAATCTTTGTGCCGCTCGATTTTTCTCAGCCATCGGAAAATTCAGGTCACGGTGTGATGAAGAGGGAAGAAGCTGCTTTCTACTGGTTGTAACCTGTGGTGGGAATAATCACAACCTCTCAAATTGC
The DNA here is from genome assembly GCF_001431845.1 of Calidris pugnax. Classification (NCBI taxonomy): domain Eukaryota; kingdom Metazoa; phylum Chordata; class Aves; order Charadriiformes; family Scolopacidae; genus Calidris; species Calidris pugnax. The sequence continues at coordinate 1,922,297 of NW_015091300.1, read as the reverse complement.
ATCTATATACAACTTGAAGACCAGTTGACCTCCTTTTTTGAAGTGAATACTGATTTTTTGGCTACAGCAACCACAATATATTTGAGCTTGCTTGAGCCTTGTTGGGTTTGAAGATGGAGAACATGCAGCTGGAGAAAGGCAGAAACCAGTACTGGTGCATTTTGCTTCTAGTCCATTGTGTTGAGTAAATACTTTCACGTTTCACATGCGCTAAGGTCCATGCTGGACCACTGGGTAGCATCACCTTAGGGTCTGCTGGGCAGCTGTCTCCAAGCCCCATCCAACCCAGGTGGCAGTGGTGGAGGTGAGACCTGGTCTGTGCCCCCAGATTAGCGACCTGGACTTGGCTGTTGTTTGCTTTGCTGCTGAGTCCTTTTGGCTCTTGAAGGCCAAGGTGGCTCTGCCTGTGTCTTAGTCCATGGCAGTGTCCTCAGGTCCTTGTGTAGCCCCACGGGGATGTCTGAGGCATGAGAAGCCCTCTTTAAGTGTCACCTCAACACCAGACCTGAAGCTCCCCTTTATATTTCCCAGATTTTCGGAATATTGAAAGAGGTGACTATTCTGCACTCTGAGATTTAATGGTTTTTTTAATCATTTTAGGTCACTTCAAAGGTCTTTCCCAAGCCTCTAAGCAAAGCTTTTGGAGCAATTACCCTGACAATATCCACCTTTCTCCCCAAGCACCTTGTGGAATGTTTGGGTAGATAGGACTGGTTGGGTGAGTTTTTCTGGTTTTCAGATGATTCATCTTGCCCCGAGGGCTGCCAACCCAACAAGGAACCTGCAGGTTGCTCCACAGTAGAACAGAAGTGTTAGGAAAATAAAGGAGAATAATTGGGCACAGCGCCTTAATCGGTGAAAATAGTTATTTGTGTAATGTGTCTCCTGGTGAACTCCAAGTGTCTTCTGGTGTGTGAGTGGCTGGACTCCCAACAATGGGGTAAGCAGAGGGAAAAACTGACTGAGGACTTGATTTGGGTTTGGGAGGAGAATTAAGGGAATAGAATAGAGTAGAATTATAGTGGTTTGGATTGGAAGGGACCTTCAAGACCATCCAGTTCCAACCCCCTGCCCTGGGCAGGGACACCTCCCACCAGACCAGGTTGCTCAAAGCCCCATCCAACCTGGTCTTGAACCACTCCAGGGATGGGGCATAGCATAGAATAGAACGGTTTCAGTTGGAAGGGGCCTACAATGATCATCTAGTCCAACTGCCTGACCAATTCAGGGCTGATCAAAAGGTGAAGCGCGTTGTTGAGGGCGTTGTCCAAGTGCCCTTAAGTAGTTTTAGAGGATGTGGGGTTCCTCATGAAGACAGAGAGGTAAGTATTTTTCCCCATGCATATAGACTAGAGCCAAATCTTACCTTTCTTGAAGCCTCCCACAATGTCATCTCTTTGCAATGTGTCAATAGAACATCTTGAAGGGCTCCAAGAAAGCCCCAAAATCAGAGCGTTGGGCATGGCCATGGTTTTGTAGGTGCTTGCACGTGTAGTCTGAGAGCTGGAGCTCTCCTGGACACCCAATCAGTGGTTTTTGGGGGTGTGGGACAGCGTTGCCCTTGACTAAAGCGAGCTGTTTGTTGTTTCCAGGAAGAGTGGGATCACAGCAGCAGTGGGAGCGCAGGATCCCGACCGGGATCAGGCTCCAGGCGTGGGTCTGGATCCAGATCTGGCAGCCGCAGGAGAAGCAGCAGCCAGTTCAGGCAATGGACCAAGGTATATGCTGAAGTCATGTCCTTTGCTTGCTGCTTCTGGGAGGCATCCTCCTAACGACGTGCTTTGTGTGTGTGCCTACACGTAGGGTGTTGAGTGCATGTCAATTATGAAGGCCACCTCAGACATCTAATTAACTCACGCATAATGGGTGACTTGGCTGCTGAGGGCTGTAGCTGTTCTTCTGCCTCAAGACATCCGTTGAGGTGTGTCGGGTGCCTTCATATTGGGAAAGAAGTCACTAGTCAGCTGGTTTAGCGCAAAGGAAATTAGGGTTTTTTCTTTATTTGAATTGGAATAGGCTGCCCAGGGAGGTGGTTGAGTCACCGTCCCTGGCTGTGTTTAAGGGACGTTTAGATGCAGTGCTAAGGGACATGGTGTAGGGGAGGACTTTGTAGAGTAGGGTAGATGGTTGGACTCGATGATCCCAAGGGCCTCTTCCAACCTCTATGATTCTATGATTCTATGAAGTCTTGGAGTATTTTAATTTTGAGAAATTATGAGGGAGGTTAATATGTGAGTGGACACCACGAAGATGGTGTTAAATGGTGATCTTGAGTTCAGCTGCTTTCTGAGGGAGCCATCAGCCAGGCTAAATGGAGACTTTCCTTCCTCCCTGCAAAAGACTTTAAGAATTGATGGCCAAGAGCATCCTGGCCTGTATCAGGGACAGTGTGGTGAGTAGGTCTAAGGAAGTGACCATTGCCCTGTACTGGGCACTGGTGAGGTCCCACCTCGAGTGCTGTGTCCAGTTTTGGGCCCCTCACCACAGGAAAGACATTGAGGGGCTGGAGAGTGTCCAGAGAAGGGCAAGGGAGCTGGTGAGGGGTCTGGAGCACAAGTCTGGCGAGGAGAAGCTGAGGGAGCTGGGGGGGTTCAGCCTGGAGAAAAGGAGGCTGAGGGGAGACCTTCTCGCTCTCTCCAACTCCCTGAAAGGAGGGTGTAGCCGGGGGGAATCAGTCTCTCCTCTCCTCTTGGAGAGGCTCTACTTCTGCACACATGAGCATTGGTTGTGCCAGAAGTGGAGGATGGGCTCTGGGAGATTTGGGGACCAGTGGTCAAAGTCCTGATCCATTCGTCCATCTAATCCATTCTGGAGAGCCTGAGGAAATATCTGTCCTCCTGAACCATGCTGTGGTGGGAGAGGACCTGCAGAACCATGTTGTTGCTGGAAAGTGACGGTCCTTTCTAGAGGAGCGAAATTCAACATACCTTTTTCTTTGAGCAAGGATAATAATATCTTCCTCAAAATATCTATATTTTTCTTAGGAAAACTTGACATTTTCAACAAGAAAACTTTTATTCAGAGCATTTTCAGACATTTCAATGTCTGTCTGTCCTTTCTGTTTTCTACTAAAGTTCAGCTAGGAGTTGTAGGCAGCTGAGAGAGCGTGGCCAGCTGGTGGAGGGAGGTCATCTTCCCCCTCTGCTCTGCCCTGGGGAGGCCCCATCTGGAGCACTGGGTCCAGTTCTGGGCTCTCCGGTTCCAGAAGGAGAGGGAACTGCTGGAGAGGGGACAGCAGAGGGCTACAAAGATGATTAGGGGATGAGAACATCTCTCTGATGAGGAAAAGCTGAGGCACTTGGGTCTTTTTGGTCCGGAGAAGAGAAGACCGAGGGGGAATCTCATCAATGATCTAACAAGACCAGGCTGGATGGGGCTTTAAGCAACCTGGTCCAGTGGGAGGTGTCCCTGCCCATGTCACGGGGGTTGGAACTCGATGATCTTTAAGGTCCCTTCCAACCCAAACCAGTCTATGAGTCTATCATTCTATGAATGCTTATAAATACTTCAAGGGTGGGTGTCAGGAGGATGGGGCTGGTCTTTTTTCAAGTGGTGCCCAGTGACAGGACAAGAGGTAAAGGACACAAATTTGGACATAGGAAGTTCCACCGAAACATGAGGAGGAACTTCTTTACTTTGAGGGTGGCAGAGCCTTGGCAGAGGCTGCCCCGAGAAGGTGGTGGAGTCTCCTTCTCTGGAGACATTCAAACTCCACCTGGACACGTTCCTGTGCAACCTGTTCTGCATGGACCTTCTTTGGCAGGGGGTTGGAGGAGATGATCTCCAGAGGTCCCTTCCAACCCCTACCGTTCTATGATACTTTGAGGAAGAGGAAAGGTGGGGGAATCTCCTCAAACGTAGGACTGAAAAATTCTGAAGAAGTAAGATGTGACACAGCATAATTCCTGAATTTATACCATGGACTCAGCCGACTCCGTGGCGTCGTTCTACGTTAATGCCAAGGACGGCCATGAGCCGACGCCGTCGCAATCGCGTGACGAAGAGCACGAATTTTGCATTTGTCGTGGTTTGCTGGAGGCTGGAAATGAAGAGCGGCGAGAGGAACCGGTGGGACGCTGAGCTGGGCTTTGTGAAAAAGCTGCTGCAGGCATGCAAATGCTGACTTTGTGGAGAATTTGCTGAAGCTGCATCCATGGACAAACAGCCAGAGTCCACGCAGCCGGTGGCGTGGTCCATCCCTGTGTTTGTGCGGGCAGCTACAGGGGTTGGACCACCATGGATGAAGATGGCTCACAGGGACTGAGGTTATGGACCTGTGTTTAGACATTTCTGGGTGTAGGATTGGCTTTACCAGATCTCTGGTCGTTCTGGTTATTTATCTCATTCTCATTAGTCTGTCTCTCAATCAGCTTTGCTGGTGGCTTAATTAATTTTCAGCAGTGCTAACCCCTTCGCGGTCGAAAATTATTATCTGAAGCTGAGGGTTGGGTCATCGGGAGCTTCAAGTTAAAACTCCTTACGGTTATAATTGCAGTCCTGGGGGAACTGACAGCAAATCACTTCCTTTCTTAAATACATGCAATTTGGGCGTTTTTCTTTTTGTTCCTGGACTTGAGAATTGGCTTTTTTTTTAAGTTGTATTATTAAGTCTTGGTGGCGTGCTGTGAGCATTTTAGCAAGAGCCCTGCAGCGCATGTTCTCTTGGGCAGGAAGCACGTTCCCTGCCCTGTGAGTTGAGACAGAAACTGGTTGTAAAGATGGGTCCAGTCCTCTTCTGTGTATTCATCAGTGACCTGGATGAAGGGATGGAACGTACCCTCAGCAAGTTTGCTGATGATACAAAACTGGGAGGGGTGGTTGACATCCTGCGAGACCTGAACAGGCTGGAGAGTTGGGCAAAGAGAAACCTGAAGAACTTCAACAAGGGCAAGTGTAGGGTGCTGCACCTGGGGAGGAATAACCCCCTGCACCAGGACAGGTTGGGGGTGCCCTGCTGGAGAGCAGCTCTGAGGAGAAAGACCTGGGGGTCCTGGGGGACAACAGGATGCCCATGAGGCAGCAGTGGGCCCTTGTGGCCAAGAAGGCCAATGGCATCCTGGGGGGCATCAGGAAGAGTGGGACCAGCAGGGGGAGGGAGGTCATCCTGCCCCTCTGCTCTGCCCTGGGGAGGCCCCAGCTGGAGCACTGGGTCCAGTTCTGGGCTCCCCAGTTCCAGAAGGACAGGGAACTGCTGGAGAGGGGACAGCAGAGGGTTACAAAGATGATGAAGGGCCTGGAGCATCTCTCTGCTGAGGAAAGGCTGAGGGACTTGGGTCTTTTGAGTCTGGAGAAGAGAAGACTGAGGGGGGATCTGATCAAGGCCTAGAAATACTTGAAGGAAGGGTGTCAAGAGGATGGGGCTGTTTTTTTATCAGTGATGCCCAGGGATAGGACAAGAGGAAATGGGCACAAACTTGACCATAAGAAGTTCCATCTCAACATGAGGAGGAACTTCTTTCCTGTGAGGGTGGCAGAGCCCTGGCAGAGGCTGCCCAGAGAGGTGGTGGAGTCTCCTTCTCTGGAGACACTCAAACCCCACCAGGACACATGCCTGTGGGACCTGCTGTGGGTGGCCCTGCTTTGGCAGGGGGGTGGACTAGATGATCTCCAGAGCTCCCTTCCAACCCCATGTGATTCTGTGATTCTGTATCTCTTCTTTGGGTGATAGCTATAAAGGCCCGCACGTGTGTATTTTCATTTTACTGCAGGAGGACGCTTCTAAATATTCAGAAAACTAATTTCTCTCCTTGCTGGGAGAAAATTTCCCTTACATTTGCCTAAAATTAAAAGCTCTGCTTCCGTAACCAAGCGTGGGAATTTGATATATTTCTGGTAGTTTGTTTCTGCTGCAGAAACAAGTTGAGCAGCAGATCCCCCGGAGGTGCAAAATGGTGTTCCATGGAGCCCTTGGAGAAGACACAAAAAAGGGAGCAACGTGGCTGTTTTGGGAGTATCTGGTGTCTGAAGTGGTGGTTGTGCTGGGAATGGCTGTCAATGGTTCTGCACCTGGGCCGGAACAATCCTCACCACCAATACAAACTGGGGGGTGAGGGATTGGAAAGCAGCCCTGAGGAAAGGGACTTGGGGGTGCTGGTGGAGGAGAAGCTGGACATGAGCAGGCAGTGGGCAGCTGCAGCCCAGAAGGCCAATCCCATCCTGGGCTGCATCAAAAGATGCGTTGCCAGCAGGTCCAGAGAGGGGATTCTGCCACTTTACTCTGCTCTGGTGAGACCTCACCTGGAGTATTGTGTGCAGGTCTGGAGCCCTCAATAGAAGAAGGACATGGACCTGCTGGAGAGGGTCCAGAGGAGGGCCACGAGGATGATCAGGGGGATGGAGCACCTCTGCTCCGAGGACAGGCTGAGGGAGCTGGGGTTGTTCAGCCTGGAGCAGAGGAGGCTCCGGGGAGACCTAATAGCAGCCTTCCAGTACCTGAAGGGGCCTACAGGAAGGCTGGGGAGAACCTGTTTAGAAAGGCCTGCAGTGACAGGACGAGGGGCAATGGCTTTAAGCTGGAGGGGAACAGCTGTAGACTGGAGATGAGGAGAGGGTTCTTCACTGTGAGGGTGGTGGAGCACTGGAACAGGTTGCCCAGGGAGGTGGTTGAGGCCCCTTGCCTGGAGATATTCAAGGAGAGGCTCGACGAGGCCCCGGGCAACCTGGTCTAGGTGGGGGGGTCCCTGCTGACTGCGGGGGGAGCGGACTAGATGACCCTTGGAGGTCCCTTCCGGCCTGGGCAATTCTATGATTCTACGATTCTATGAAGTCCCACCATGCACTGAGGACGCGTGTCCTGCTCGTTGGGAAAACACTGCTCATTTCATGAGCAGACAGAGGTCTGGCCCTTTGTTAAGAAATAGGCACGTTTTTATGAGTTTTTAGTGTCTGAGCAGTTATTATTAATGATATTTGAAAACGGCAGAAATGAGTGGATGGGGAACATATGGGAGGCACCATCTCCAGCCCTTGTTTCACCAGAGTTGGGACCGTTTGGGCTGAAATACTTAAATAATCTGAACATGGGTGAGAAATGTTGAGTCAAGTCTTTCTTAAATGGTCCCAGCAAAGTCCAACCTCACTTACTTCACCTCTAAAGGGTGGAGAGGGCAGCCTTTTTTCTGTGGGGAGGACATGTGTAGGCTGATGACAGAAAAGGGGCCATGAAGAATCACTGCATTATAGAATTATTAAAAGTCTCAGGCAACATCTCTGCTACCTCAACGTCAAAAAGGTGAGGAACTTTGTGGGGAGCTTCTAGACAGATGGATAAAAGAGACTTCAATATGTGTTCTCTCCTGGGAGCCACTCTCACAGACCTACACACAAACACCTCAGGGTCTTCTCTGGAGAGAGGAGACAAGCTGAGAGAGTTGGGGTGGTTCAGCCTGGAGAAGGCCCTGGGATGACCTTATTGCAGGCTATTGCATACCTAGATGGGGCTTATAAGAAAGATGGGAGGAGACTTTTCAGCAGGGCCTGTTGCAATAGGACAAGGAGTAATGGTTTTAACCTGAAAGAGGAAAGATTTTAGACTAGATATAAGGAAGAATTTTTTTACAATGAGGGTGGTGAAACCCTGGAACAGGTTTTCCAGAGAGGTGGTAGATGTCCAGATCCCTTGAAGGTGTCCTTCAAGGTCAGGTTGGACAGGGCTCTGAGGAGTCTGATTTAGTTGAGGATGACCCTGCTCATTGCAGGGGAGTTGGGCTAGATGACTTTTAAAGGTCCATTCCAACCCAAACCCTTCTATGATTCCTGTCTTTCCATCTGTTCTTCAGCTAGCCTGTTGGTGACATTTGGTGTGATTTAGGGCAGAGATGGTGGCTGGTAAAAGATGAGCTGCGTTTAATCTACTTCCCTTTCCAAAATTCTGCTGATATGTGGCCATTTGTCACAGAATCCTCTCTCTGAGAAGAATAAAGAGAAAAATAGCCCCCTCCAAGGCTATTTCAAATTTAGGCATGCTCATGCAATTAGAATACCTGCCAAGAGGAGACTATACTTCGTTTCACTTCGAGGATACACAGCAGGGCTGGCTTGAGCTAAGTACTTTCTGAGCAGATACTGGAGCTGTTGTCACCATTGGAGATGGGGAGACCTAAGCAATGTTCATGTTTCTCTGAGGTGGTGCAAAGCAGAAGTCCTAAGAGAACTCCAAAATTTAAGGAATGGTGGTGAGGCACTGGAGGAGGTTGCCCAGAGAAGCTGTGGCTGCCCCATCCCTGGAGGGGTTCAAGGTCAGGTTGGAGGGGGCTTTGAGCAACCTGGTGTGGTGGGAGGTGTCCCTGCCCAGGGCAGGGGGGTTGGAACTCCATGATCTTTAAGGTCCCTTCCAGCTCTAACCATTCTATGATTCTATGATTCTAATGTGTGTGAGGTCTTTGCTTTAGATGTTTTTGCTTCAGGTCACTTCTGAAAGCAACTGTCACGGGAAAATTCAAGGTGCTTTGCAGTTTGCTGGAGGTTTCTCCTAATTCCCACCAGATTATACTGTGATGTTTTTTCTTCTGGAGGGAAGGAACGGTCACCTTAGCGTTGGTGGGACACCAACGTGTGAGCTCGTTTGCTGGTGTGCACGGCAGAGGTGGCACAGTGCGGCGTTCTGAGGTCCCTCAGCTGCTGTTAGAGCAAGGAGAAGTCATGCCACCATGACTCCTTGAAGAAGCAGGATGGCTTTCCTCATCCTTCTTGGTGACAACAGGCTTTGGTAGCTGCTGGTGAAGGGTATCTCTATCCCTGGATGTGATCCTGAGCACCTGGTTGTAGGTGGCCCTGCTCGAGCCAGAGGGTTGGAGTTAGATGAGCTTCCCACCTCAGGTGGTCTGTGACTTTGAAGTTGGGTGTCTTCATGGCTGGGATGTCAACGGTTGGAGCTCGGTGGGTCTTGGAGGTTGTGGCCGATGGGTTAGGAGAACAGGGCTGGAGTCAGAGCTGAGCCTACATATTGTCTGCTCCGTGTTGTCCACAGCTTTGCGTCCCCAAGGCCAAAACTGTGTCACTCCTTGCCTTGAGGGTGAGTGTGGATTCACAGGGGAGTGGAGAAGCCCACGCACAGAGCTGGTTCACCTCCAAGGTTGGTGACGGGAGAGGCTGTGCTGGCCTGTGCCATGGTCCGTGCCTTCTGGCAAGTAACCACCTTTCCCTCCCTCCTAGAATGGCAACAAGGAGAGCTCCCTTGACATGCTGGGCACGGACATCTGGGCTGCCAACACCTTTGAGTCCTTCAGGTAAGCTGGTTTTAAAATTGTCTAAGCCTCTCTTAGCCAGTGAGTCATCTGCCAAAACTCATGTCACTGCTTCTCCTTCTCCTCCTCCCCACCCCCATTGAGCCTCCCCATCCCCATTAAGCACAATCAATCTACTTAAAGTATCCCATGTGCTTAGGGGAGGCCATGGATGGATTTGGAGGCCCAAATATCTGAAACCAGTAGTTTTGTAATCATCCAAAAACTGTGCAGGCAAGATCAGAGAAGTTGTGGCTGCCCCATCTCTGGAGGTGTTCAAGGCCAGGTTGGATGAGGGGATGAGGTGTTGAGCAACCTGGTCTAGTGGGAGATGTCCCTACCCGTGGCAGGGGGGGGTGGAACTAGATGGTCTTTAAGATCCCTTCCAACTGAAACCATTCTATGAAGACTTGATGCAGCTCTGAGCTACTGCTCCAGGATTTTACTCCTCCATTGATTGGTGGTGCAGTCATGCATTGACTTTGCTGCTGCTGGGAAGAGCTCTTCAGCTGCTGCTCCAACATGGGGACAGCGGTGAAATATGCTCTTTGACCAGTTTTATGCATATTTGTCATTGTTCCTGGAGCACTGCAAGAGTTTGCAGGGGTTGAGTTCCCACCTGGGACTTGCTCCCGGCCATTGGAGTAGGCAGGTGGTCCAGGACCAGAGAGAACATCTCCATTGCGTGGACCAGGCCACTTCACGTTGTGAAGCAGAGAGCAAGTATAGCTAGCAAGGTGTGTGCTGCACCATGCTGCATCATACCTGAAAGTTATGGGTTTAGAGCAACCAACAAGGGTTCAGCATCTCCAAAAAGAACCCAGAAGAAATGAAAAGGTTGGAATCCCCCAACCACATGCTCTGCAGCAGGGAGTCCTTCTTCCAGAAGGACCACCTTCTCTTGTCTGCAGGCTCCGATGTGCCCTCTGCTCTTCAACCTGTTGATGTTTAATTAGCAGTGGACTTTCTTTCTTTGTCTTTCCCTGTTTTTGTCTCCTAGTGGTGCGACGTGGGACTTGCAGCCTGAAAAACTAGATTTCACCCAATTTCACAGGAAACTGCGAAACACCTCAAAACACCCGCTGCCTCACATAGACAGAGAAGGGTGAGTGCCGTGCGCGCGATACCGTGGTCTCCAGTGATGTCTCTAACTTCTTTTTTGCAGAAGGAATGCTAGTTGGGTGGTGCAACTCAAGTGGAGGACGTGGGGAAGAGAATTTAGGAGGAAATTCTTCCAAAGAACTTCTTTGGTGTGAGGGTGGTGAGAGCCTGGCCCAGGTTGCCCAGAGAAGCTGTGGCTGCCCCATCCCTGGAGGGGTTGAAGGCCAGGTTGGAGGGGGCTTGGAGCAACCTGGTCTGGTGGGAGGTGTCCCTGCCCAGGGCAGGGGGTTGGAACTGGGTGATCTTTAAGGTCCCTTCCAGCCCAAACTGTTCTATGATTCTAAGAGGAGCTGGACCATGTATGAGGTTTGGGGGATGCTGTCTCTGGCTCCTCTGTCATCCAGTTCTGGGCTGGAGCAGAGCTGCTGACTGTATTTTCCATTGCTTGGTAGAGATCTGTCTTTAAACCATGCTGGATCCAAGCCTACTTGATCCAGGTCTCCTAAATTTCAACATCTCAACATTGGAGGAAAGATCCTGGCTTAGCGATGATCCCAGTTACAGTTCCCAAAAGTGACAGGATTTCTTTTCCCCAGCAAGACTTCAGGGATGAGGTTCAACAAGGCCATGTGCCGGGTCCTGCACTTGGGTCACAACAACCCCCTGCAGCGCTACAGGCTGGGGGCAGAGTGGCTGGAGCTGCCTGGCAGAAAAGGACCTGGGGGTGTTGGTCGACTGTCGGCTGAACATGAGCCAGCAGTGTGCCCAGGTGGCCAAGAAAGCCACCAGCATCCTGACCTGTATCAGGAACAGTGTGGTGAGTAGGGCCCGAGAGGTGATTGTCCCCCTGTACTGGGCACTGGTGAGGCCTCACCTTGAGTGCTGTGTCCAGTTTTGGGCCCCCTACCATAAAAAAGACATTGAGGGGCTGGAGCAGGTCCAGAGAAGGGTTCTCAGCCATTGGAATGGGCTGCCCAGGGAGGTGGTTGAGGCCCCATCCCTGGAGGTGTTCAAAAGACGGGTTGATGTAGTGCTGGGAGGTCTGGTTTAGTGATGGTGATGCTCCTTGTTTGTTGTGTGGGTGTCTATTTTTGTCAGTTGGGTTGATGGTTGGACAAGATGATCTTTAAGGTCCCTTCCAACCTAGAAGATTCTGTGATTCTGTGATTCTCTGTGAAGGAGAGAGCATCGACTGGATGAGTGTAGATCCAAGTGTTCATCTCCTCTCTGCTAGCAGTAAAATATCTTCATTGAACAGCTCCAGGCTATATTACCTGTCCTGTTATCCCAAATTATGACGAGGTTTCAACTCATCCCTGACAAAACTTGCTGCAAAATCTCTGCTAAAGAAAAAAAAGAGTAATAACTCCATAACTGGATTTTATCCCATCAAATTTTAGTAATTTTTTTTCCTAGTCATTAATCATTTCCTGCCCACAGAGGAAGGAAAAAAAGTTTAGAATGGGGCTAAAAGATGGGTTTGAGGAGATTGCAGGTGACTTCTCGTTGCCACGTTGTATGTAGGGACAGAAATTGTCTCTCAGATAAGTTTTTTTGCCGAACTAAAGGCTCCCTGGTTGATGGCACTTGCCAGATGATCCTACCAGAGCCATCTTCTACGTGTCAGGAGGATGCAGCAGGGTCTGCTTTGTGATCTGTCTCCAATTCCTGGTGGGACTGTGGATGCCCAGGGTGCAAACAAGTAGAGAAGACAGTATAGAAATGAGATACTTCATTATTTTTAAATATTACAGCTGTAAAAATGGAATAAGAATCAGTGTCTATGCAGAAGAGTTCAATGGATGCCATCACCCCAAGCAGCACATCTCCCAAAATGCAGGTTGTATAAATAATCTGAGGAAGCACAGACAAAAATTGTTGTGGTTTTCTTTTTAATATGTTAATTTTAAAAGTTGTGTCTGTTGTGTGTTCATCAGCTCTCCACGCCGAACCTCTGCTGAGCGTGATTCAGCTGGCTAAACCTCCAAGAACCTCCAGTTGGCCATGCTCTCTAGGCTTTTCCCTCTCACTTGAGTGTGCAATGAAATACCTACTAGAAAAAGAAAAAAAAAAAAGGAAAGATGCTGTTAAAACATGTTTTCTACACTTTAAGTGCCAAAGAGACCTTTTTGTTCCAGATTACTTGGCCAAGGTTGGCCACTTGGCCAAGGTTGCATCCAGTTGGTTGACCTCAAGTGGTTTTTTGCTTGGTTGAAGAGTTTTCCTCTGGGAAGATGTCTGATTTTATTTGCAGATAGTGAGTTTGGTGCTATGTTAAATGATAAAAGTGACTGTTGATGGAAAACCAGGGAACTGTACCTTGTTTCTGACCTGAATTGGTCTACCATTAATTTCCAGCGTTAGCTCTTTCTGTGCTTTTGCTCTTCCAGTTCATACGACACCTCCCACCAGACCAGGTTGCTCCAAGCCCCCTCCAACCTGGCCTTGAAGCCCTCCAGGGATGGGGCAGCCACAGCTTCTCTGGCCAACCTGGGCCAGGCTCTCACCACCCTCACACCAAAGAAGTTCTTCCCCACATCTCATCTCCATCTCCCCTCTTTCAGTGTCAAACCCTTCCCCCTCATCCCATGGCTCCCCTCCCTGATCCAGGATCCCTACCCATCTCTTGTAGGCCCCTTTGAGGGACTGGAAGGGGCTTCATGGTCTCTCCAGAACCTTCTCTTCTCCAGGCTGAACCCCCCCAACTCTCTCAGCCTGTCCTCCCAGGAGAGGGGCTCCAGCCCAATTTGCTGGATTTTAAGTCTGGTGCTTTACCACATTCTGGTTTTCTGCATTTTTTACCCCATTTGCTGTAATTCCACCAAGATCTGTTGTTCTCTGACTTCTCAGCACTGATTACCTGGACCTGCTGCTATCAACCTTTCTATCTAATATATGTAATTTAATAATATCTTGTCACAAATTGACAAAAAAAAATACATTATCATTCTTGTAGAATAAAAACAGATCAGCTCAGTTGTTTATTAAATGCGGAAGGATAATATTTATTGACCCATTTTTTCTTCTTCTGTATCATTACAAACTCTCTGCATCCAGGTAGTAATTATCTTTGGATTATTATTTTTTTTCTTTCCTTTCTTGGTAGGAGGAGAGTCTTCAGCTGCCAGCTTTATGTTTGGTCTGTCAGTGCTTGGCTTCTTACCTTATTTTTTTGGTGTTTTAAATTGTGTTTATTATTATTTATTGTGTTTATATCGATTGGTGTCGGAGATGTGCGTTCCTGCTTGTTCACCAACACCTTTCTCCACGTGGAAATAGGATCTTTTGTAGAGACCAACAAATGAGCAGCACTTCCAAAGGAAACGTTTTTCATTACATTTTTATATCCTCATCTTTTTTTTTTCTTTTTTTTTTTTTTTTTGGTGTCTTTGTTGTCCAGGTGGGCTCTTCCTTTCGGTTTCAGTTGGGCTGGGAATTGAATCGCGCAACGTCACTGCTCAGAACTGACTGTTTTCTCTCTGCTGCTTTTTGTTTTCATGAGGGTCCTCTGCACGAAGAACTAATCTTCCCCATGTGCCATAAATAGAAAATTAACTTTGGTTGCAGCCAGATTTCACTTGGTTTTGTTTTTGTTTTCTTCCTCCCACAGGCTGGGAAAAGGGAAATACGAGGACGGTGATGGCATCAACTTGAACGACATAGAGAAGGTCCTTCCAGTGTGGCAGGTAGGCGATGAGGACATCTTCTGCCCGTGGTATGGTGGAAACCAGCAGCTCCTTTCTTTAGGAAACCCTCCCCAGAAGTGGGAAAGCCTGGGCTGGATGGTCCTGTGGGGTTTGTGATGGAGAATTATCTGTGGGTACTGCGGAGACTTTGTTGGGACGTGAAATGTTGACGATGGTATATGTTTACATATATATATATATATACACATGGACATAGGGCTTATCTATTTTAGGAAAGATGCTGGGAGGGCTGGAGCCCCTCTGCTGTGAGGACAGGCTGAGAAAGTTGAGGGGGTTCAGCCTGGAGAAGAGAAGGCTCCAGGGAGACCTTAGAGCCCCTTCCAGTCCCTCAAGGGGCTCCAGGAGAGATGGGGAGGGACTCTGGATCAAGGAGGGGAGTCATAGGACGAAGGGGAATGGTTTTAACCTGCAAGAAGGGTCATTGAGATAAGATCTCAGGAAGAAACTCTTTGGTGTGAGGGTGGTGAGACCCTGGCTCAGGTTGCCCAGAGAAGCTGTGGTTGCCCCATCCCTGGAGATATCCAAGGCCAGGTTGGAGGGGGCTTGGAGTCTGGTGGGAGGTGTCCCTACCCAGGTCAGGGGGTTGGAACTGGATGATCTTTAAGGTCCCTTCCAACCCAAACCAGTCTATGATTCTGTGAAAGGAGATTTTGAAAAGCACCAAGCCTCCTCACTGCTCCAAAATTCTTCCTTCTAGGAAGCCAGCAGTGAGGGTTTGCTGACCCACATGTTTCCCCTATGGGGTGCACGCGTGTTTATATGCAGTGGTCACCTATTTATATGTTTTCTCCAGCCTGTTTCTCCTCCAGATCTGTCTCTACATCCCAATTTTGGTAGTTCTGGCTAAATGCCTTACGATGCTTGGGTGTTGGGGGAATGGCAGGTTGAGGCCCTCACTTAAAAAAAGAACCCACTGAATAGGTCAATTTATAGGTCAGTATTGTATAATTTTTCACTTTCCAGAGCCCTAATCCTCAAAGGAGTTGAGTGTCCTGGGCTGGGCAGGTTTCTGAGGATGCTCAACATGTTTTTGCTGAATTCTCCTCTTTGCCTCTAGAAGGAAGGCCAGAGACATCTCACGTGTTGGGGTAGTGTTTCCCTTTTCACTTTTTGAACAAAGAACTCCCCGGGCTTCTTGCTCATGCATCATGTGAGGAAAAGCCTTGCTCATCCTGCAAAACCATGTGATGATCTTCTTATTTCTTTTGGGGTGAGCTAACTGGTACCAAGTATGTGAACCAGTGAAAAGAAAGGAGAATTGCTGCTGACTTTGGCAGGGAGGAACCCTGCCTGCAGCTGCTTTCTGCTCAGTTTCTTCCACGCCTGGTATGTCTGGACTTTAGGTCACAGTGAGAAAACATCAGGTTCAGCTGATACAGTAATTCTGAGAAATAAGATTATTCTCCCTGGGGAATAATTGGGAACAGGGAATCAAACCATCTGTGGTGGGAGGAACTGACGTTCTTCTCTAGCATTAAACTTCTTTTAGAACCTGCTCTGGTTGTCTTATATTGAGCCCTCAATATAAGAAGTATATAGACCTGATGGAGAGGGTCCAGAGGAGGGCCACAAGGATGATCAGGGGGATGGAGCACCTCTGCTACGAGGACAGGCTGAGGGAGCTGGGGTTGTTCAGCCTGGAGAAGAGGAGGCTCCAGAGAGACCTAATAGAGGCCTTCCAGTACCTGAAGGGGGCCTACAGGAAGGCTGGGGAGAACCTGTTTAGAAAGGCCTGCAGTGACAGGATGAGGGGCAATGGCTTCAAGCTGGAGGGGAACCCAGGGAGACCTAATAGCGGCCTTCCAGTACCTGAAGGGGGCCTACAGGAAGGCTGGGGAGAACCTGTTTAGAAAGGCCTGCAGTGACAGGATGAGGGGCAATGGCTTCAAGCTGGAGGGGAACAGATTTAGATTGGAGATGAGGAGAGGGTTCTTCACTGTGAGGGTGGTGGAGCACTGGAACAGGTTGCCCAGGGAGGTGGTTGAGGCCCCTTCCCTGGAGATATTCAAGGAGAGGCTCGACGAGGCCCTGGGCAACCTGGTCTAGTTGGGGGTGTCCCTGCTGACTGCGGGGAGGTCGGACTAGATGGCCTTTGGAGGTCCCTTCCAGCCTGGGCAATTCTATGATTCTATGATTCATCTCATCCTGTGGGTAACACCAGGTTGAGTCCGTTGGCTCCAGTGAATTAATACCCTTAATATCTAACTTAATTCTTCGTGGGGCAACTCTTGTGTTGGAACACCTAGTGGGAATGCTGGATTTGGGGTTTTGTTTGTGCCTCTGGGCAGACTTAGGCAAGATTTGATGATTTCTGAGACTCACCTTCACGTGTAGGGTGATGTGTGCCTGTGAGAAACCGGGAGCCCGGGTGCTTATGGGTGAGGATTTATCTTCTTCGGCGTTGACAAGTGAAATACTTGCAGACAGCTGCTTTAATCCCAACGTATCATTGTTAACTGGATTCGAATGCGATCGTGCGATGCCGACAGTGATTTTTTGCTGGCCTTTATCCCTTGTTTTAAATGGCTGCGTGGGGGGAATAAGGGAAAATATTCGGAAGAAAAAAAATCTTCCACCTTCCACAGGGCTTCCCCACACTGCGGGTGTGTTTGTGTCGTGATCCTCCTCAAGAAGAGGCTTTTCAGGTTGGAAATACATAAACTCTTGTTCTGTCTCTTGTTTGAGACCTCATGGGTTGCTTTACAGCAGCCAAGGGGCTCCTCTGAGCATCCTCTGGTGCGACTGGGGCCAGTTTAAGCATCCTCTGGTGTGACTGGGGCCAGTCTGAGCATCCTTTGGTGTGACTGGGGCCAGTCCGAGCACCTTCCAGTGCAACTGGGGCTGCCCTGGGGGTCCTCCAGAGCCACTGGGGCTGCTCTGGGAGCCCTCCAGTGCAACTGGGGCTGCCCTGGGGGTCCTCCAGAGCCACTGGGGCTGCTCTGGGGGTCCTCCAGTGTGACTGAGGCTGCTCTGGGAGCCCTCCAGTGCAACTGGGGCTGTGCTGGGGGGTCCTCCAGTGCCACTGGGGCTGCCCTGGGGGTCCTCCAGCGTGACTGGGGCTGCCCTGGGGGTCCTCCAGTGCTACTGGGGCTGCTCTGGGAGCCCTCCAGTATGACTGGGGCTACCCTGGGAGCCTTCCAGCGCAACTGGAGCTGCCCTGGGATCCCTCCAGTGCAACTGGGGCTGCCCTGGGGGTCCTCCAGCGCCACTGGGGCTGCCCTGGGAGCCCACCAGTGCCACTGGTGCTGCCCTGAGGGTCCTCCAGTGCGACTGGGGCTGCCCTGGGGGTCCTCCAGTGTGACTGGGGCTGCCCTGGGGGTCCTCCAGTGTGACTGGTGCTGCCCTGAGGGTCCTCCAGTGCGACTGGGGCTGCCCTGGGGGTCCTCCAGTGTGACTGGGGCTGCTCCGGGGGTCCTCCAGCATGACTGGGGCTGCTCTGGGAGTCCTCCAGTGCGACTGGGGCTACCCTGGGGGTCCTCCAGCGCCACTGGGGCTGCTCTGGGAGCCCACCAGTGTGACTGGGGCTGCCCTGGGGGTCCTCCAGTGCCACTGGGGCTGTGCTGGGGGTCCTCCAGTGCAACTGGGGCTGTCCTGGGGGTCCTCCAGTGCCACTGGGGCCACTCCAAGCATCCTCTACCACAACTGGTGCTGGTCTGAGCATCCTCCAGTGCAACTGGGACCAGTCTGAGTATTCTCCAGCACACCAGGGGCCGGTCCAAGCATCCTTCATCACGACTGAGGATGCCCCGAGCATCCTCCAGCACGACTCAGATCCATATGTTTTGCTGCTGAATGTGCTTCAGCAGTTGTAACAGGGTTACGAGCCCCAAATTTGAGAGAGGCAGTGAGTCTGAATCGGAGGAAATTTGGGGTTCCTTTGATGGAAAAGTAGGATGAACACAGGACGTGAATCTGGAACTATTTTCCAGTGCGCATCCAAGTCTGGCTGTGTATCTTTCCAGAGAGATGGTGACTCCCCCTAATGGGTTAAGCAGAATATTCTGGATATCTGGACAGTGATATATTATATATATTTGATTTTTGCTGCTGGGATCTCTCTATTTTGTATTTTAACGAAATATTGCAAGGGAAGCCGATGACTAGTTGAAAATGAAAAGGTGAAAAAATGAACAAAACCCAAAACAACCTCCCCCAAAACCCTCTTTCGTCATAGCTGTCTGAGGGGAAAAAAAATGCTTTTTGCCAGCCTTTTGTTTTGAAATTGGAGAATTCCTGCATCCTGCCTCTGGGAGATGCTCCATAGCACGGCTCTGCCATCTTGTGGACACCAACAGGCAGGAAAATCCAGCTTCTCTTCGGCGCTGGAAGGAATTTCTTCTCAACCGATGTTTTGAAGCTTTCTCCTGCCCCGTCTTTTCGAAGCTCCTCTGGGGGTGCTGGTTTTTACTGGTGAATAGGCTTTGTTTTGAAAGCTTGATGGCAAGGAGCTCGTGAGGTCATCACTTTGGCTCCGCTCGTGAGCCGTAACCTCTTCGTCTCTCCTCGCTCAAAGGACCCTGGAGTTGGATTTTGGGCACCGATTCACCTCGGCGCTGCCAAAAAAGTGACTTGGGAAGCAACTAATCTTTTGAAGATAAGTCTCCCTCATTCAGAAGATCTGCTTTTTATTGCACGCTAGGGAGGATCGGGTTGTCTGCTGCGGTAGAGTAGGCGCAGCTCAGATGAGGAGCCAACCTTCATCATCCTCTCCGTTTGCACCTCAGCTGGTTTGTTGGAAGGAGACCGTTGGAACCGTTTTGGTGTCACGAAGACGTCACGGGGAGGGCTGAGTCAGTGCATTTTGCTTTTCCTCCCTTTGGCAAACTCTCAGAAAGGCTTTCAGGCTTGGATGTGTCACAGCCAAGTACCCCAGTCCTAGATACGGTCTTCAGACCACGAGCCCTTGACAAACGCTACAATTACCAGAGAGAGGAGGGTCCAGAGGAGGGCCACAAGGATGATCAGGGGGATGGAGCACCTCTGCTACGAGGACAGGCTGAGGGAGCTGGGGTTGTTCAGCCTGGAGAAGAGGAGGCTCCGGGGAGACCTAATAGCGGCCTTCCAGTACCTGAAGGGGGCCTACAGGAAGGCTGGGGAGAGCCTGTTTAGAAAGGCCTGCAGTGACAGGACGAGGGGCAATGGCTTCAAGCTGGAGGGGAGGAGCTTTAGACTGGAGATGAGGAGAGGGTTCTTCACTGTGAGGGCGGTGGAGCACTGGAACAGGTTGCCCAGGGAGGTGGTTGAGGCCCCATCCCTGGAGATATTCAAGGTGAGGCTCGATGAGGCCCCGGGCAACCTGGTCTAGTTGGGGGTGTCCCTGCTGACTGCGGGGAGGTCGGACTAGATGACCTTTGGAGGTCCCTTCACGCCTGGGCAATTCTATGATTCTATGATTCTATGATAAAACCCAACCCAAGGGGTCATGTCCTCCAAGATGCCCTCCATCCTCTCTGGGAAGCTCACATAGGACGCAGAGGACACGAGCAGGGAGTTTTTGGGACACATCCCAAGTGGTTTCTGGGCTGGCAACATCTGAAAGCTGTCGGCTTTCAGTTTGCTGGCCTCGTGCCCTCAGGATGGGCCTGGCCTCGTGCCCTCAGGATGGGCCTGGCCTCCTCTGAACGGCGTGGCCATGACTTCGCTGGCTAGCGGCTCCTTGCCTTGTGTTTTAGGAGGTAGAAATTATGTGGCACTTCTGACAGGCATACTGGGCTTTACTGGTGCTGTGGGATGAACTTGGAAGACAGCACTGATGTCATTTGGTTTGGCACCTTAATCGCCTTGTAGCTCATCTCCTGTTTCCTTACTGATTTTTGACCCTCTTTGTCATATGTTGGGATTTACAATAAACTGCTTGTTTCTCTTCTGGCTACGGTTGTCATCCAGCTTCCTTGTTGGATGAGAAACAAAGGAGCAGCTCTTTAGGAGAAAGGCAGACTCTTTAAGTTGTTCATGTTCCTCTCAGCACCACCATATTCCTGACCTTGTCCAAACAGGCTTAGAAGCACTGGGATTCCTGACCATGCTGGGATCCCACCTGAATTTAGGCACCCAACAGGGCTAAATTCTCCATGGGACCCCTCCTCATTGACAAGGGCTTTCAAGTCAAACCTTAAAATTCAGTGGAGAGATTGTGTGAGTAAAGGTGGGACAAGTGCGTGGGCTGGTCACTCAGGGTTCCTGCTGTAGGAGAAGCATGGACATAGAATCATAGAATTGTCTAGGTTGGAAAGGACCTTTCAGATCATCTAGTCCAACCATCAACCTAACACTGACAAAAAAACACTCAAACATATTTTGTTGCATCTCAGTGTAGAAGTCTAGAGGAGGTTGGATGGTTCCCATCTGAAGATACCCATGTCCTTTCCCTGTCAGCTCTGCAAGGAGCCTAGAGGGACCAGCTAACACCTGGTCTTGTTCCAACGTGGCAGGTTCCTTAAGAGGCATAAAGCCAACCCAGGTGTCCAGGAGGAGAAGGGTGGATGGTGGCTGAGCATCCCTTCTGCTGTCACCATGCATGGGGAGGAGGTCGGTGTCCAGCTCTGGTGTGAGGGCTTGCTCCTGGACACTACAGATCGCTGACCCTTCCAGGGTGACAGTGGCAGGGGGACACGTCTCTGTGGAGCTCAAGGACAGCTCTTTGGTGGGGTGTTGTTATTTACTGTCACCATACAGAGTCCTCATCCTCTCCATGTTCTCTCTTACCTACTCTTTCTGCACTACGAGGTTGGGCAGTTCTTGTTGTGGGCCAGATCGTTAGCCAGTCCAAATGCCTCCTTTTTCAGAGCCTTGGTGATGACAACGTGGCACTTTCTCTTCTGCACCAGTGGAGCTGGGGTGAGCTCATCCCTCTGTCTGGCCTCCCCTCCCACTGGGGATGACCAGATCCATGTGGTGTGCCCCATGTGCCTTATGTCCCTCCTGCCATTCTCAAGGTCTAACCCTGACGTCCCTTGGGTGTCCACCAAACGCTTATGAGCAAGTTGTGGTGGCTTCCTAGGAGCCCTAAAGGAGGGGAATTTCTTCTCCCCACTCCCAGATCCTGCTGGACTCCATCCAGAGCGTGTAGGCATGGCATTGCTTTCAGAGAAGGTTTCTCATCTACCAAGCCAACTTCCCTCATCCCAAGGGTCTTTCCAACGCTGTAACCTCTAAAACCACTGTGGAAAGTCCCTGTCAAAGAGCCAAGATTTACTTGAGTATAGGTCACAACGTATTGGGAGTCAGATCTCCACTGCTGACTAAAAAGCTTTTGTTTTGCCACGACTTCCAGTAAAATATGGTCTTTCTGTGGTCTGTTTTTTTTTTGGTGGCATTTAACCCAACTGACAATGACCATTTCCTTGGACCAATGGAGGGGTCATGACAATGACCATCTGAGAGGGCAAACTGCCATGGTCACCTCTAACCCCTTCAGCATCGCTCCCATGTTAGACTTAAGGCCGCCGTTGACCAAGGAAGGCAGATGAGACCGTTGTCAACTCCAAAGCACTGGAGAGGAGAGGTCTGGACCAAAGCTGGCTTGTCTTCCATGCAGGTCACCAGCTCGCAGGTTCTTGCAAGGCCCGAGCCTGAGTTCTGGCAGTAGAGCACAGGTGCTGTGAGCCCTGAACCAGTTTATGAACCCCATGGTTTTTATCATAGAATCATATGGGGTTGGAAGGGACCTCTGGAGATCATCAAGTCCAACCCCCCCACCAAAATGGGTCTACCTAGAGCAGGTTGCACAGGAACTTGTCCAGGGAGTTTTTGAATGTCTCCAGAGAAGGGGACTCCACCACCTCTCTGGGCAGCCTGTTCCAGTGCTCTACTACTCTCACAGTAAAGAAGTTCATCCTCATGTTTAGGTGGAACTTCTTATACTCATACTTATCAAACATGCAGAAAAGAGATCTTCCAGTGGGTTTTTCAGATTCTGATATTCTTCATACCATATAGTAGACTTATTCACTCCACGAAGGAAACACCAGGGAAATGGCCAAGACCTTTGACATTTCTGTCATCATCATTATCACCCAGTTCAAACAGACTTAGAAGTGGTGGCTCATAATTCATGGGAGTGTCTTCCCAACCTGGTGGGAATAGAGATGCCTTTTTTTTGTTGTGGTTCCTGGAGCTGGTACTGGTCAGCTGGGCAGGTTTGGGACCCATTGTTTGGAGAGTGGTGGTCCAGTGGAGGGGCATGAAGATGCTCCAAGGGCTGGAGCACCTCTGCTGTGGGGACAGGCTGCGAGGGTGGGGGGGGGGTGAGCCTGGAGAAGAGAAGGCTCCAGGGAGACCTTCGAGCCCCTTCCAGTCCCTCAAGGGGCTCCAGGAGAGATGAGAGGGGACTCTTGATGAGGGAGGGGAGCCATAGGACGAGAGGGAAGGGTTTGACACTGAAAGAGGGGAGATGGAGATGAGATGTGGGGAAGAACTTCTTTGCTGGGAGGGTGGTGAGAGCCTGGCCCAGGTTGCCCAGAGAAGCTGTGGCTGCCCCATCCCTGGAGGGGTTCAAGGGCAGGTTGGAGGGGGCTTGGAGCAACCTGGTCTGGTGGGAGGTGTCCCTGCCCAGGGCAGCGGGTTGGAACTAGAAGGTCTTTAAGGTCCTTTCCAACCCTATGATTCTATAGAAAGCTCTTGCCAGGATGGAAGGCGTTGGAAGGATCCAGATTGGGTCATCTGGATTCAGAGATACAGGTTTGTGGTGTGCAAGGAGGGTCAGTGGAAAGGGAAAGGGTGACTTTGTGGCCGAGGGGACGGGGCTGGTGGCAGAAGGAAGCCCTGCAGCACTAGAGGGCACTGCGACCTCATTGCACAGCCCCGAAACAGGGATCTGTGCAGAGCTTTTCCAAGCAGAAACCTCACTCCAAAGCAGCTTCATCTCACACTCTCCTTCCCTGTGTCATGTCACTCTCCGTCCCAGTGCACCCACCTCAGGCTTGGGGTGCACGACCACCATGGGGGATCCAAGGTGTTGGAGGAAGGTGTTTCTCTGCACCTGGGACTGAATTTGGTTGGAGCTGAACATCACGAGCCTCAAAGCAGATGGAAGCCCTGAGCAGAGTGGGATCCAAACTGAAGGTATCTGTGAACCCCTCTGTGGTTGCTTCATCCAACCATCACAATCCTGAGGGCATCTGGTGCTTGGACGTGCCCCACAGCCCAGGTCTCCCTCTTTTGCATCATGACATCTCCCCAACTCCTCTTGGAAATTCCACTTTTGTAAATGTAGTAATCTTCAACCCTGCTCCTGTGGGATGCTCTGGCTCCCAAGCGATGCTCCACACACCGAGGAGCTGTGCCAGATGTCCTGTGGGCTCTTCCCTTTCTCCTGAAGACACTGCTGCCCCATCAAATATGGGATATTCTTTTGAACACCCACCCACGTCCCCATTTGTCCATCTGTCCCTGTCTCCACACTGAAAAGACGTGTCAGCTTCAGCAGGAGGGAGATGAGGACCGTGGTGGTGGCCACTTCTGGACTATCTCAGTTCCTTAGACCCCAGTTTGTGCTACCAAAAAAAATACAAATAATGGGATTTTGGCTGCTTTGCAGTTTTTCCTTGGGCCAGGCTAGTGGAGATGTAGCCACGAAACAGCAGGATGAGGCTGGGATTAACAATAGTGGGTGGTGGGTTTTGGATTCATGGCCAGGAACCATGAGGAGATGAGGAAAGAGGATGGGAGAACTTGGATGGGCAAGTCTGTTCCTGGGAGGACGGTGAAAAAAAAATCCTTTTTTTTTGCTTTTAAGGATTTCACAAGTAGTTTTAGCCCTGAGGACTGCTGTTTTCTGGGAAATTAAATTATTTGGATATGAGGACTTGTAGTGGGATATAAATAACAACTCGATAGGTGTTTGGGGCTCAAAAATGTCACCGCGTTGAGCTTGAAGACACCAGAGAACAAGATGGGTTTTTCTCAGCCTTATGGTTGGCTTCTCTTTCCAAAAGGTTTGCTTTGGTGCAGCCAGATAATATCCAAAGAGAATCCAAAAGGTTGGCACCCCCCCACCCCCAAATCCTGCCTGAATTTTAACTTCTGAATAGAGTTAACATCTTTTTCCTCCTCATTTTCCCAGAGAATTCACTAGAAATCCGAGAGGGCTTTTGCTGCACACCCTTGAATTTGCTGAATATATTCCCGAAGCCTGTTGGGGAGTAATGATTAAGTTCCAAAAAAAAAAAAATTATTAAAAGTAGCAGGAAAAAAAAAAAAATTCCAGATTTCTAAAAAGCCCAAATAAAAACTCAGTGTCTTTTTGGTCAAGCAGCTATTTCTGCTGCCCTTGGTTATTTCCACATCCTAATCCTCTTCCCCGTTCCCTGTGAAAGACCTGAATTTTTAATAACGTAAAGGGAAGGAAGGAATTTCTCTCTAAAATCAAAAAAAAATGTAGATGTGCAGCAGGAGCAGAAAAGAGACGTGCGTTCGGCCCCGTTGGCGGAGGGACCTACAAAGCCTAGAAACACATCACGCTCCAAAAACCCCCGCTAACAGGGGATGTCCTTGTCCCTTGTCTGACAAAATATGAACTTAATGTTTCCTGTCGCATTTAAAAATGTCTTCTTAACCAGAAGATGCTCCCCCCTCCACCCCTCCGCCTCTTTCTGCTGCTTTTCCTCTGATGTTATGGAAATAGCAACCAATACAATAAATGAGAGCAGAAGTTCTTAAAATGCGAATTTCCTGCCCGGAGGCTGCAGGTAAGTGAATCCCATCCAGTTTGGGTAAATATATATATATAGTTATGGGTGTAAATATAGGTATTTAGTGGAAGGAGAAGTGTTTATTGCACTTCAAGGTGGTTTGAGTAAAGATTGTCCTTTTAAGTGGGAAATTTACTGCTGCACACGACGCCTGGGTGTCTCTTCCGTGGGGAAAAGAAGAGACTGTTTACGAAGGGAATAATTCGATGATGTCCTCTCCTGAGGTAGCTCTGTAACCCAGAGGTCCTTTCTAGTCCCACCTTTCGATTGTCCCTTACTTTATGTTTTTTAAGATACCTTTTTGGGGTTGGTTTGGCTGTACGTGCAAGAAAACTCTTGTGCCACCCCCAAAACGCCTTTGTTAGATGTGGGGAAGAACTTCTTTGCTGGGAGGGTGGTGAGACCCTGGCCCAGGTTGCCCAGAGAAGCTGTGGCTGCCCCATCCCTGGAGGTGTGGGTTTGAAGGATTTTGTTGGGGCTAATAGAAATAGCAAGAGGAACGTGGTCTCCATGTCTTTGATGCTCCCCGGTGTCCACATCTCCAAGGGTTATTCTGCTCCACTCCTCACCTGCTGGTACCACCGTGGAGAAACTCCTCATTGTTGGCTTGCTTTCTTTTTAATTCTCTTTTTCTCTTTTTTGTTGGTTTGTTTTTTTTTTTTTTAAATTCCTGTAATGTATGAGCAGAGAAACCACTGGAGAATGATAAAGCTTCATTTCTTCCTGCTTTTGTGACCCGCTTGATTATTTCGTTTCTCATTGTATATTCTTTTTGAGGCGCCTCGTCCGAACGGAAAGAAAATATGTTTGCTTATAGGAACCGTTTGTTTCCCCTTGGCTGGGCAAAATAAGACCCTTTGGCTGGGCAAAATTAGCAGTTATCACGTATGATACTAATTGCTTCTGCTAATTGGTGCTGAAATAGTTGGAGGGGTTCAGCCTGGAGAAGAGAAGGCTCCAGGGGAGACCTTCGAGCCCCTTCCAGTCCCTCAAGGGGCTCCAGGAGAGATGGGGAGGGACTCTGGATCAGGGAGGGGAGGCGTAGGATGAGGGGGAAGGGTTTGACACTGAAAGAGGGGAGATGGAGATGAGATGTGGGGAAGAACTTCTTTGGTGTGAGGGTGGTGAGAGCCTGGCCCAGGTTGTCCCGAGAAGCTGTGGCTGCCCCATCCCTGGAGGGGTTGAAGGCCAGGTTGGAGGGGGCTTGGAGCAACCTGGGAGGTGTCCCAGCCCAGGGCAGGGGGTTGGAACTGGATGGTCTTTAAGGTCCCTTCCAACCCAAATCATTCTGTGGTTCTATGATTGGTCCTGGGGAGGTCCACCAGGGACCACCACTTTATCCGACATGTGTAAGTGACATCATTCAATAAAGCTGGTGGCCTGTGTACCCCATCATTTGGCCACTCTTCCTCTTGGGGCTCTGAATAAATACTCCACAAAGTTCCTCAAGTTTGGATTGTTGCATATTTACTAGGTAAGAATAAGAAGGTTTGGGATCACTAGTTGCATGGAAGTGGTTTGAAGCAACAGTGGGAGATGTGAGATGCCCCGCTTCATGGTCACTCTGCAACGATAATCTGGACCAAAACCAGTTTTTAAGAGTCTGATATGAGGAACAAATTTGCATTTGTTGTAATGTAAAAAAAAAACCACAGGATGATCTCCAGGTTTCTAGCCTGATGGTCCCGGCAGGTCCCACCACTGCAGGTGGACTTCCTGGGCATGCCATGGTGGCCAGTCTGCTCCGGTCATTGGGCCTGTGGTCAATGAAGGTTTGATTTTCCAAAAGCAGGTGGGCTTTTTTAAAGCTTTCTTCTCATTTGGGTTGTTCCTGTCCACCCCACTGCGTCTGTGGTGCTTGTTCAGCCCTGCAGCTGGGACCTCTGGTGCAGACAGGTCTGGGAGACATCAAGGATGGAGGACCTTCAAGGTTGCCCGTGGTTTACAATCAACTCAGCTTAAGGCTATGGAGAACCTGGGGGCTAGGTGGGCATGGGTCATGGTTGGACTTGTAGATGCTAAAAAGTCATCTCCTTGGGTGCAATTTTTGATCTGGAAACCCAGTGATGAGTTTTGATAATCTGGATTGTTGGGGTGAAGCTTCCAGTTGTGCTTTATTTTGCTTTGTGGTCCACAAATCAGCCCCGTGGACCTTAAAGCTTCAAGGAGCTGGTGTGCTCCTCACGACATCGCCGCCCGGCGCCAACAGCGTCCCGGCAAAACAGGTCACCACCCCGAAAAGCAGAAAGACAAGGAGTTGAACTCACTCTAAAACGGTATTTTAAGCCAAAAAGAGCAAAAGGGGTAAAAAAGATTCCTCCCCCCCCACCCAGGACCATCAATGTTTGAGTGGCCACCTTGGTCGTGCGATCCCAATATCGTTTGGCTCTTTTATTTTATCGCATTTGATTGTTTTTACGATTGGCTTTAACAATTCAAAGGCAACGCCGCGCTTTGGTTTTTCCAGTCTGCTGCATCGTGTGACCCCGGCAACTCCCAGTTAA
>NW_015091300.1:1831945-1895060 GCF_001431845.1 Calidris pugnax | reverse complement strand
GGTGTTTTTTTGGAAAACCTCCATTTAATCCTTTCGGAGCAGAATTTGCTGGGTTTTGTTTTCTTTCATATAGTTGTCTCGCTTCCCTCCCACCCCCGGCGGCCGCACGTTGGAGGCGTCAGTCTGGGAGCAGGGTCCTTTCTTCTTCCTTTCTATTTAAATTTTTTTTTTTTTTTTTTTAGGAAAAAAAAAAAAAAAAAGGTTTATTTTGGTTTGCTTGGGTTACACAGCGCCTTTCCCCGCCGTCGGGGGGGAAGGACTACGTGATGTGCAGCAGGTATTTTGTGAATGGAGCTCAACCCTGTGACTCCCCGTCGCTCGGCCGAAGGGGGAGGCAGGGGAAGGAGAGGGACAAAAAAAAAAAAATAAAAAAAATAAAAAAACCACCACCCAGTGACTCCATCTGACTCCTTTTGGCTGGAAAACTTCTGCAGCGCAGTGGTTCTTAAGCCAGAAGGAAGCTTTCTTCTGGCCCAAGAACAATAAAGGGGTCAGCAGCCTGATCCTCCCTCCTACACCCTCTTCCTTCCATTGTGAGGGGGTCTGTGCAAATATCCCAGGCTGCTTCTCCTGGGGCCTGAGGGACCTGAAGCTGCACATGTGACATTAAAGAGAGACTCTGCGAACTCCAGTAATCCGTGGCTGCAAAAAGAAAAGAAAAAAAAAAAGAAAGAAAGAAAAAATAAAATGAAATCTCTGGGAGTGCTCTATTTCTGATATAACGTTGTGCTTGGAGAAGGTACCCATGGGTGTTCTCGTGGTGGAGGGAAATCTGTCCCTTCGCTGTCTCCTCCACGATGCCACGGCAGCATCTTCCCCAGCATAGAATCATAGAGTGGTTTGGATTGGAAAGGACCTTAAAGATCGTGGATGATCCATGTTCCACCCCCCTGCCCTGGGCAGGGACACCTCCCACCAGACCAGGTTGCTCCAAGCCCCCTCCAACCTGCCCTTGAACCCCTCCAGGGATGGGGCAGCCACAGCTTCTCGGGGCAACCTGGGCCAGGCTCTCCCCACCCTCACACCAAAGAAGTTCTTCCCCACATCTCATCTCATCTCATCTCATCTCATCTCATCTCATCTCATCTCATCTCATCTCATCTCATCTCATCTCATCTCATCTCATCTCATCTCATCTCATCTCCATCTCCATCTCCATCTCCATCTCCCCTCTTTTAGTTTGAAACCCTTCCCCTCATCCTATGGCTCCCCTCCCTGATCCAGAGCTTTCCTGGAGCCCCTTGAGGGACTGGAAGGGGCTCTAAGGTCTCCCCGGAGCCTTCTCTTCTCCAGGCTGAGCATCCACTCAACAAGTGGCCGAATCGCCACAGAGGGTAGGTGAACCCTCGTGTCTCACCAGTCCTTGACCTCCTCCTTTTCTCTCATTGTCCAAGTTGGGGAATTTCTAGTGTTCTTATAGTGCATGTGCAAAGCGTATGAGCTGGTGGTGTATGGTCTCCAGCAAGGATGAGGTTGAAGGACATGTGGCTGCTTGCCTTGTACTTGCTCCAGGGATTGACCACTATCTGGAAGCAGCCAGGTTTTCAAGGTGGCACCTTTCATGACATGCCTGCTACTCCTCAGATGTTTATCACGGATTGTGAGCCATCAATTCCTGGAGTAAAAGGTCTTGGGAGATGTTCCGCAGGCCCCGGCCCATAGTGATTTGCCCACTGGTCCTGTCCATGATCAAAGCAGCTTTCATCTCTCAGTTGGGGGATGTTGTACATGGATCAGAGGGCTGCTGTGGTTTCCTGTCATCCTTCTTCTGAAGCCAGAGCAGTCACGAAACTTGCAGACCGTGCTGGCTTCTGCCACCAGGAATGGTGCTACTTTTTCCAGGTGGCATTCCAGATCTGCCAGGCTAGGTGCCACCTACCTCCTCAAAGGAGAAGATGGGACCTGTGACCTTCTATGAGAAGCTGTATTGTGTTCTCAAGACCTGATTCATAGAATCATTGAGGTTGGAAGAGACCCTTGGGATCATCGAGTCCAACCACCTACCCTACTCTACAAAGTCCTCCCCCTTACACCATGTCCCTCAGTACACCATCTAAACGTCCCTTAAACACATCCAGGGATGGTGACTCCACCACCTCCCTGGGCAGCCTATTCCAATGCCTGACCACTCTCTCTGTGAAAAATTCCTTCCTAATGTTCAATCTAAACCTCCCCTGTTGGAGCTTGATAGAATCATAGAATCGTTGAGGTTGGAAGAGACCCTTGGGATTTGCTCTACCGTGCTCTGAATTCTTGATTCAGTTGCCAGAGAGAGAGAGTGGATGATGCTCATCAAATTGAAGGAACCCGCCTCTTTATTTTTTATTTTTCTTTTTTTTTTCCTTTTTTTTTTTTTACACAATGACTAGCTAATGGCATGTGTGACCTCTTCTCACCGCGTTACGGCTCGTTGGACCTTGGCACCAAGCAGTCGCATGAATCATGAGGGTGATTTTGCCGTAAGGCGGTTCCTGCCGTTATTATCTCCTCACCGTGTCGATAACGCTTCGGTGGCGATGGTCAGGATTTCCTCGCTCTGCAGAGCTTTCCTGAAGATCGGCTCGGCCAACGGTGGAGGAAGTAGCCGTTAGGAGATTGCTTGCTCCTTGGCTGCTGAGAGCTGGGTGGCCAACTTCAAACATACGTGCGACCTGACATGATCCGAAGAGCACGGCGGTGGCTCCCCTTTCCCCTCCTCTGCTTTGTCAGTGCGGATGGGTGGGAACTCCTCTTCTTCTGCAAATGCTCAAGCGAGACCAAACCATGGTTATAGAATCATAGAATCGTCTAGGTTGGAAGAGACCCTTGGGATCATCGAGTCCAACCATTATGGAAGCCATCAGAGACTCCATCAAGGGAGATGGGGGAGAATAGTCCCATGTCTTGCCTGAAATCTCAAGGGGATGGTGGGAACACTCATGGCCAAGGAGAAATATGGGGTCTTGCACCCACACCTCTTGCAATGCCGGTGTGGGGACTACACACACTGTGAGCATCCTTTAGGTGAAGAGGAAACTCTTTTTACTTCAACTTATAAAATGTTTGGGCAACCATTTGTTGTTGAAACTCATATTTTTTTCCAAACGCCTGTATTTGAAGGTAAAAGCAAGCAAGCTGTGAGTTCCTCCTTGGTATGACACTGTTTTTCTCCTGGTGCTGGAGGAGCTTTCTGGAGTTTTGGGTCCAATTCTGGACAGTTCAAGAAGGACAGGGAACTGCTGGAAAGAGTCCAGCGGAGGCTACAAAGATGATGAAGGGATGGAGCATCTCTCTGCTGAGGAAAGGCTGAGAGACCTGGGGCTGTTCAGCCTGGAGAAGAGAAGACTGGAGGGGACCTCATCAATGCTGAGCAATATCTAAAGGGTGGGTGGCAAGAGCACAGGGTCAGGCTCTTCTCAGTGGTGCCTGGTGACAGGACGAGGGGCAACAGGCACAAACTGGAACATGGGAAATTCCTTCTCAACGTCAGGAGGAACTTCTTTCCTGTGAGGGTGGCAGAGCCCTGGAAGAGGCTGCCCAGAGAGGTGGTGGAGTCTCCTTCTCTGGAGACATTCAAACCCCTCCTGGATGTGTTCCTGTCCAACATGTTCTAGGTGACCCTGCTTAGGCAGGGGGTTGGACTGGATGATCTCCAGAGGTCCCTTCCAACCCCTACAATTCAGTGATTCTCATCTCTGCATACAGCATCTAGCTCCAGGATTTCGGTGGTGTTTTCAAGCCTGTAATAAATGATAATTACATGGACTATATTGAGGAGTGGGGAAGGTGACGTGTGACTGACTTCCAAGATACACCTCCTTTGCTGCTCTTCCTTGTCTAGAAGAAGAAATAGCATCCAGCTGACCATGGCCAGTGAGGCCACCAAAATATATCGCAAATAGCTCCAGGGGTTGCAAGTGCACATGAGGCTGGGAACCTGCTGCATTAGAGGTGGAGCTCCTTGACTACTTGACCATCCTGCCATTCCTGTCTCCATTGGAAGCAGATCACCTTGTTTGGCTTCGTGTCTTTTCATGGTGCGATTTGCCTACAAGATAGGACCTGAATTTCTTCTGCCAGTCCTCAGCTTCTGAGTGTTGTTGGTTCAGGAAGGGCAAAACTTCAGTGCAGCAGCTGGTGGCCGTGCCCTTCTTCTTGGAGGTCTAAGGTAGCTTTCCTGACATGAAGTTGGATCCAAAGAGACAGTGTTTTGGCGGTGCACATGATGGAGTGAAAAGTGATGATCTAGTCGTGGTCTAGAGTGGTGTGCAATTTAGGTAGCATCTTTCACAGGTGCTTTTCCAAAGGTATTTGATTATTTAGTGCCATTTTTATGCATAGCATGGGCAAGTCAGATGTTCATGTCCCAGTGGGAAGGAGTGACTGTTCAGGAGCAGATGATAATGCAGCAGGGGATGGTTCGAAGTGAGTTGGATGGTGGTGGGTAAGGGATGGGAGTGAGACTTGGTGATGTTCCATTTGCTCAAAGCCCCATCCAGCCTGGTCTTGAACACCTCCAGGGATGGGGCATCAACTGGTTTGAGTGATTGCCTCTCTGTGCAGGAGGGCTTTTGCTCTGTGAGATGTGCAAGTTTGTCCTCATTTTCCAAGTCTTGCCCAGGCTGCCTGGTTTCATAGAATCATAGAATGTTTTGGGTTGGAAAGGACCTTGAAGATCATTCTGTTCCAACCCCCCTGCCATGTGCAGGGACACCTCCCACCAGACCAGGTTGCTCAAAGCTCCATCCAGCCTGGTCTTGAACACCTCCAGGGATGGGGCATCAACTGGTTTGAGTGATTACCTCTCTGTGCAGGAGGGCACACCTCACACCAAGGTCCTAGTATGAGTAGATATAATTGAAATAAAGTCAAAAAATCTCACATGAAAGGACATGGAAGGCAAAATTAAAGTCATGCAGATGATCTCTAGCCCTTTAGAAGCTGTGTGGCCTCTTGGATGGACCTCCCCACTGGGTGCTGCACTTTGCTACGGAGGAGAGCATGGTGGGTTTATGGGTTTTGTGTTGCCACATGTCTCTTTTTCCCCTGCTTGTCCACCAAAAAGCTTTTCAGATCGTAGCACGTGCAGAGAGACACATCCACGGGCCAGGTTCAAGGAGGCTTCTTCCTGTGGAGATGAAGACTTTGGTATCGGGGGGATTCTGGTGGAGCTTTAAGGAGTCTCTCCGGGTTAGAAGCCGCGTACAGTAGGAACAGTCATCAGCCTCATCTTACGTGCTCCTCGTCTCACTGGTTAGGATCGTTTCCCCGGTGGAAACCATCAAGAATTTCCGTTATTTCCTTTCCTGAGGCTTTGTTTGGGTGGGGATTTCTGGAAGGTATTTCACAGGCAGGTATAATTAAAGAAAGACATGCTTTGCCTGGAGGCCACACAAGGTTCCTTTAAAGCCAAACCTTTCGCGGGGTGGCCAAACAGAAACCATTTGTTGCCTGGTCCGATGGAAGGGAGGTCGTGGAAAAGAAGAGGGGGGGGAGCTAATCAGCTGGGAATCATCCCAGTTAAACGCTGCACACCGGGGTTAAGGCCCTTATCCAGCAAATCCTTGAAATATGTGCTTAATTTTAAGTCCCCCCTGCCTTCAATCTGTTTACTCTTGTGCTTAACTTTAAGCATGTGCCTAAGTGCTTGGCTGGCCGGGGGCCAAGGCAAATAGTAGACTTAGGAGCAGATTCGGGTAAAATAAATGCTTTACTGGACTGGGAGACCCCATGGTGGGGGTGGGGGGGGGACAGGGGATGCTGTAGCAGGTCAGGGATGATGGCAGGGAATGGTGGCTTCACATCTCAACTCCGTTGAGTTCTTCAAGCATCAGGTACCACGGACCTGGGGCTCTTCTCACCTTACAGAGACCATCCAAATTCTGTGGTACATTCATTTCAGGATCTCTGTTTCACTGTTCTGAAGGCATCAGCCTCACAGGTATCCCACAAACACGATCTTGTGGAAAAAAAAATAGCGTGTTTTTCATCTTAATTGAGAGAGGGGAACGTTTTAGTGGAGGAAAACAGCCTCGATTTTATCATCAGCAGAGGAAGGAGAGGGGATTATATGACCTGACTAATAAATCTTCATAGGAATTTGAGTGGCTGCATTAACACTTCCAACAAAAAGGACTCCTGTATTAGCAGAAGCTTTTATAATGGCTTTATCTTCTTCTTTCCTGTTCCAAGCTAATTCCTGAAAGCCTTCTTTTAATCCCCCTTTTGCTCATCCAGCCTGGACTTCTTAGAATGGCAAAGGTGGGTTTCGTTCCCTTTATTTTTCATCTGTGAATGACGGCACTTAAAGCTGATAACTGTAGCCGTGGCACATGTGAACATGAAAAACCACCATCCAAAAAGGAGATGGGTGGGTTTTTTGAGAAACACCACTCCAAGGGGTTAAGGGAAATCTGCAGCTGGAACAAATACAAGGCTCGTCTTCACTTCCTCAATAACTCTCTGCCGGGGGAGCGGGCAGTTGCCAGGCGAAGGAAGCGTGGTTAGCCATCGAGTCTTTGAATGCGGCTCCGTTTCCCCCCTCAAACCCATGGAATTTATATTAACCTCCAGCTTTTTCTGAGCCTGGTGGACATTTTTTGGTTTTTTTTCTTGCATGAGGAAGAGCCTGGCTTTTGTTGCTCGGGAGTGGAGGAGACGCTTCTGCTCCTCACGCGGCGTTCTTGTTGGCAAAAGGCCATGGATGTTAAAGGAATAATTGTTGGCGTTGACCAAGCACAGAGACACGGGCGTCTGAGGACGTGATTTTGGGAAGGGCGGGCTTGAGCCATCCCTTCTCGCCGGGTTGTCTCCGACCCCAGGGGGGGATGAAGGCAGGAGGAAAAAAACTCCTTTCCCTACAGGAGAGATGGGGTGGGACCCTTGAGCAGGAAGGGGAGCCATAGGATGAGGGGGAACAATTTCAAACTGAAAGAGGGGAGATTGAGATGAGATATTAGGAAGAGATTCTTTCTTGTGAGGGTGGTGAGAGCCTGGCCCAGGTTGCCCCGAGAAGCTGTGGCTGCCCCATCCCTGGAGGGGTTCAAGGCCAGGTTGGAGGGGGCTTGGAGCAACCTGGTCTGGTGGGAGGTGTCCCTGCCCATGGCGGGGGGGTTGGAACTGGGTGATCTTTAAGGTCCCTTCCAACCCAAACCAGTCTGTGTTTCTATGAATCTATGAAAGATCCCTGTGTCTTTAACATCTTGTACGTGGGTTTAGCTAAATACAGTGGGAAAAGACCAATATGCTGTCCAGGATGTCTAAAACCACTTTCAGTAAGGTACTTAACTACCTAATTTAGGTTGTAGGTAGACCCATAGGAGAGCTACTGAGGTGAGCCCCTTCCACCTCAAATACTGTGTCCTCTTTTGGGCCCATCAAGACAAGAAAGACATTGAGGCGCTGGAGTGTGTCCAGAGAAGGGCAACGGAGCTGGTGAGGGGTCTGGAGCACAAGTCTTGTGAGGAGCAGCTGAGGGAGCTGGGGGTGTTGAGCCTGGAGAAAAGGAGGCTGAGGGGAGACCTTCTCCCTCTCTCCAACTCCCTGACAGGAGGTTGTAAAGCGTTGGGGGTTGGTCTCTTCTCTCAAGGAACAGGCATTAGGACAAGAGGAAATTGCCTCAAGTTGCACCAGGGGAGGTTTAGGATGGATATTAGGAAAAATTTCTTAGCAGAAAGGTTTGTCAAGCCTTGGAAGAGGCTGCCTAGGGCCGTGGTGGAGTCACCATCCCTGGAGGTATTTAAAAGCCAGGCAGACGTGGTGCTGAGGGACATGGGTTAGTGGTGGTTTTGTCAGTGTTGGGTTGATGGTTGGACTCGATCTGAAAGGTCCCTTCCAACCTGGACAATTCTTTGATTCTATGAGGAAGGAGTGGAGTGTGGGAGACCTTGTTTTGCATCCCAGGGCTGCCGTCAGGTCCCTTCTTGACTTGAGAGCCACCACGAAGACGTTGCATCTGTAGGATGCTTATGGCTGTGGTGCTGACGGTGACAGGCTGGGGTCCTGGACAGAGAAGGGAGCTGGCTGAAGAGACATGGGGGATGTTCTGGTTGCCAAAATTCCTATCTCTCTCTGGTAGCGAGCATTTTGATGAACACTCATGAGTTACTCATAATGCAGGGCACTTGTTGTCTTTTCATCATGCCCGTTTCTGCTTGTCGTACCGCTCTTGGTGACCGCTGTCTCAGACCTTTCCCATCTTCTGTAGCTGACCCCATCACATCAGCACAATCCTACCAGCAAGAAGGGCACCAAGGAAAGGAGAAAGGAGCTAAAAAAGCCCTAGCGAGAATGGGCAACATGACCCGAGGCATCCCAGTAATCAAGGTCTTGGGTGCTGGTCACTTGGCACATGAAAATATCCAGGAGTTGGGTTGGTTTGTTGAGGTTCTCCTTTGTCCCCACTTGGTTGTTCTGATGAAACACCTGAAGGTGCATCCTCTCAGCTGATGTGAAGTGAAATGAAGGGGCTTCACCCAGGTCCTGGCAGTCATCACAAAAGCAGCCAAAACTCGCGCTTTCACTGTCAGGAAGGATAATACTTGAATGATGCCCGTGTCTTTGGAGTTGTCGTGGTTGAGGTTCAACCTCCGAAAAACACAGTAGAGCAGATACGACCTTCTCGCTGCCTGTCCTATAGCAACTTTTGGATAAAAAGCAGGTTTTCAGGAATTTTTTTTTTTGGTGGAAATGCCAGATCCGTTTCCAAATCTCACGTTTGGAGACTGCTGTAAAGCAGCTACAAACTTGCTTTTCTTCCTTGTCTTCATTTTATTGTTCAAAGTTGTCCATGGCTCCCAGAAGGTCTGCAAAGGACCAGCCGTTGGTGAAAAACCACCTGCGTAATTAATATATGATGTGATATGATGGATACTCTCTGGCAAGTGCAGAATGTTTTCTTTGCTTGTCCCTGTGTTAAAACCCATTACAGCAGGAGGAATCTTAATCCTCGAGGCATAAAAGGAAAGTCCTGTGAGGGAACAGATGGACACTCAAGAAGGGGTTTCTTCTACCCAGGTACAAACTGCTTGGAACCTGGCAAGGAGAAGGTAGGCCCTTGGGTTTCACAGGCCACATTCCTGCAAAGAAATTGGATTTTTTATAAGATTAAATTGACATTTGAATCACAGAATCATAGAATGGTTCAGGTTGGAAGGGACCTTAAAGATCACCCAGTTCCAACACCCCCTGCCCTGGGCAGGGACACCTCCCACCAGACCAGGTTGCTCCAAACCCCCTCCAACCTGACCTTGGACATCTCCAGGGATGGGGCAGCCACAGCTTCTCTGGGCAACCTGGGCCAGGCTCTCACCACCCTCACACCAAACAAGTTCTTCCCCACATCTCATCTCAATCTCCCCTCTTTCAGTGTCAAACCCTTCCCCCTCATCCTGTCGCTCCCTCCCCAATGAAGAGTCCCTCCCCATCTCTCCTGTAGGCCCCCTTTAGGTGTTGGAAGGCCACTATAAGGTCTCCCTGGAGCCTTCACCTTGCTTGCTCTCTCTGGGCTGAGCTATACTAAGCAGAGACTTCAGAAAGGAGAAAATGTTTTGGTTGTGTCTTCAGCCAACTGCAAACAGGACTATCTATTTGGTCCACTGGTGGACCAAAAGGGGCCGTCAACACCATGACCCCATTAGTTGGTGGCAAGATTCCCTTTCGCTTCGGTGGCGCTGTGTAGGGATCACAGTCATGTGGATTGTGGTGAAAAAAAGGCTCGTTGACTTATTAACTATTGCCTGCGGTCTTCGGGTGTTGCAAAACTTCATGCACTTGGAAGGCCTCCAATGGGAAGTGCCAAGGGCCGAGCGGTGAGAAGGTTCTCCTAGGGCCTCTGGATCGATCCACGTTGAAAGAAAAGAGAAGCCACCTCTTGTTTGTGAGGTTATAGAGTTATCGCTCTACAAATAAGGGGTTTCATCGCTGTTGGACCATCCCAATTCCTGGGAGCTTGCATGAGCTGGAGCTCCTATGGGCTGAAACTTCAGACCACCCGAGAGGAGAAGATTTGTGGGGGCTTGGTTCTGGGGGAGTGCACAAATGCACAAGAAAAACGTGCAATCTTTTATTAATAAGGGTGAAATGAAAATAAACTTGGAAACAGCCTCTACCTGCTGTTGAGAGCGGTGCTGAGGTTGGGGTGGAGCACACCCAGCCAGAGGAGGCTGAGAATTGCACAGAGGGTCAAGAGACCCTCCAGTTTAGAGGATGACCTGGGCTCTGATGTCCTCCTTGATGTCCTATGGGCTCTGCTTACAGGTGACCTTAAAAATTCATCAGGGAGGTCCCTGTTCTACCTGCAGGTCTTGTCCCCGTGACACTGTCCACCATGATGGCACAATGAGGAGGTCTCGAAGGTGGGCGGTGAATGAAATGTCCTCCTGCCATCTCACCTGCCCTCTTCATCTCAACTGGAGAGGCATGGTCTGATGGCACGATGAGGATGTCTCGAAGGTGGGCGGTGAATGAAATGTCCTCCTGCTGTCTCACCTGCCCTCTTCATCTCAACTGGAGAGGCATGGTCTGATGGCACGATGAGGATGTCTCGAAGTTGGATGGTGAATGAAATGTCCTCCTGCTGTCTCACCTGCCCTCTTCATCTCAACTGGAGAGGCATGGTCTGATGGCACGTCGAGGTGCACAAACTGTGGTTGGCAAGCTTTGAAGGGGACAAGAGACGGGGGGAAAACCAGACCGGGGAACGTGCAAAATATAGAGGAAAAGTCTATTTTAAAGAAATATGAGGTCCCAGAGGGACTGAAATAACTCGAGTTACAAATATTCCCATAGCAACCTCATAACACTGTAAGCCCCGGCTAAAGCAATTCCTCCCTCGCCCCCAAAACTGGCAGAAGCCAAGGAAAAATGTAGGAAAAGCTTCTCAGAGCAGCGCAGCCCTTTCTCGGGATGAGCTTGGGCTACCTGGATGGACCTCAAACCAAATACCACGTGTGGTGCCTCCTGGTCCCGAGTGATGGGGGTGGTATTTATTCCCAGTATTAGCTGGGAATAATACTGGGCTCCCTTTTCCAGGGGAAAACAAACATAAGTCACCAATTCTATTTATTTTAACGATTCTTTAAATCTTCTGCATTTAAGGACTCCAAGCAGCGGTGTGGTTATATCTATATTTACTGAATAAATGTATTTCTGGATGGAGCACTTTGCTGCTGACAGTAAGGTTTGTTTTTTAAGCCTGACCTGGGGTAGAGGAAATACATACAAATAAACAATAAACCTAAACAAGGCTAAAATAACATCAGTTAAAACAATTAAGAGTTACTTCCACTCGTGAAGTATTGTTCCCCTTTTGCTCTACTAACAGGGGAAAAAAAAAAAAAAAAAAGCTCCGTTTCCGAAGGCAGCTCGTAACCGAGCCTGGATTTGCCGATTCTTGTCACAAAAAAGGGGATTTCTTTTGTCTGTTATTTATACTCTTCCGACGGCACCGCGTGTCCGTGTGGCTGGAGCTCCCTGTCCCAAGACAACCAGAATCTCACAGAATCTTAGTGGTTGGAAGGGACCTCTGAGATCATCGAGTCCAACCACAAAAAAAAAAACCCCAAAAAAACCAAAACGAAACAAAAAAAAAAACTCTCAATGTCTTTCCTGTTGTGAGGGGCCCAAAACTGAACACAGCACTCGAGGTGAGGCCTCACCAGTGCCCAGTACAGAGGCACCATCACTGCCCTACTCCTGCTGGCCACACTATTCTTGATACGAGCCAGGATGCTGGTGGCCTTCTTGGCCACCTGGGCACACTGCTGGCTCATGTTAAGCCTGCTGTCCACCAACACCCCCAGGTCCTTTTCTTCCGGGCAGCTTTCCAGCCACTCTTCCCCAGGCCTGTAGCGTTGCCTGGGGTTGTTGTGACCAAAATGCAGGACCCGGCACTTGGCCTTATTAAACCTCATCCCATTGTCCTTGGCCCATTGATCCAGTCTGTCCAAATCCCTCTGTAGAGCCTTCCGACCCTCCAGAAGAGCCTGGAGCTGCCTTTCCAGCCTTGTGTCCCCCCCCCCTCCCCAATCTAGGGGGTGGCCCAGCCAGGGTTTGGTGGCACCGGTGGAGCTTTTTCTTGGTGGTTGTAGTGATATGCACACGTGTGTTTGCAGAGGCGGTTCCTCCTCGGAGACTTTGGCCTGGATTTTCATGTTTTATTATCTCAGAACGATGTATAATTCAGGAGCTGTGGGGCCGAGAGTTAAAAATAGAGCCCGGAAAAAAAAAACAAAAACCTCGCTGTCGGTAATCAGCAGAAGGCACCGAGGAAGGTTCAGGGTACGTTTCACTTGGGATGCTTTGCCTAATTATTCTAAAGCTTTAATTGCATTCTCATCCTTCACCCCCCGTGCGGGGAGTTTCAGGCTGGGTTGTTCTGCCGTTCTCTGCCTCTTTTTGTTTCAGCCCAGAGCTGGCTGCGGAGGGATGAGGTGGGACAGCTTAGCTGCCACCAGGTATTTAATGCCACCAAGTATTTATTATGATTTTAAAGGCTCTCGAGGAAAGGCGGGGGGAAGTTAAGGGTCTAGATACTTCCTTGGGTCTGGGGCTGCGTGTATAGAGTCTGTAATTCATTAAAACACTCACCATTTAATGAGAGAGGACGTATAGACCAGCATTAGACTGGTCTACTGGTCTCCCCCTACTCCTCTTTGGGGAGACTCCACCTGGAGTACTGCATCCAGCTCTGGAGTCCTCAGCACAGGATGGACATGGACCTGTTGGAATGGATCCAGAGGAGGCCATGGAGATGCTGGAGGGCTGGAGCCCCTCTGCTGTGAGGACAGGCTGAGAGAGTTGGGGGGGTTCAGCCTGGAGAAGAGAAGGCTCCGGGGAGACCTTAGAGCCTCTTTCAGAGGCTCTAAAGGGAGTCCAGGAAGACTTAGAGTCTCTAAAGGGACTCCAGGAAAGCTGGGGAGGGACTCTTGATCAGGAAGGGGAGCCATAGGATGAGGGGAACAGTTTCAAATGAAAGAGGGGAGATTGAGATGAGATCTGGGGAAGAACTTCTTTGGTGTGAGGGTGGTGAGAGCCTGGCCCAGGTTGCCCAGAGAAGCTGTGGCTGCCCCATCCCTGGAGGGGTTCAAGGCCAGGTTGGACGGGGCTTGGAGCAACCTGGTCTGGTGGGAGGTGTCCCTGCCCATGGCAGAGGGTTGGATCTGGATGGTCTTTATGGTCCCTTCCAACCCGAACCATTCTATAAGTCCATGATTCTATGATTGATGTTGAGAAAGCGTCCTTGGAGGTGGCCAGGACCCATGTGTGCCGTGTTGTGGGTGAGGAGCTCTGGGAGAGCCACAACCATGAAGTGCTGTAA
This sequence comes from Calidris pugnax, assembly GCF_001431845.1. NCBI lineage: Eukaryota > Metazoa > Chordata > Aves > Charadriiformes > Scolopacidae > Calidris > Calidris pugnax. Next base: position 1,881,763 of record NW_015091300.1, on the reverse strand, counting down.
GGATTTACCCGCCTTTTATCTTGGGTGAGGAGTATTTTGTATCTGTTGTGCTTTCTATTCCGTTGACGTTGGGCAGCGACTGATTCTTTATTCAGAAGCAACTATTATTATAAGCACCTTCCAGGAAAAATGAATAGCTTGCAATTTGAAGGAACAGATTTATCACTGAAATTTTAACAGAGAGGAAATCATTTCCAGGCGGCTTCCTGACATTGTTTGGGATTTCTTCCATGGCTTCCAAAGCAGGTCAAGGCTTTGGTTTGTGCTTCAGCCCTCTCCTTTCAAGAGGGAAAAAATTCCCCTCGTGTAAAAGAGGAGAGCTGGTGGCAGATCAACGCCGTGGCTGTTCCTGGAAGGGGAAGAGGCAATGACAAGTGACCTCCAAGGAGATGGCTCTGCTGGAAGTGCCCGCAGGACTTAGGCGTGTTGATAAATGCTGGCCTTGGGTGGGTAGGGATGAGGGGTATGATCACGGAACCACAGAATCATGGAATTGTCAGAGCAGGAAGGGACCTCTAGAGACCATCTAGTCCAACTCCCCTGCTAAAGTAGGATTGCCCAGAGCACATCACTCAGGACTGCATCCAGGCGGGTCTTGAAGATCTCCGGGGAAGGGGACTCCACACCCCCCCTGGGCAGCCTGTTCCAGGGCTCTGTCACCCTCACCCCAAAGAAGTTCTTTCTCAGATTTGAGAACTTCCCATGTTCCAGCTTGTGCCCGTTGCCCCTCGTCCTGTCACTGGGAGCCACGGGAAAGAGTCTGGATCCCTCCTCCTTCAACCCACCCTTGAGATACTTGTCAGCATTAATGAGGTCTCCCCTCAGCCTTCTCTTCTCCAGGCTAAAGAGCGCCAGCTCTCTCAGCCTTTCCTCATAAGGGAGATGCTCCAATCCCTCATCACCCCAGCCCTACGCTGGACTCTCTCCAGTAGTTCCCTGTCCCTCTTGAACTGGGGAGCCCAGAACTGGACGCAGTATTCCAGTTGTGGCCTCCAGTTGAGTAGAGGGGGAGAATGACCTCCCTTGACCTGCTGGCCACACTCTTCCCTATATAGTCCAGGATTCCATTGGCCCTTTTGGTGACAAGGACACATTGCTGGCTCATGGATAGTTTACTATCCCCCAGGACCCCCAGATCCTTCTCCTCAGAAGTGTTTTCCAGCAGGTCCACCCCTAACCTATATTGGTGCCTGGGGTTCTTCCTCCCCAGGTGCAGGACCATACACTTGCTCTCATTGAACCTCATGAGGTTCTTCCCTGCCCAGCTCTTCAGCCTGTCCAGGTCACGCTGGATGGCAGCACAGCCCTCTGGAGTGTCAGCCAGTCCTCCCAGTTTGGTGTCATCAGCAAACTTGCTGAAGATACACTCTGTCCCCTCATCCAGGTCATTGATGAATGTGTCAACAAGACTGGGGGATGCCAGTGGGGAAGTAGTGGTGCCTTTGCTGTGTCCTGTGTCCCATGTCCACACAATGAGTGTGGGACCGGGACAACAAAAGTTGAATATATCTGCAGCTCTGTGCTGTCCCAGACTTTCCTGCCACGGATAATCCATCCTATAGGCAGATGAAAGTCCTACCACGGGGTGGTGCGAGTCACTGGGGTTGGTTTTTGTGGATCATTTCTGGAACCACAACACATTTATTTTTCCACGCTTCCTCCAACCTCAGTATTTCTGTTGTTGCCTTTGCACAGGCAGATGGGGCGTCTTCAGGACTGCCACGAGCCCAGCCCCACCTCGCCCTTCCCACCTCCCCAGAAAATAAATCCCACCCTGAACTTTGTGTGCAATAAAATTGAGCGAAACCAGCGCCTACCGCAGGCCTAATAACCTGTTTGTTCAGTTCAGGCCTTCTGCAACCATTAGGTTAAGATAAGCGAGGGTGGAGATGTTTCTTGAGGGCACAAAAGGCTCTCGAGATAAAGCTCATGTGGACTGATCCCACGATATGGCCAGATCATTTCTTTTCCTTCTCTCATCACCCCCCAGCGTTGGGTTTTTCCATCGGTCCAATGGTTTTTCTCAACCTTTGGTCTGCTCTTGGGGCTTCAGTGTTTCTGTTAGGCCTTCAGGCCTCTTCACCTGCTTGACCATCAGAAGCTGGGAGCGTTTCTGCTTCATTGGGGAACATCTAGAAGAGGCTGAATGAGTGGGTATGAGTCAGGACAGTCACTTTGTGGGGTGAGGTTTCACATCTGGAAGTCAGGCTGCGTTAGACGTGAAGACCATGAGGATGGAGCAATGAACCCCAACCTCTCATGGAGTCTTTGTGAAACACCTATGAATTTGGCCACCTCAGGCAACAGTTGAGAAGTGGAGGTGAAGGAGGGAGGGTGCAGGATAGTCCCAAATAGGACTAATAAATACCGCCCAAAGGCGGTAGTTGTTAGATGCTGAAGGAGTCTCTGGGATCAAGGGTGGTCACAGAAGGATCATCAGCAGCAAAAAACCCTGCCTTGTTCCTGCTTATCTACTTGGGATTTGCCCCGTGATTTACCATAGAATCATAGAATCATATGGGGTTGGAAGGGACCTCTGGAGATCATCAAGTCCAACCCCCCCACCGGAGTGGGTCTACCTAGAGCAGGTTGCACAGGATCTTTTCCAGGTGGTTTTTGAATGTCTCCAGAGAAGGAGACTCCACCACCTCTCTGGGCAGCCTGTTCCAGTGCTCCACCACTCTCACAGTAAAGAAGTTCCTCCTCATGTTTAGGTGGAACTTCTTATACTCAAGTTTGTGCCCGTAACCATCACCAGTGAAAGAGGCAAAGCATCTCCAGCATCCTCAGCTGATGCAGAGGAGGCGTAAGAAAAATGATATCAAAGCTCCTGCTCATACCAGGGTGGCTCAAAACCCAACAATTTCTCTCCTCTGGTCCTGCCCTTCTTCTACATGTCCCTCCCAGGCCAGTATCCCACCGGTTACTGGGCTTAGATGTGGGGTGGGATGGCTTAGGAGAGGGATGTTGCTGGAGAGGGGCAAATATCAGCTCTTGGGTTGCTGCAGATTGCCAGCAAGATCTTGAAAGCTTTTTATACGTTCTTTCATTAGACTTTGATGTAAATGGGTCTGGGACAGCAGAGAGGAGCTGCCAGCTTTTTGGATTCCCAGGGGCAGGTGGACAAGGTTGAAGTTGAGGTGAAGACATCTTCATTAGGAAGGTAGAGCATAAAAAGAGGGCACGTGGGCACCAAACCTGCTCTCCTCTGCCATCTGTTTGCAGCAAATTCGGTAGATGACAGATGTCCCTTGGCGTAGATTAGCTGGCCATGTGATAGTCACCTAAGCTTGCCAGACATCACCTTCCCTTCTCCAAGAGCTGCTTTCCCCAAAACATCTAAAAAGGAATACACAGTTAATCTCTAGGGGACTTGCCTGGAGAGCAGACCAGTCTTGAAGACCTCTTCTTTTCCAGACCTATTGGCCTTTCTTTTCAGACCGTGCATGTTTATGATTTCAACTTAACACGCATTAGAAGTCCCAAGGGCTTCTCAGGTTCTCCTCCAAGCTTCCCACCATGTAAACTGCAGAGTGTTTAGCTCCAAAATTGAAAATGACCCCTGTTAACGATCCTTCTGGAGACCACGGGCTCCTTGTTCTTTGCTTTTTCCACACCCCTTGCTTCCAGAACCAGCAGCGCTGAAATGTTTGTTACGTTCTCCTCAAGTCACCAGTGTTTAAATATCAAAATAAAACCGATGTAGGAGAGAGACCAAGTGCGATTTTGCTGCCCACTGAGAAGATGCAAACCTGCCTGAGAAAACCATGAGCACCTGGGCTTTATGGTGGCTTCTGGCCCAAGCAGGAGCAAAACCCATCCCTCTTGTGTAGGTCTTCTTGTAGGCCATTGCGGAGCAGAGGGTGGTCTTCTACCTTGCAAGACATATCCCTTTGGCTCTCTTTAGGGATTTCATCTTCATTAAGAGTGTGTCCACCAAGAAATGGAGCAGCTGCATTCCAGATCCGTGTTGTTCTCGGTGAGCCAGCTCTACAGAAGGCACTTCCGTTGCTGTCCTGCATGACCTGTGTTGGGGAGCAGCCTCCAGACAAACCCAAGAGTCATGTCTTCAAGGTGCTCACCATGCCCTTGGGACTCTGGCCTGTCACAGAATCACGGAATGATGTCGGGTTGGAAAGGACCTCTGGAGATCATGTAGTCCAACCCCCCTGCCAGAGCAGGTCCATCTAGAGCAGGTTGCACAGGAACATGTCCAGGAGTGTTTTGAATGTCTCCAGAGAAGGAGACTCCACCACCTCTCTGGGCAGCCTATTCCAGGGCTCTGCCACCCTCACAGGAAAGAAGTTCCTCCTCATGTTTAGGTGGAACTTCTTGTATTCAAGTTTGTGCCCGTTACCTCTTGTCCTGTCCCCACCCACCCAGCACTCTCGGTCTTCTCCAGCCACTCTGCCCTTGCAAGTTGCTGAGATTTCCTTTTACATCAGCTTATTGCACAAAAGAAGTCAACTTTTCTCCCTTCCAAATTTAGCTCCGTTTGGGCACCAAAATAGATCAGAGTAGGGACCGGTGACTGTTTTTTTCCAAAACATTGTCTCATGACTAGGACTAAGGAAGGGAATTGCTCGGCTGGAGAAAGGAGATGCTTGATTTTCGTAGCGAGGACACGAAGTTCTCCTCTGTTCAATCATAGGCATGCTCCTTGGATTAGGAGCCTTATTCCCATGGAATTAATCCATCTCTCACCCCGGTGCTGTCTGCTGCTGGTGTGAGGAAGCACAGGGATGCTCTGCAAGGAGGACATGCAGCGACGCGCCATCATACACGTGGTTTCTAGTTGGAAAGAGCAGAAAGGGAGTTCCTGAAACTTCACGAAGGCTTCTCCTGGAGGAAATCGGTGCTTTAAGTCCTTGTGTTCTGCAGAGGTGGTTTCATTCCTTCCAGGGTAATTGTATTTGCACGTGTGTCTGGAAGGCAGCTTCAATTCTTAAAAATACCCCAAGCTCTCTCCTGCTGTGGTAGCACAATGTTTGGAAACAGCCTCGCTGAGTATTTTACTATTTTTGGCCTCATTACCTAAACTAGCTGATGCGATCGGGCTGTGTGCGTGTCTGCTCCATCCCTTCCTTTTCTCATTGGTAACCCTTGGCCAATTTCCATCAAATTTCCAGAGGAACGGAAGTCTCGGAGATATTAAGCTCCTCCTATGCCTTCAGCGGTCAAGTAGATGAGGAAGACTCAAACCCCCAGTAATGAAGAAGGTTCAGTGTGATTTTAAGCTATTAGACATCAAAGATTCCACTGTGAAGTGTTTAGCTGCAGGAGAAGCCCAAGTCAGACCTGGTTAACTGGGTGATAACCCAACCACAGCCCCAGAAGAGCAGGCTGCCAGCTTTCCCTACTCCCAAAATACCTCTTCTTAGTCAAAGATGGGCTGTGTTTGAGCAGTGAGATGAGATCTAGGGAGGATGAGGAGAACTTGCTGATGCTGGATGTAGGCACATGAGGAGAGGACCACAGAAAAACGTGCATCGTTGAGCAGATCCTCATTAGACGAGCAGATCTAGCTCAAGATCATCAAGATCATCATCAAGAAGGCAAATTCATGTAATGAGTGGCCTCTGGTGTGGTACCTTTAGATGTTAAGGATGTTTTAGTGGGAGAGAAGGATAATTTGGTCACCAAGAATGGGTACTACTCATGAACATGCTTTCTAATGCCTGTGCTAAGCCGTATGATCATGGTGCATCCAATTTTCTCTAAAAGAGTTAAAAGTGAAGAAGAAAGCTAAAAGGGAAACTACCTTCTCAGGAGACACACTTGAAGACTGCACCCAAAGCAAGGTTCAAATGGCGACGTGGTAGCCAGCAGCAGGACTTACCTAGGGTCTTGGTGACTTCTTCAGTGCTTGAAGTTTTGAAGAGTGAAGATCCCCGAGGCTGGTCTCCCAGCTGCTGTAGGGTTGCTGCAGTAGCAGTTTCTCCAGGTTCTTTGCAGATGGCCAGGGTGGATGGTCCCAATAAACCCTGTTGGTCTTGGACTTGGGGTCTGCAAGCCTAAATTCATTACCGTCCCCAGCAACCTTTCTCCTCCGCTACATCTTCCACCAGAGGAACTCAAAATACTGTTATCTCAGTAACCGCTGCTAAAATTAACTCCTCATTTCTAAGGCTCTTCACGCAGAGAGAGGGAGGGAGGGTTTTTTTTTTTAAGTTGATGTGTGTTATGTTGTCATGCCAATGTGACAAAGCTGCTGCTCCAGGAGACGCGTTCCCACCCAGCCCTTGCCCTTGCCCAGGCTGCTCCCTCGTGGCCCCTCACACGTGGTGGCTGAGATAGCTTGGAAATAAAAGGAGTGACTTCTACAGGGCTTTTATTGCCAGCTGGGGAAGCGCGGTGCTGCGTAAATAAAAATTGTTACGGTTATGACAGCTCTGTGGTCCCTGGAAAATAAATAATCCTTCACACTTAATGTAGAGCCTTTCATCCAGGAACCTCAGAATCAACGAAGCTTCACGATGCCCATAGCAGGATGGTAAATACAGCATCCCCCTTATGAGGTGAACCTACCAAGTCAGAGCGTCGGCACCTTTGGTGTAAGGAGGACAAGACACACAGCTCTTCCACTGACTTGACCTGGTCAAATCATTTAATGTCCTGGTCATCTCAGTTGTTTCCAGTAGGTAGATGCCACTTGTCCCTTTCCCAAAGATGGTGTGGGTTGACTAAGTCATGGTGGGCCAGCTCATGATGTGGTCGTTGACTTGCTAAAGGCGTGGGGCCACAGCTCCAGCAGACCCGCCAGCTAGGGCTTGTGTTGCCTTACCCTAGTATCCTCAAAATCATAGAATCATAGAATGGGTTGGGTTGGAAGTGACCTTAAAGACCATCTAGTTCCACCCCTCTGCCATGGACAGGGAGACCTCCCACCAGACCAGGTTGCTCAAAGCGCCATCCAACCTGGTCTTGAAGACCTCTAGGGATGGGGCAGCCACAGCTTCTCTGGGCAACCTGGGCCAGGTTGCTGCTGAGCATCATCCCTTTACAGTCACTTTTACAGCTGGGTTTTACACAAATAAATAAAACAGAAAGAAACAACCCAGTGAAAGTGGATGGTTTAGATGCACCAGTATCGTGTTTTGTGTGTGACATGGGTGAATTTCCTGTAGATGGTGTATACTGGGATCCATCCATACATCGTGGCGTGTGTGGTTTTTCCCATACAGAAATGAGAGATAACTTCATTCCCTGCTCGCTGCAACGGCCCTGAGAGAGGACAACAAGTCTGTGGCTTTCCAGACCTGCTTCTATAGGGTCTGAAATGTTGGATGGATATTTGGATGGAAACTGTTTCTTTTATCCTGCTCACATGTTGGGTGTACAGCTCTGTCTCACTCTGACCCCTTCCACCATCTAACCACCTCCCACCAGACCAGGTTGCTCCAAGCCCCCTCCAACCTGGCCTTCAACCCCTCCAGGGATGGGGCAGCCACAGCTTCTCTGGGCAACCTGGGCCAGGCTCTCACCACCCTCACACCAAAGAAGTTCTTCCCCACATCTCATCTCCATCTCCCCTCTCTCAGTTTGAAGCCTTTACCCTTCATCCTATGGCTCCCCTCCCTGATCCAGAGTCCCTCCCCATCTCTCCTGGAGCCCCTTGAGGGACTGGAAGGGGCTCTAAGGTCTCCCTGGAGCCTTCTCTTCTCCAGGCTGAACCCCCCAACTCTCTCAGCCTGTCCTCACAGCAGAGGGGCTCTAGCCCTTGGAGCATCTTTGTGACCTCCTCTGGATCTATTCCAACAGGTCCATGTCCTTCCTGTGCTGAGGACTCCAGAGCTGGACGCAGTACTCCAGGTGGGGTGTCACTAGAGACTGGAAGGGGCTCTAAGGTCTCCCTGGAGCCTTCCTTTCTCCAGGAGGAACACCCCCAAGTCTTTCAGCCTGTCCTCACAGCAGAGGGGTCTCAAATTGATGCCTCCTGTATCTCGGAGCTGATGGCTGCTTTTCCCTCTCTTTCACAGGGTTACCATCCGTTGCCTCATGAAGCTGAAATCGCACACACCAAAAAACTGTTCAGAAGGAGAAGAAACGACCGGAGGTAGGTGAAACCTCTCTTTAATGTGGTTTTGTTTTGTTTTTTTTTAATCTTCTCTTCCTCATTGCACATCTACCCCTGTCTCATGGAGTGTCTTTGGACAAAACTGCCATTTAGCAGCTGCCAGCGTTGTTCATGCGTAAACCCTTATTTGAGCAGTGACATCCTGAAAATGCAGAATCCGTGCATCCCCCTGGTTTGTCTTTGAAATCTGGAGTATCCAGGAGTATCCTGGAGCTCCAGGAGTATCTTAAGGACCTCCTCTTCCCCTTATACTCATTCCAGCAAAGCCAGATCCCCCCCAACGCACACACTTATATTAGAAGAGGCAGCTGGCAGGGTGTTATCTGTAAAAGCTCTGAGTCCTTGTGACTTATTTCCTCTCTTTCTCGTTGAAAAGCAAAATTTTGCTGATTTTTCAGGGTCTCCTGCAAAAGCAGGGCTGGTTTTGAGAGGGGTTTGCAGCGAGTGTGGGACGCCTGTCCCCATGAAGGAGGGGATGCTCTCAGCAGGCAGCTCTGGTGGCATTGGTGATTTCAATCCACTGGGTTAATTGAATTGGGTCGTTGGGATATTTAATTGCATATTTAATTATACGAGGGCATCTCGAGTCCTCGATAGGAATCGTGACTATGGGTAAACGTGAAAATAAGCAGGGAATGAGGAAGTTTGTTGTAGATGGAGCTTTATTGCTGATGGTGCGTTCTGCTGTGGCTGAGACAACCCAACTGGGGCAATAAAACTTTACTAAAACCAGGATTTGATGTTATTTAACAGGAGAAGAGGTTTCCCATTTCAGGGAATTTTCAGGGGAGGTTCAGGCTGGATATTAGGAAAAAATTTTTCACTGAAAAGGGTTCTCAGACGTTGGAATGGGCTGCCCAGGGAGGTGGTTGAGGCACCATCCCTGGAGGTGTTCAAAAGACGGGTTGATGTAGTGCTGGGAGGTCTGGTTTAGTGATGGTGATGCTCCTTGTTTGTTGTGTGGGTGTCTATGTTTTGTCAGTGAGGTTGACAGTTGGACAAGATGATCTTTAAGGTCCCTTCCAACCTAGAAGATTCTGTGATTCTGAGATTCTGTGATTCTGTGTTTCTTCCTAAAGTGATCTGAAATCTGTGCCTCACGGGGGGGCGTTTTTGGGGGTAGTCCTGCAGACACCTGTAGCAGTTGGAATGTGTCCTCAAATGTCCCCATCGCTTCTCGCCTCAGGAACAGCCCTGATGTACTTCATTCTGTGCTTGCTTTTAGTTTTCTCAAATTTTAGCAATTTTACCAACTCCTTTTTCTCTCCTCTTTGGGGCTCCCTCCTTTTTTCCTGTCGGCAATTAAAAAGACAATTTCGTCTTGTGATTTAGAGAAAAAGGAAAAAAAAAAAAAAAAGGGCTTATTTCAGCTGGGTTGCAGACCTGGGATCACCAAAACATGGTTATGTGGTTAAAACCAAGCTGAAGTCTCCTTGTGATACAAGAGAGAGCTGGGTGGGCTTCCTCGAAACACTGGGCTGGACTCCTTCAGAAATCCCAGGGGATTTTGGGAGCATCCCAGCTCCCAGGAGTGGGTTGTCCTCCACCATCCAAAGAGTACCTGATGCTGCAGGAGACCTGAAGAGCCAAGGGTTCTCCTGCCTGAAGCCTCGTGGTCAAATCCTGGACCAGAGCCACGGAACTGCCTGTTGGTTCTTCCCTCCCATCCGAAAAAACCAGGATCACGCCAGAAGTTTTTTCATTTCTTTTTCTTTCTGGTCCCTTCAGATAAAACCTCAACATTTAGCCCCCCCTGGGGCATCCCTCCCTCCCATGCAGATGGTGAGGAGAGATAGCAAAAAAAAACCTGCCTTGGGCTGGGGTTGGAAGATTGTGGGGTGAGATACGGCCCAGACCACGTGGCACTGGGATAATATCCCAGGAGGAGAGACAGAAGCCTTAAAATCCAGTTGATATGACATCATGTGATAGAAGATATGGGATCCTTTCAACCCTAAGCAGTCAGAAATGAAATAAAATGGAAAGAGCAGAGGGGATGTGGTCCTGCTTGAGTTCCTCCACAGATATTCATGGTGGTGTCCAAGCTTAGATAGAAGAACATACTTATTTCGATTTTAAAAAAGCTAAGAAGCCCAGGTTGAGACAACGGAGTGAAACAACAGTCTCTTAAATAATTATTTACGTGGAAAAGGCCTGGTCCCATCCCCTAGACATCAGCTGAGGACCTCAGCAGCCCCCCTGTCCCTGCACCACATGGTTTGATGCTGGGGGTTCTCAGGGTGCCCCTGCCTCTGCAGTGCATTTGGGACCAGGAGGGGAGTTTCAGTCCTTCTAGTGCCATTTGAGATGCCCCCCAGAGAGCACTCGCTTCTTAAAATTAATTTCTAGCAGGAAGTGAGGTCTCAGAATGGTTATTTTATAAGAAAAACATGGTAGAAATAGGGTGGGGGAAGGGAATACCCACTGTATTGGAGCACAAACAGGTTACAAAGCTGTTCACACTTAATTGCAATATTATTATCTTAATTCCCCAGGCATCATTCTGGGGGAGAAAAGCTTCATTTCAGAGCTGGTGGAGCCACACAGGTGGTGTAAACAACCTTCTGGATGAGATTTTATGGCCAGCAAAGCAGTTGGGACCCGTGAGCTTTTTGGTTTAAACGGGTATGGATCTCTGGATATGGAGACACTCAAAATTGCAAGATCTTGGATGGGGCATCGGAGGTAGTGAGGCTTGGGGGAGGCTGAGCAGGACCAGTTAGAATCATAGAATCATAGAATTATCTAGGTTGGAGGGGACCTTTCAGGTCATTGAGTCCAACCATCAACCCAACAGTGACAAAAGCCATCACTAAACCATATCTCTGAGCACTTTGGTGGTGCATGGCTTGGGAGGGGTGTTAGGAAGCAATTCTGGATGCACAAACCCAAGGGAAGAAGAGCTGGTTTCTTAGAAAGGGGTTGGGAGCAGCCAAGGGTGGGAGTAGGGTTGACACACGGTGGATTTGCGAGAAGAAACGGGGTTGTCCTCCGTTGGTTAGAAGCAGGTGTGGCTCCAAAGCTCTGCTGCAGCTGGGTCTGGTTTTCATCAGGCAGCTTTTGGTCTTCTCCTGAAGGTGCTGAACACTTGGCACCAAGCAATGCTTGTCCATGGTGCATCATCTCACCCTGCCCAGGACCCGGTTCATCCAAGAAGGATGGCACGTCCAAGAAGGATGGTCACACAGGTGACCACGGTGGGCGTCCTTCTGCCGTGTCCACAAGGGGAACATCCAGTGTGGGTCAGGACGTCAACCCCCAGGCTGACCTCTGTACCACACACGGGTCTAACTGGTCTTGCCTGGTTGTAGCTGACCTTCAGGTTGGCTTCTAAAAGAGCTGATAAAGCACATCAGCACCCAGAAATCTGCCTTTTTTTTTTTTTTTTCCCAGTTGGTCTCATAAATGATACTGGTTGTTCCCCAGTGCTCGCGCGGGCTCCTGTCCCCTCCCTGACGGTGACATTCCAAAGAGGCCACGTCTTGGGCTGCCGAAGCACCTTTTGTTTCGCGTGCGAAACGAGGCTGACGTCCGGCCGTGCTATAAATAGCGCCCGTCCCTGCTTCCTTCCTGTCACCTTTCCTCGGGAAATGCTGTCACCGCGTTACGGAGGAACGCGCCTCACCTACCCCAACATCTCTGCCGTGCACCTTTCACACCCGTGGTGGGGAGTACAACTCTGTGGGTGTGCAACCACCGCTTTCTCCTTGCATATATGATCCATTTTTATGGTCCACGAGGCACGAAGGGCCACGGAGATGCTCTGAGGGCTGGAGCCCCTCTACTGTAAGGAAAGGCTGAGAGAGTTGGCGGGGTTCAGCCTGGAGAAGGGTCCATGGAGATCTTAGAGCCCCTTCCAGTCCCTAAAGGTGGTCTATAGGACAGATTTGAACGGCCTTTTGAACAGGGAGTAGAGTGATAGGACAAGGGGTAATGGTTTTAAACCAAAAGAGGGGAGATTTAGGTTAGATATTAGGAGGAAATTCTTTGCTGTGAGGGTGTGGAGGGAGTTGGAGGGAGTTGTGAGGTTTGGAGGGAGTTCCAGCCTCCCTGCCATGGGCAGGGACACCTCCCACTAGAGCAGATTGCTCAAGGCCCCATCCAGCCTGGCCTTGAACACTTCCAGAGATCGGGCAACCCCCCATGGCAAGGGGGCTGGAACTCGATGATCTTTGAGGTCCCTTCCAACCCGAACCATTCTATGATTCTATGATTCTGTGGTGGTGAGAGCCTGGCCCAGGTTGCCCAGAGAAGCTGTGGCTGCCCCATCCCTGGAGGGGTTCAAGGCCAGGTTGGATGGGGCTTGGAGCAACCTGGTCTAGTGGGAGATGTCTCTGCCCAGGGCAGGGGTTTGGAACTTGATGGTCTTTAAGGTCCTTTCCAACCCAAACCATTCTATGATTCCATGATTTTTCCATGGGATGCATGCTTCATTTTTTCATATATTATAGAAACAAAGAGCAGATTAAAGGTGTCGTTAAACCAGGCTTCAGCTTTCCCAATTAAGGACTACTGTTGGTTTGTTGGACACGTTTTTGGTAATAGCAATCAGCATCACATCTGTTGAAGGGTTTGGTTGTGGTTGCACACGGTGTTGGAAGAGCCTGCAGGAGGTAGTGAGGTCCTTGCTGCGAAGAGCTTACAATCGAGGCAGGAGGCCAGGGGGAGGTATCAGCCTCCCGACATCACCCAGCAGAAAATCCACACCCAGTGTTTTCTTATTTATTGAGCAGTGACAATCCCTGGAGGTGTTCAAGGCCAGGTTGGACAGGGCTTTGAGCAACCTGGTCTGATGGGAGGTGTCCCTGCCCAGGGCAGGGGGTTGGAACTCAGTGATCTTTAAGGTCCCTTCCAACCCAAACCATTCTATGATTCTAACTACCACCTCCTGATGAGGGCGATGGAGGACATCACCACTTGATGGGACCAGTGATGGAGAGCAGCAGAGGCTAGGTTTTTCACAGATGTCCATATGAGCAAGTGTTGAGCATCAATAGGTTTTATTGCCCAAATCTGCTGTTTGCTGCTACAGAAGACCCACCCTCCCTAGATATCACCAAGGGCAACTTAGTTTGACCTCCCATAAACAACTACCTCTAGTGAAGGTAGTGGTGGCAGGACCTCTCCTGCCTTTACCTCATGCAAGTAGTCAAGAGAAAAGAAATACTCTGGAACCCATTCCTCAAGTCTTCTCCTTCTTCCTTCCCACTCCACTGCCTTTCTGCTGGCAGAGCACAAGCTTTGCTGGGATGTAGTCTCCATGGGCAGGTGGGTTGTAAGTTTGGCCACATGTTTTTCAAAAAGTTGCTAAAAAAATGCCACTTTTAAAGTGGATTCTTTTTTCTTAAGTTTCTTGATCTTCTGGTTATTTGTTCTGTGCCACCTAAAGAATGGGACAGTTTTGGTGAGGACCAGGAATAGGCCACTGGGGAAGTCTTAAAAAGTTTGAAACATCATAATTATATGGGTTCGATCGCATCTTGTTGGATGCAAAAGTCAAATCTGGCCAAATTCCTTACCGAAAGGAAATCCTCATGTGTGCGTAGATGCTGGCTGGTATCTCATAGAACTTTTGGTGGTCAGTCTATGGGACAGGAGATGATTAGAGAGGGAAGCACAGCCCCATGGCCCAGAGAAGATGGAGCAAAAGCCTAAAAAAATCAGTCCTCTCCTTCCAAAAGGCATCCAGATTCCTCTTTTCAACGGAAAAAGTGTGGATCCTTGGTGCCTCCTCCATGCACAGCTGATGTACCTCCAGGCTTTGGGATGACCAGAGCCACAGGGGGCTGCTCTGTCCCTGCCAGGGCTCTTGGGTGAAGGACCATCACCCTTAACTGTGGCTGAGCTTCGTGTCATCTCCTCCTTTTGCTGTTGGATGGAGTTTTAAGAGGGGCATTTCTCCACCTGGGCTGTCCATCCTTCCTAAAGCCCTTGTATAGAGATAAAGAGGTGGAGCAGAAGACTTGGTAGGTCCTCTCAGCTTGGACACGGAGAGAAGGGGTTGGAGCAAAGAGGCTCGTGTTCTTTCCCCATATCCCTTCAACGTGCCCCAAATCCCTATGGCTTTTGACACCAGGATTAGAGAAGTGTCACCAGGTTTTCCTTTGTGTTGTCCCAATTTGCTTCCTACCGTTAACTTGGCTTTACACTTAAATGATCAGGGGAAAAAAAAAAAAAAACAGCCTGGATTATTTTGTGTTGTTTTCTGGTTTTAATTAGATTCAGAGCTGGGGGAGGCAGAAAATATTCTCCTTCCCTGGAGAGCCCTGGGTGGCTGTCAGGGACGGTTTCCTCTTCCTGAAGCAGGAGGGTTGTGTAAGCGCCGCTGACCCCCCCTCCCCGCACCCACGCCGAGGACTGGGTTAACTGGGGTGACCGCACGGGGGTGGCCACTCCTGTCCCATGTCCCCCATCGGAGTTGGCATTGCTGAGGGACTTCCAGAAGCTCATCTCGGCCCACCCAGGTGGCCCCCATCAGGGTCTCGCAGGGAGGCCAACGTGGTCCTGTGTAGGGACGGCCCAAAGGATGGTCACGGCGGGCTCGGAGCCAAGGAGGGAACGTCCCAGATCCGCTGGCGGCTCCATCGAGGAGCGTAGGCAAACTGTGATATATTTCTTTTCCCATTCTATTTGATTTTACAGACCCTCGGGGACACTCAAACCACCTACAGTGATTAGTTCGACTGATTAAGCTGCTTTTCCTCTTGTGGCAAACTCCTTTTGTGAAGGGTTTTCAATAGCCACGCTGCTCGGGACATTGTTCCTCTACAATTTCCTTTCAAAACACCATAAAGGCCACTCTACCACTTTACCCAGTCATAAAACATCACAGGAACCAGCTTTGCCCGGCTTGCTCCTTCAAGGGCAAGATCTCTTCATTCCAAGAGGAGGTATGGGGTCTGGTAGGAGTTGCAGGATGACACGATGTTGGAATGAGATGGAGCCATTAACGGGGGGGAGGTGGGATTTGAGATGAGATGAGAGGTAAAGCAAAAGTTTTCTGCCTTTTTTTTTTTGCTATTTGTTAATATGTGTACTTCCAGCCCAGAAATCACCCCCCCCTCCACCCCACCGCATCCTGGGCTGCATCAAAAGAAGCGTGGCCAGCAGGGTGAGGGAGATGATTCTACCCCCTCTATTCCGCTCTAGTGAGACCCTCACCTGGAGTACCATGTCCAGCTCTGGAGTCCTCAGCACAGGAAGGACATGGACCTGTTGGAACGGGGCCAGAGGAGGCCATGGAGATGCTGGGAGGGCTGGAGCCCCTCTGCTGTGAGGACAGGTTGAGAGAGTTGGGGGGATTCAGCCTGGAGAAGAGAAGTGACCAGGGAGACCTCAGAGCCCCTTCCAATCCCCAAAGGGGCTCCAGGAAAGCTGGGGAGGGACTCTGGATCAGGAAGAGGAGCGATGGGACAAGGGAGAATGGTTTTGAAGTGAAAGAGGGGATATTGAGATGAGATCTCAGAAGAATTTCTTTGGTGTGAGGGTGGTGAGAGCCTGGCCCAGGTTGCCTAGAGAAGCTGTGGCTGCCCCATCCCTGGAGATGTTCAAGACCAGGTTGGACAGGGCTTGGAGCAACTTGGTCCCTTGGAGGTGTCCCTGCCCATGGCAGGGGGTGGTTCTGGATGATCTTTAAGGTCTCTTCCAACCCAAACCATTCTATGATTCCATGATTCTATGTGTAGGGTCTTCCCATTACCCGAATGGTCCATGTGGAACACCAGTCACCCTAAGGTGGCCCAGTTGGCATTGAGCATCCATCGGGCAGTTTGTTTTGCCTGTCGCCCATGTTCTCAAGCTGTGGTGGGGTGAGTAGGGCTTTTCCACCCAGCTGCTCCTGTTTCTGCTGTTGTGGTCGGCGTTACACCCTCACGTGCTTGAGGGTGTCACTGAAAATATGCCCAAGCCGTGAGTCACCCCTGAAGGCAGATGGTGGCTGCGATCCCACCGGCAAAACACACCACGGAAGGCAATGCCGTATTTTCACTGCTCCTTTCCCAACTCTGAGAGGCAACCACTGAGAGGATTTTGTATTTCATGTGTTGAGGGGGGGAAACATATTTCTCTTAATATCTGAGCGCCCTGGTGGGCTCCAGACTAACGTCAAGAGGAAGATACACCGTTGTGAGTTCAACAGGACAACGCTCCACGTGAGCGGGACGTCAGGAGATGCGTAGCCATCACCGTTCTCCATCCTCCTCGCATGCCCCACTGAAGGGAGGGTGCAGAAGGGTTAAAAGATACTCATCTAAGTAAATTTAATCCTTTCCTTTCATTGTTTCTATTTTTTTAATGCCAGGAGGCAGTGGCAGGAGAGAGCCGGGTGCGTTTCCCAGCTGCAGGGTTGCCACCTCTCTATTGAGAGCAGCTTTGTCATTACATAAAAACTCAGCAACACAAGACCTTTTATTCCCATTTTAATTTTTTTTTTTTTTTTTTTTTTGGTATGATCTTGGTGACTGAAGTGACCCCTGTCCTCCAGACTAAATTTAACCTGCAACTGCCAGGCTTCCGGGAGACTTTGTGGCATCAGGAGGCTTTTGCAGGTTGTTTTTCTCCATCTCTGCAGCTGATTGAAAGGCTTTTTTTGAAAGGCAAAACATTTCACTGTTATGAAACCTCAATAGAAACCTAACGTCCTGCTGGATAAGCTCAGGGTCTTGTGATGTTACTCCACAGAAAGCAAAATAATTGCTCCGGCAAAAAACCCAGGAGAACTTCAGCGTGTGCCTGTTGGTAGAGGGACACTTGATTTCATCGAAACTCAACATTGAGTGGGTATCGTTCTCCTGCGTCACAGCAGGGGCTGGGCTGGAGGACAGTGAGTTGTTGACACCAAAAGGTCTCCACTCCTTTTCTTCTGCTGCCCACTCTTGTGAGCATCAGGGAACGGGGAGCAGGAGGTTGTGGTGGATGTACAACTGTGGAGAAGGTTAGAGAAGCAACTGCTCTTGTGTCCAAGGGTCTCAGGTGGGACCTCATTTCAGTTCCACCTTTACCTGGGGTTCACCTCCATCATCACAGGTGCTATTTCGGATGTCCTCGTGTATCGTGACATCCATGCAAGGAGCTAGCAGACACCAGGTCTTGTGAAACCTGCACCATAAAGGGGTGGGAGCCAATCAAGGTGCCATAAAGCACCTCCAGTGACACCACCATCTGAATCCCACCACATGTGTTCATAACTGCGTTGACCATATATGTGCTACTGGGTGCCAAAGTTCCTGTTGCACTCGCAGTGGAGGTAGTCAGTGGAGTTTGGAGGATGGTTTACCTCAGCATGAAGCCAGGTGACTCCCTCCCCAGTCTCCACCATGTGTAGCTGGTTGGGCTGCCATGGAGTTCAGATCCCCACCTCACGTTTGGCCTCTGACATCGCAAACACCTACAATGAGGGAAATTGAACGCACCCTCTGTGTGATGCTGTGTAACCCCCTCCCCATGCCTATGTTCTCCATACGTTAAATGCATCTTGATGCTGTAAACTCTTTGAGGAGCAGTTGTTCTCCTGTTCTCATCTGGAACTCGATGGTCTTTAAGGTCCCTTCCAACCCAAGCTATTGTATGGTTCTGTAAGCTAACCATTTATACGTGGGGCCTGAGGGTCTCCACAATGGCTCCACCGAGTCCTGCACAAGATTGAACTTTGTGAGCAACCCTACAATAATCTGTGTGGAGAAGAGGGAGGATTCCCCTTCCCCTTGCGCAAGGTGGGAATTGCCAAAGGTCACCATCACAGGTGCTTGGAGAGCCCTGAAGAGCTTCTTGCTGAGATCTTCTGGCCCCCACATAAGAAAAATGAATCTGACCATCTTATGAGATCAGGTTTCCTTACTTTATTTCGCTTTCCTATGTTGACCAGAACCAAGGAAGTCTGAAAAACAAAGAGCTGTGGGAGGAGTTGAGCCAAAACACCTCGCACCAGAGGAAGCTCTGGGATGGGGGTTTGTTTCTGGGCTCTCTTCAGCAAGAACAAAGACTTGAGACGGGGCATCCCATTCTCTGCCGTCTCATGGAGGGGAAATCTCTTCTCAGCCAAGGAAAGCAAGGTTTCCACCAGAACATTTTCACATTCACAGAGGGTGCTGCCTTAGCACTTCTTGAGAAGCTTTGGGAAGAGCAGTCTCCACTTGAGACCATGCTTGTCATAAGTATTTCTGGTGTTTGCAGATAATGTGCTTGTATCTGTACCTAGAAGATGCCCATGGCTGATGAGATCCCTCACCCACGTTTAGCTTGATCTCTTGTTGAGGCTCCCTGGCTTCACTGGCCAGAGCGACCCCTCCTTACCTATCAGCTGAGTAGGTAGACCATACTGAGGTCTACCTACCAAGTTGGCTTGGTGCTGCTAATGAGCAGGGGTTGACACCAGTCGCTGGTGTTTCAGCAACCTGGGTGAAGTGCATGGTTGACTATTTTTTCACTTAGTTTTTCATAAACAGAGGTCAACAGAGCAAACCGTTGGCATCACAGGTAGAAGAGCCCTGGAAGAGGCTGCCCAGAGAGGTGGTGGAGTCTCCATCTCTGGAGACATTCAGAACCCACCTGGACATGCTCCTGTCCAATCTGCGCTAGCTGGACCTGCTCTGGCAGGGGGTTGGACTAGATGATCTCCAGAGGTCCATTCCAACCCCACATCATTCTGTGAGTCTGTGAAGCATTTGGCCCTGAGCCCTTTGAAGGCATTGCCAACTCCTGCTACAACCCCTAATTTGTTTTAGCCTCAATTGACAATTTGCACCTTCTTCTAGAAGGTTTCTTCTGGTGGGTATATGCTCAGCTGATGAATCTGCTATGTCCGAAGGCAGAAACTGGTTGAACTGGGAGGGGGTCTCTGAGGAGATGGTGGCATCTCAGGATATGCATGGCAGTGATGCTTTTGGCACTTATATTTCAGACAAAACATTAGCTGACCCAAACCTTTGGGGTTGGGTGGGATTTTGGGAATTGAGCTGACTTGGTTGATGAGATGTAGTGTCCTCAGCTCTGCCTAAGTTGTGTTGTGGATGTATACATGCTCCTTTGGATTTTGTCCTAAATGCTAAGTGAAAAGAAATATATATATGTCATGGGCATATGAAATCATGGGAGGATCAGGAATGGACCCTAAAGTTGGTTACAAGACCAGGCTGGATGGGGCTTTAAGCAACCTGGTCTAGTGGGAGATGTCCCTGCCCATGGCAGGGGGTTGGAACTAGATGGTCTTTAAGGTCCCCTCCAATCTAAACCATTCTATGATTCTAAACCTGTGTGGCTTGTAGTCCTGTATGTGAATTTAAAGCTATATTCTAGCTTGCATTTAAAGGACAATATTACTTTATATTATGTCAAAATCAGCTATTCTGAATTCATTATTACCTGATTCTGAGTTGTCAGGCATCATCTTGCTGTCCACTGTTTCATCTCTTCTAAAAAAAAATGGTTTTTCCTCTAGTTTACCCGCGTTATCTTTCACTCTTTCCTTAAAGATAAATATCATAGAATCATAGAATGGTTTGGGTTGGAAGGGACCTTAAAGACCATCCAGTTCCAGATCATGGGCAGGGACACCTCCCACCAGACCAGGTTGCTCCAAGCCCCCTCCAACCTGGCCTTGAACCCCTCCAGGGATGGGGCAGCCACAGCTTCTCTGGGCAACCTGGGCCAGGCTCTCACCGCCCTCACACCAAAGAAGTTCTTCCCCACATCTCATCTCCATCTCCCCTCTTTCGGTGTCAAACCCTTCCCCCTCGTCCTATGGCTCCCCTCCCTGATCCAGAGTCCCTCCCCACTTTCCTGGAGCCCCTTTTGGGACTGGAAGGGGCTCCAAGGCCTCCTCAGAGCCTTCTCTTCTCCAGGCTGAACCCCCCAACTCTCTCATCCTGTCTTCACAGCAGAGGGGCTCCAGCCCTCTGCTCATCTCCATGGCCTCCTCTGGCCCCTCTCCAACAGGTCTGTGTCCTTCCAATATATATACAAATATATAATCAAGATATATACATATATATCAAAGTTGTCCCAGCATTTTGTCTCAAAAGATATTTTCTCAGTGGGACTTTTCCAAAAGAAAAGACCACGCATCACATGGGCAAGTCAAGAGGTTGGGGTGGCAATGGCAGGAGTCCTCTTCAGGCTACGTAGCTTATGTGCAGGAAAGATTGCTAAGAAAAGCCCGAAAATCACTCAGGAGCATGTCATGCAAGGTATTTATTTGAAAACTCACAGAATCACAGGATGATATGGGGTTGGAAGGAACCTCTGGAGATCATCAAGTGCAAAGCCCTGCCAGAGCAGGTCCATCTAGAGCAGGTTGCACAGGAGTGTGTCCAGGTGGGGTTTGAATGTCTCCAGAGATGGAGACTCCACCACCTCTCTGGGCAGCCTTTTCCAGGTCCTGGCACCCTCAAAGGAAAGAAGTTCCTCCTCATGTTTAGATGGAACTTCTGATGTTCAAGTTTTGCCCGTTTCTTCTTATCCTGTCCTTGGGCACCACTGAAAAAAGCCTGGCCCCATCCTCCTGACACCCACCCTTGAAGTGTTTATAGGCCTTGATCAGATCCCCCCTCAGTCTTCTCTTCTCCAGACTAAAGAGCCCCAAGTCCCTCAGCCTTTCCCCATCAGAGAGATGCTCCAGGCCCTTCATCATCATCGTAACCCTGAAAAGTCTTTACAATTACCTGCCAGCCCGTGTTCTTGCAATTTTCACCCTGTCTTGAAGGGCTGCACTATTTCCAGAGCCCTTCCCATGCCAATCTATTCGTGGCCAGCACTAGGGCTCCTTTCCCAAATAAAAATAGTCACAGGAATGGCCCTCACCCTGGATTTTAAGATGGCGAGTTATTTTGGGTGAAGGCGAAGGTGAACGTGTTTTATGGCCGACACGAACGTGTCGGTTTGAAGGCTGTGAAATTTTGGAAAAGCCTTCAAAACCTGTTCTCAGAGGTCACCAGGACAAACCTCTCCTGCTGGGCGAGTGAATAGAAATGAGTTCATAATTACAGAATATAGTAGCGACCCCTTTGCTTTTTCACCGTTTTAATTGAGGTTTTCAGAAAGGAAGAGAACTTAAAACAATACAGAAACGTCTTTTGTTCCTCCAGGGTCATTTACTGAGAGCTTTGCTGTGAGAGGAGAGGATGTTTATTAAAGAAAGCAACAATATCGAGCCGTTATTTTAGTGCCCAAGTGCTGTTCCTGGCTGGAACAAAACGAGATGTTTGGGATGGACTGGGGACTTGCTGAAAACTAGCAAAGTGGTTTGCAGTGGGTTTAGGGAACTCAAGAA
Organism: Calidris pugnax; assembly: GCF_001431845.1. Classification (NCBI taxonomy): domain Eukaryota; kingdom Metazoa; phylum Chordata; class Aves; order Charadriiformes; family Scolopacidae; genus Calidris; species Calidris pugnax. The sequence goes on along the minus strand of NW_015091300.1, from coordinate 1,860,422 downwards.
ATGGTGTTGAAACAGGAGAAAGAGAGAGGAAGGGAAGGAACTGAAAAGTTTGAAACACCCTTTTCATTCTCAGTAGGTTTTCCAAGTCAAATTAATTAGGTTTGATGGCACGTGGGTCTGAACCGCTGAAGCAGCATCTGGAAATCAGGTTTTTATCCTCCTCTTCATGTTCCTGTCTTCTCCATGCCCTCCTGGGAGCTGATGGGGGTTGCTGGAGCCACCACAAAGTCTCGCTTTGGGGGCACATAGGGAACATCCCAAACCCACCAGGGGTCATAGAATCAAAGAATGGTTCAGGTTGGAAGGGACCTTAAAGATCATCCAGTTCCAACCCCCTACCACAGGCAGGGACACCTCCCACCAGACCAGGTTGCTCCAAGCCCCCTCCAACCTGGCCTTGAACCCCTCCAGGGATGGAGCAGCCACAGCTTCTCTGGCCAACCTGGGCCAGGCTCTCACCACCCTCACACCAAAGAAGTTCTTCCCCACATCTCATCTCCATCTCCCCTCTTTCGGTGTCAAACCCTTCCCCCTCATCCTATGGCTCCTCTCCCTGATCCAGAGTCCCTCCCCAGCTTTCCTGGAGCCCCTTGAGGGACTGGAAGGGGCTCGAAGGTCTCCCCAGAGCCTTCTCTTCTCCAGGCTGAACCCCCCAACTCTCTCAGCCTGTCCTCACAGCAGAGGGGCTCCAGCCCTCCCAGCATCTCCGGGGTCTCCTCTGGCCCTGCTCCAACAGGTCCATGTCCTTCTGCTGTTGGTGGCCCCAGAGCTGGAGGCAGCCCTGCAGGGGGGTCTCCCCAGAGTGGAGCAGAGGGGCAGAATCCCCCCCTGGCCCTGCTTGGCCACGCTGCTGGGGATGCAGCCCAGGGTGTGGGGGGCTTTCTGGGCTGGCAGTGCCCATTGCCAGCTCATGTTGAGCTTCTCAACCACCAGCACCCCCAAGTCCTTCTCCTCAAGGCTGTCTCCATTTATTCTCCTCCCAGACTGGATGTGTGCCACGCTGAGCAGGGTGCAGAGGTGTTGAGCCAGTGTAACTGTGGCTGCAAAAAGCTCTTCTCCTGAGCAAACTCAGGACCAATAATTTTTTTTCCATAAGATTTAGAAACTTTGGACTAGTGGTGAAGAATAGGCCACGTTTTCAGGAACAACTGCACTAAGAGGAACTTTTGAACAAGTCCTCGTTGCCAAAAAGACATTGAGGTGCTGGAGCATGTCCAGAGAAGGGCAGTGGAGCTGGTGAGGGGTCTGGAGACCAAGTCTTATGAGGAGAGGCTGGGGGTGTTCAGGCTGGAGAAAAGGAGGCTGAGGGGAGACCTTCTTGCTCTCTCCAACTCCCTGAAAGGAGGGTGTAGCCAGGGGGGGTCGGTCTCTTCTCCCAAGGAACAGGCCATGGGACAAGAGAAGGTGGCCTCCTAGTTGCACCAGGGGAGGTTTAGGATGGATATTGGGAAAAATTTCTTCACCAAACGGCTTGTGAAGCTGTGGAAGAGGCTGCTCAGGGCAGTGGTGGAGTCCCCATCCCTGGAGGTATTTAAAAGCCAGGCAGACGTGGTGCTGAGGGACATGGGTTAGTGATGATTTTTGTCAGTATTGGGTTGATGATTGGACTCGATCTGAAAGGTCCTTTCCAACCTGGACAATTCTATGATTCTAAAGGTGCATCACAGAAAGGAATCATAGAATATCTCCAGTTGGAAGGCTCCCGTAAGGATCATCGAGTCCAACTCCCTGGTCCCCACAGGACTCCCTAAATCTGAAGCCTGAGACTGAGAAAGCTGCGCCGGCCGAAGCTGAGCATCCCAGAGAACAAGGTGAAGAACTCCTTGTTGAAGTGCTGGTCCTTCCCAATGAGGTTCCTCAAGGATTAAGCATTCGTAGGCATGAAAGCCCCGAACAAACAGTCGGCACTTGACCTCACCAGCGGTCACAGGGCATCAGCTGAGGGGTTGGTTCCAGGCAATTGAGAGACAGCTCATCATTTCTTTCGGTTTGATTGTCCGCAACATCGCCGGGAGTTATTACACTAAATTAATTCTCCGAACTGCAGGTCCCCAGAGGGCAATATTGTCTCAGCAGTTCGTTCCTAAAAGGGCTCAGCTGGGTGATTGCGTTATTGCGGCTTAATGAATTACGGCACGTGAACCGGGCGGCGGTAATTGCCTTTGCGAGCTGAGTGCCTTAGGCCACAACCCCTCCACCCAGCTGGGAGATAAGTCACCTTATCTTAACGGTCACCACGCCGTCCTGCATCAGCAGAGGGGCAGGAGTGATTTCATTTGCGAGATGATGTTCTGGTGGTGGCCCTGGAACTGGTCGGGAGGTCAATAAGAGCTGGGGGAGAGCTGTGATGGGTCAGATCAGACCACTTGGCCTGGTGACCAGCAATGGACCTTATAGCAGCCTTCCAGTACCTAAAGGGGGGCTACAGGAGAGATGGGGAGGGACTCTTGATCAGAGAGGGGAGCCATAGGGTTTGACACTGAAAGAGGGGAGACTGAGATGAGATCTGGGGAAGAACTTCTTTGGTGTGAGGGTGGTGAGAGCCTGGCCCAGGTTGGCCAGAGAAGCTGTGGCTGCCCCATCCCTGGCCATTCAACACCAGGTTGGAGGGGGCTTGGAGCAACCTGGTCTGGTGGGAGGTGTCCATGGCAGAGGGTTGGAACTGGATGATCTTTAAAGTCCATTTCAACCCAAACCATTCTATGATTCTATGACACCAGGAGGAGCGTGAGAAGAAGAGGGTATGTGTGTGATGCTGCTTTCCAGCAGCGCTCTCATCTTCTTAACAGTTGGACTCAATTATCTTAAAGTTCCTTTCCAACCAAAATGATTCTGTGGTTCTCCAGGAATTTACACTTTGAGGATCTGCAGGTGACCACATCTGCTCACCTTTGTGTCTGGTAGCCCCCTGATGGATTTTCCTTTCACAGCTTTGACATTTCTTTTTAACCAACCTGGCAGGAAAAGTCCTCATCGTGTGGGCAAAGCTTAGGGTGCTGTTGGGACAATCAGCTGTAGGAGGAGCTACAGGGGAGCAATTCATGAGCTGTCCCCAGGCAAGACAGCCAGAGATGAAACAACCCTGTGGTGTTTTTGTCGTCCCTCAACCTCAAAGTGCTTTTTGGCTAAGGCCCTGTGAGGGAACCGAGGCAGAAAGGTTGGAAAGGGCTGTAGTTGGACCTTCCCCCATCACAGACCTTGCAGTGAACCTGTGGCCACCAGTTCCTTGTATGTTCCAAGCCTGTCACCCATGAGACCGTCCTTCAAGGCTGCTCTTTTGGTGTCGTGGAGGGCAAAACACAACCGTGTACGTGATGCTATTTCAGCCGGCCAGAATTGAGGGAAGGAAATATAGCGGCAGGTTCCTCTGCGCTAGGAAACCGATCTGTTATTGAAATGGTTTTCTCTTTGGTGGAGTGTTTCCTGCACGGCTCCTCAGAGCTGGAAATGGGTTTATCCATCTACACGTTGTTTTCCAGCAAGAGTTCATGGAGGTGTTGTCAGCAGCGGGTCGCTGGAGTAGATACGAAGTGAAATAACGTGTTTCTTTCTCCTGCTTTCAATCCTCTAATATAAATTTGCTGTTGCTGGTGATCGCTTGGAACGAGCACCGAGGGCTTTATGCCACCAGATTGCTCTCCAGGCAATTAAGCTGAGAGGTGAGCGTGAGCAGAGGGTGATGTTTTGATGGGTAAGAAAAGGTCTTATGGCATCCCCCGTGTCACACGAGGTCTTTCCATGCGACCTGGCCCGTTTGAAGAAGCCCAGCAGCTCTATGAAAGCATGACTCTATGGTTTCACAGGTGGCTTCCAATTTTTGGCCACAGCAAGTAGCCACCCCCTCTGCAGGACGGCGTTTACCACCTTCTCCTTCTCCCTGCAAGGCCAAGTTGGGGACGTTGGCCCCAAAGACCTGGGAGGGAGCAACACGCTGAAGCTCTGCAGGGCCTCCTGGCATGGTTAGAGCGTGAAGAAGTTGCCAGCTCGAGCTGTTTGGGCTCTTGTTGCAGAAACAATATTTCTGTCTGACCCCAGTTAGCAACTGATGTTTGCAAAATAAAGAAGTCAAGGCACTGGAAATACTTTCCATTCCCGCTCTTGTCTCAGCCCAAAATATTAGTATTAAAAATATTGCATCTATTATATGCAGTTAATATCTCTGCTTGGCACGTAAATCACCCAGGGATTTTTCATCTCCATATTAAAAAAAAAAAAAAAAAAGTTAACTACGCTCTATTTTTGGGTATTTGTTAACTGTTTTGTTTCCATTTATTCCCACTAAAGCCACAGCAGTCTGTCTCCAAGGGACCATCTGTGGGAAAGCCAGTCCCTGGATTGATTGGGAAGGTGCCGGGGTCATTAACAGGCATGAAGGCGCTGAAGTATCTGCTCTTTCTCTGATAATGTCTTTATTTAGCGTGACAGCCTCCGGGGCATGAGTGGACAACAGGCTGCTTTATTTCCTTTAAACTAACATTGCTCCATCCATTCCCAGCGTTGTGCAGATGCTCTGGATCATCCCGATTTCCCGATTAAAGCTGGAGGGGTGGGGGGTGGCGGGGGGGTGGTGCTGGTCCCCAAGGAACGAGAGCCAGCAGCTCCATGGAGCTGCAGAAGGTGACCTTGCCTCCACCCGGGCAGCGTGTTCCCATCCAAACTGACGAGTGGCAACTTATCCAAGAGAAAATAAATCTTTGGGAGTGGTTCAGACCCTGGCGTAGCTCAGCCTCAGCACATCCATGTGAGCCTTAGCGTTGGAGAGAAGGAGGCAGGAATGGGGTCGAGAGGAGACAACTCTTCTTTTGACACTGGGATGGACTTAGGTAAACATTTGGGGAACCTCTTAGGATTCATAGAATGGTTTTGGTTGGAAGGGACCTTAAAGATCGTCCAGTTCCAACCCCCTGCCCTGGGCAGGGACACCTCCCACCAGACCAGGTTGCTCAAAGCCCCCTCCAACCTGGCCTTGAACCCCTCCAGGGATTGTCACTGGCTTGCAATAAGTCAATGTGCAGATCGATCCCAGCTCCCAAAGCTCTATGCTAAATGCTGCATCTTTTTTAAAAAAGTTTATTTAATAAAATCTATTTGCTAAAGGCTTATGGCACACACAATTCCAAAGCATCTCTCCTCCTTGGGTTGGTGTTTTACCAGCTCCCGGTGTCGGAAGTTATTGCTTGCCGTTGACTTTGGGTCAGCTCATGTGTCTGGACAGCTGTTAGGAGATCCTGTCAAATCTTGCCTTAGCTTCTACAGAAAAGACATTTATTTCTTCACTAGAAAGCGCCGGTATAAATAGGATATGGAAAAAAAAAAAAAACCAACCCCACCACCCTAGGATGTCTACTTGCTTGCAGGTCAAAGAGTCACAGAGGTCTGAAGGAAGACAGCTGAACCAAAAGGCAGCAGGTGGGGGCTCGTAGGGACTATTTAGGATGTCTCTTGAGGGACAGGAGCACGGAGGGACGGTGGTGGGCTGTGTCTGTGCATCTTGGCACGACTTTAAAGTTTATATCTCTCGGAGGATTATCAGATCTCGGGATAACCGAGCGGCCTTGGTGTATTTTTAAAGGAGGCAGCCTGGAGTCTGCGATTTAAGCTCTTTTATTGCAAAGTAGTAAAAGATGATTCTTTATTCACTCCGCTCGCATTCTTACCAGTAGTCCAGGATCTGGGTGTATTTGAGCTCAGCAGATGTTTGGGAAACGTCACGTACCACGGTTGTGTCTTTCAGCTTTAAACTATTCCGTCTCAACCGGATTCGGTTCCTCCTCACTGTATTTTCCTATGGTTTTCGTGTCATTTTTGCAATTGTGTTTACAGTAGGCTAAGAATCCAAAAAAACATCGTTCCAAGCAATGTCGTTTACGAAGAGAACCATTTCCAAGCAAATTTCTACATGAAATCACTGCAGCGATTTCTCCACCAGTCTGGGCAACCAGCCTTGAAGTCCAGGGGGTGTCTTCCTTAACTGGTTACCCGGTCTGTGCAACAGGGGCCTCCATCTGGACATCCCTAATGATTTGTGGGAGATCCAGCAAAGCGTTTAAAGAGCTGTTTTGGAGCTATCTCGCATGCCATCTGTACTTGGGATGTCTTTCCCAAGCTGGTGTTGCAAAACAGCTCCTTAAATTCCTCCCAAAGATTCATTTCCATGAAGCTTAGAAGAAAATAAGCTGACTCAGGCAGCCTGTGCGGCCAGGCGTTGCAGTATGGGAGGACTTTTCATTGGACTTCGGCAGGAGACACGTTTGCTCTTCAATGCTTGGCTGGGTCTTTGCTGATGGACTTGGGGCCGTGTCCTTTCAGCCCAGCAGCGCTGTCCCTGCTCCTGTCTGCAGACTGGGTGCTCATCTGGTGGTCCTGTGAGTGTCCATCACTGTGGTGTGGGAAATAGTGGACACTGATGGTGTGAAGTGATGCTGCAGGAAGGCACAGGGAGAAATGAGGCCTCTTACTGTGCTTGGGAAGGCCAAATCAACCAGCATGGCAAAGGAGAAGGTAGTGCATCCCATGGTGAACCGTGCTTGGTGTCACCCATTTTTCGGATGGGTTACTGCATGAGCACCTTGGGTGTTGCTGTGTGAAGCCCTTCAATCATCGCGTCATACAATGGTTTAGGTTGGAAGGGACCCTTAAAGTTGGGGACCTTTATGTTGGGGACCACAGAGTCCCCAACATAAGGATATGGACCTGTTGGAGCAGGGCCAAAGGAGATCACGGAGATGCTGCAAGGACTGGAGCCCCTCTGCTGGGAGGACAGGCTGAGAGAGTTGGGGGGGTTCAGCCTGGAGAAGAGAAGGCTCCAGGGAGACCTTAGAGCCCCTTCCAGTCCCTCAAGGGGCTCCAGGAAAGCTGGGGAGGGACTCTGGATCAGGGAGGGGAGCCATAGGATGAGACGTTTTAAACTTAAAGAGGGGAGATGGAGATGAGATGTGGGGAAGAACTTCTTTGGTGTGAGGGTGGTGAGAGCCTGGCCCAGGTTGCCCAGAGAAACTGTGGCTGCCCCATCCCTGGAAGGGTTCAAGGCCAGGTTGGAGGGGGCTTGAAGCAACCTGGTCTGGTGGGAGGTGTCTCTGCCCATGGCAGGGGGTTGGAACTTGATGATCTTTAAGGTCCCTTCCAACGCGAACCATTCTATGATTAAAGGTCATCTAGTCCAGCCTCCCTACCATGAGCAGGGACATCTTCAACTAGATCAGGTTGTTCAGAGCCCCATCCAACCTGACCTTGAATATTTCCAGAGATGGAGCATCTCCCATCTCTCTGGGCAACCTGGGCCTGGGTTTCATCACCCTCACCATGAAAACCATTGCTACCCTGCTGGTTTATAGTGAGTCTGATTGTGTTGTAAGGGTCAAACGAAGTCATCTCTAGCAAACAAAGACAAACATGGTGTCCAGGCCCAGGGGAGGGTTGTCTGCAGCGGCTGCACCCCAAGACCAAGGCGATGACGAGAGGATTTGTTCCCAGGTAGACAGCTCACGTGAAGGTTTCATAACGCTTTTCCTAGCAGCCAGATGCTGGGAGCCTCATCAAAAACATCTCTACCCTCATAGTGTTGTTTTTGTTGGCTCTTCTTTCCTTCTAGAGTTTGTTGTATATTTTCAGGGACGCGTACGTGTAAGACCTAAAGCACCCCGTGTGTCTCAACTGTCCAAAGATGATTTCAGGTCCTGATCATCACCATTTTGACAGGTGGATTCCCTATGCCTCCAGAATGCCGTGTCCATCCAGACTCACGGGCTGGGCCTGGCGATCGGGGTGGACTTTACCCCTTAGGACCGGAAAGGCATAAAAGAAGTGTGAATAATTTCATTTTTGTTTTCAGGAGCGAACATGACATCTTGTTCCCTTCTCATCTGAGAAAAATGCAAACAAAAATGAAACTGGAGCCAAGCGAAACCAGTTTGAGAGAGAAAGCCAAAGGGAAAACACAACACAAGTCTTGCGCTCTTCGTCCTCGGAGCTGGTGGTTGTTGCTTTCCTGTGGGGCTTTGAGGTCTTTTGATTAAATTGTGTGGAACCGTCAAGCTTGTTTGGTTGTTTCCCACTCTCCATCGTAGAGAGGGTAGAAAACGGCCGTGGTTGGGCTGTGGTGCTCCCAAAGCAACACTGAGTGGTCGTTCTACATGGACGTAAGACATCAGGATGCCTTTGATGGACGTAGGCTTGGTCAAGAATACTTTTGGGGGGAGTGAGGCCTCTAGAATCGAAATTCAGACCTTTCTCCTCATTATATTACGAGCAATATTCCCACCAACCTCCCAGAGCAGAATTAGACCTCCAGGACCACTTTTGGCTGCTGTAAAATTCCACCAGCTCCTAACTGGGATCCTTCAGGCCCTCCAGTTTGGACCACAATGTCCCTTAGGTGCCCAAAGCTGGCGATGATGGGCGTTTTGGACCGCAGCATGGACCTGCTGTGCCCAAACTCCTCCAGCAGCGCCTGCTCGAAAGTCCCAGTCCAGTTATTCATGGAGCTGCATCATGCAAAGTGAAGGAACTGGTCTGGCTGGAATATGTTTCGTTCAGAAAGGCTGTGCCTGGAGAAGTTGGTTTGTTCAGGGGATGTTCCAGAGAACTTTGCTGCCCTTTTCAGACTGAGTATCCTGGGCAGGTAACTAGTACAGCAGGGAAGAACCCCATTGCTGTCCATCTCCTTGAATTTAGCTCTTTCAGGGGTGACTTTAAGAGTTTTATTTCATTTCCCTCCCTCTCAGTGGAAAATTATGGTGGAATTTTCAAAAAGAAGGTGGAGAGAGGTGGCCCTTCATCTGATAGAGCCAGCTCCACTACTCCTCCGTTTGCCATTGCCATCACTGTGTGTTTTGGGGGTGTTCTCCTCCTCCAGCTTTGGGAGATGCCATGAATAAGTGGGATCTGTGCTCCTCATGGAGGTGGAAGGTCCCACAGAGTTCATTTCTGCAGCAGGTGTTAATCTATCCCTTTTAACGACAATTGCTAATTAATTACAGGCATAGTAATAGCAAAGCTGATTGTGAGATACTCCTGAGACTTAGCATCATATGACCCTGGCATAGAGATGAGATCCTACCTGGGCAGAAGAAAGGATGGAGAGAAACTCTCTGTCTGCAAAATGCAGTGAGGAATGTTTTTATTCAAGCACCACAAGGATGAAGGGGGTGCAGAAGGTTTGACCTTGGCCATGGCACAGCTCTTTCTTCTCAACTTCTTGCCCGAGTGGTTGCAAGTCCATATTAGTTGTTAATTGCTGGGTGGCCCTGGACATGCCCCACCAGGTATCAGACTCTGCATGAAAGCAGGACAAAACCAACATCCCTCTCCTCTGAGGAGCTTAGTGTGCTCAGGAGGGTTTGTCCCATGGGAGAGTTGTCTGGGACTGAGGGCAAGAGTGGTGTCCAGGAAGGTTCTTCAAAAAACAAAGCCAGGATGTCCAGAGCACCCAGTTCCTGAACCCACAGATGGGATCTCAGTCTGTTTGGCCGGATGGATGCTCTGCACCATGGGGTAAATGTCTCAAGTGCCATTGGAGATGGCTCCATTGGAGGATGTAGCTCCATACTTCTTGGTATTTTCAGGGATTTCCTACCCAAATCTCCCCACAGCCACCAGGAGAATGTAACCCCGCGTTGTCCTCCAGCTCTCCACATGCCAGACAAATGGTGGGGGCTCTCAGAGGACTTATCTCGCTCGGGGGGGATACGAGCAGGGCTGACGGGACGGAGCAACTGTGTTGTAGACCACAGCTGTCCACGTGTCTGGAGTTATTTTCCCCAGCCTTGTGCCTTCCAGCCCTTTTCCTCGGGACCAAACGATGCAGTAAAAACTTGCAGGAATCCCAGATTTCGGAGCACGTAGGCTGATAATCACCGAGACAGCTGAAGCCTTAGATTTGTTTACGTAGGCTCCTCCGACAGGGTGGACATTTGTCTGTTGAAAGGTATCTCGTTTAGTTAATTAAATAATAATAATAATTTTAAAAATCAGTGGAGAAAGGACAGCAGAAGCGATACCATCCTTATTTCCAGCTTGGCCAACCCTGGACTGTCTCCTCTTGGTTTTTAGTGCTTCTCCAGTTGCCTTGTGACTCTGAATGTCTCTTTGGTTTCCACGTTGACCGACGGCCAAATCCCACGTCCCACTGGAGTCAGGGGGAGTTCTGAGCTGAATCAGAATTTGGCCTTTGAAGTGCAAATAGTTATTGAACGTAAAACGGAGTCAAGAATTAAGAGACCATTGTGCTGTCAATGTAATTTCTCTTGAAGTTGAACTGGGGTCCTCTGCAAGGTGTCATGTCCTTACAGGAAAGGGTGAGCAGACAGGGACAGGGGACACAGGAAGGATTTCCCAGTAGCTGTGGAATTTTTCTGGGGTGAATTCTTCCCTTTTTCAGAAATTTCACTGTGTGATTCAAGCTTCAGCTGTTCCTCCCTTTGGCATTGCAGGCCCAAAACTGTGGGAAGTGCTTTTGGGTTCCTACATGGTCACCCCAAGCCACCATCTCGGCTCTTCTGCCCTCGAGCAAGCACAAGGTTGTTTCCATCAACTCAACCCACAGTGGGTATGAGCGGTGGGGTGACCTAGTCCCTATCTTGCCCCTTCCTAGGGTTCTTCATCTCCCCAGCATTTCAGTCACACCTGAGACCAAACAAAATGGTTTGGGTTGAAAGGAACCGTAAAGATCATCAAGTTCCAACCCCCTGCCATGGGCAGGAACACCTCCTACTAGACTGGCTTGGCCAAAGCACTGTCCAACCTGGCCTTGAACCCCTCCAGGGATGGGGCAGCCACAGCTTCTCTGGGCAACCTGGGCCAGGCTCTCACCACCCTCACAGCAAAGAAGTTCTTCCCCAAATCTCATCTCAATCTCCCCTCTTTTAGTGTCAAACCCTCAGTGTCACTCATCCTATGGCTCCCCTCCCTGATCCAGAGTCCCTCCCCAGCTTTCCTGGAGCCCCTTGAGGGACTGGAAGGGGCTCTAAGGTCTCCCTGGAGCCTTCTCTTCTCCAGGCTGAACCCCCCCGCCTCTCTCAGCCTGTCCTCACAGCAGAGGGGCTCCAGCCCTTGGAGCATCTTTGTGGCCTCCTCTGGGCCCACTACAACAGGTCCCCTTCCTTCTGCTGTTGGTGGCCCCAGAGCTGGAGGCAGCCCTGCAGGGGGGTCTCCCCAGAGTGGAGCAGAGGGGCAGAATCCCCCCCCGGCCCTGCTGGCCACGCTGCTGGGGATGCAGCCAAGTTTGCGGGTGGCTTTCTGGGCTCCATTGCATGTTGCCAAGGCGTGTTGAGCTTCTCAACCGCCAACACCCCCGAAGTCCTTCTCCTCAGGGAGAGGACATCTCAATCTCCCCGGCTTTGTGATGCAGTGAAAAAAAAAACTTTTAAGATCTGGGCTCCGTTCTCCCGGCTTTGGCTCTTCTTCGCCGCAGAGTCCTATTTCTTCTTGGCTTCTCTCCTTCGCTGGGGTGTTGGGAAGATAAAAGCCCACAACAAGTCCTTGCCTGAATGCTGGATGCTCCTCTAGACCCCTGCCTGCTGCCAAGTCACGGACGCTGCTTCTTGTTTGCCATTCTCCTTCCTTTGCCTTTTATTTCTTTGCAATTATTTTTTTTTATTATTTTTTTTTATTTTTCCCTCGCTTGTTTAACTCTGGTGTTTTCCATCCTGTGGGCAGTGTCTTCCAGAGCTTCGGTCTGTGTTTGCTCGACCCCTCGCCGTGGGGATGTCACCTTTTCTCTGGCCTTTCTGGGGACACAGCTGCCCTTCCTCTCCCCCCTCTTATTACAAAAACCCCCCAAACCCAACCATTTTACACATTCCACATTGGATTTTTTTTTTTTAATCTTCAACCTTTTTTTTTATTGTTATTATTATTCTTTCAAACAGAAAAGAGTTTGGTTTAGAACATCATTATGTCTTTAGGAAAAAAATAAAAGGTCCCTGCTTGCGTTTCTTGCAGGAGGTTGGTTCCCAGCTCATTTCCAGGCGGTTTGCCTTACCCCTGCTTAAATTAAAGCTGTGTTTTTTTGAAGCTTTTCCCATTTCTGTGCATCCTGTGCGACTTTAAATACAGTAGCATCCTGCTTAAATTGCACCCAAACGGTTAAATCCAAGTGATGGAGAAAAGAGGAAAAATCACAGAAAGCAAAGGCTGAATTATTTTGGCAAAAAAAACCCTGAAGCGCGTGAGGGTTTTGTCTTAGGTAAAGTTTTTCACTAGCTTTTATTTTGACATGCCCCTTCACAAAGCGGTTTGTGGGATTGCGTTACTGAGAGGAAACAAAGAAATGCCAGGAAAACTTGATGTGGAGAATCTGTCCTCATAAAATGCTCGTAAGCTCCGGCAAACAGGAAAGCTTCCCCCCGTCTCCTTATATTATTATATTATTTTTTTTTTTCATTCCCTGCCACTCAGCTTGTAAAAAAGAATAATAATAAAAAAAAAAAAAAAAAACATGTTGAACATCTCAGAAAACCGGATCCAGTGGTCTGAGACTAAACGCGAATTCCTTCCACTTGCCACCACGAACAAGGCTCTTCGTCCCGCGTTGGCCAAACACGAGCCCTCCTTCTTGATGGTGAAGAGCCAGTTGGCCTCGGAAAATAGGTTTTTGAACTCCTGGGGATGCCAAGGAACACAGATTTGATGGGCAGATGGCTTTGGCAGGCGGGGCTGGAGAGCATTTAACCGCTGACCATTGAAATGTATTTGTGAATGGCCCCTTCCTTCGGCCCAACGTGCTGCGGCCGAGTGGTGGAGATGATGAAAATAAAATTAATTGGTATTTTAAATAAACCCTGCTCTTTATCCAAATGGAGGAGGGGGTTTGGGGTAAGGGGTGAGGCTGAGCGGGGGAATTACGGTGGGTGCAGAGCGGTGTGGTCACCGCAGAGCTTATGGTTGTTTCCCTGTTTCAGCCTTGGAAGGAGCCGGGAGTTAAAGCATCTCCTGTGGTCTCAGAGCCATTACTGAGAGTTAAAGAGGCAGCAAACAGGCAGGGAGCTGCCACCACGGTGAGGGGTAACCCTGTGCCCACCCGGGTGAAGGCAACTCATCTCCATCACCATCTTAATGGAGGCCTTCTCCATGGATGCATCTCCAGCTCTATCTTAATTGCATCCTCAATGATGGGAGGAGAAGGCTCTGGGGAGACCTTAGAGCCCCTTCCAGTCCCTCAAGGGGCTCCAGGAGAGATGGGGAGGGACTCTTGATCTGGGAATGGAGCCATAGGGTGAGGGGAAATGGCTTCAAACTGGAAGAGGGGAGATTGAGATGAGATCTGGGGAAGAACTTCTTTGGTGTGAGGGTGGTGAGGCCCTGGCCCAGGTTGCCCAGAGAAGCTGTGGCTGCCCCATCCCTGGAGGTGTTCAAGGCCAGGTTGGAGGGGGCTTGGAGCAATCTGGTCTGGTGGGAGGTGTCCCTGCCCAGGGCAGGGGGTTGGAACTGGATTGTCTTTCAGATCCCTTCCAACCCAAACCAGTCTATGATTTCTTCCATTCAACTATTGTTTTTTGGGGATCTGGATCTCAGCTACAGGTTACACAGGGGCTTGCTCACCCCTTTTGAGCCGCTGTAGCCTCTTGAGCAAAACATTTGTGGGCAATTCCTCCTCTTTGTGCCTGTTGAATTTCCATGTTACCCATTTGGAGCCATATTCACCCAGCCTCCTATCCAGAGGTGATGGTCTTGGCTCCCCAGGCTGCCAGAGCCACATGTGGTCCTCAGCTTCTTCATCCATGTACTTCTCTTCCTCCAGTGTAGCAATGACGAAGGACATGCATAAAGAAAAGCTAAACAAAACCATTTGGTGTGGGCACCTCTTTTACTTGGTAATTTGCTTTTTAGCTTTTTTTTGTTCTCTTAGAAATTCCCAATCCACTTAAAATGATGCTCTGCAAACCAATGACGTGTTGGTACAGCAGAGGTGACAAGTAAGAGGAGCAAGCAGTGCTGCAGGCCAGGTATATCAGGAGTTCTTTAGATCTTCAGGAAAAAGTATCTCCTGGTATTTCTCGCCTGCCTGACTTCCCATTGCTTGGACTAGCCATGTCTTCCCTGGTTTAATGTGGAAGCAACACAGAAACCTGGGAGAGATATCCCTGGGAATCAAAGACACGTTGTCTAACCCTCCATGATAATTTGCAGCTGGCATATGCCTGTTATCAAAAGAGGTTGAGACATGATTTGGTACTAGGTTGTGTTAGATACCAAGAAATGGGCTCCCCTTTTGTGGTGGGGAGACCCACAGAGCCCACCCACCAAGGGTCAGGGTCTTTGGTGGGACAGAAGATGTGTTGACCAAACAGGACTGTGCAGGAAAGGGTGTACTAACAACTTCCTTTGACTTTCCAGGAGACAGCAGAGACTTCCCGGTGGGAACAAGCCTCAACAGCACGCAGATCATCAGCAAGGTGGCACCAAACACAACAGGGACCACCAGAAACTCTACCAAGGAGGCCAGGCCCCTCACTCCTCAGGCAGGACGGGCCACCACGGCTACAGCCAGAACCGGAGATGGCACCACAACCAGAAACACTCACCTAACGACAAAGAAACGCACAGAAACGCCAAAGAGACTGAGAATTTGAAAATCGAGGACACCTCTGTCTGCACGGTGCATATTCCCGTGGAGACACACCGAGGCCCGGAGGCTGTGGAGAAACAGTCTCAGCAGTACATCCAGGAGCCAGAGACCAAGAGGAAAGACAGTATTCACGAGCGCATTGGGGAAAGACCCAAGATCAATTTGCTTCAGTCTTCCAAAGACAGGCTGCGGAGGAGGCTAAAAGAAAAGGTATTATTTCTTATTTTTTTCCAAGAGTCTGACTGTTGGCCATTCTCCATACAAAGGGTTGGGTGGGCTCAAGGGAGCTTTCCATGAAGGCCCCCAACTTACCTTAGTTTCCCAGTGTCAACACTTCTCTTGAAGTGTCTTTGGGCTTCCTCAGGAGGCCTTTTATCAACACAGCACTAAGGTTCTTAGCTTGACTTCTTGGTTGAGGTTGCTACTTGCTTGAGTTCTAGCACTTGCTAGAATGATAGAATGGTTAGAATTGGAAAGGACCTTAAAGATCATCAAGTTCCAACCCCTCTGTCATGGGCAGGGACACCTCCCACCACACCAGGTTGGTCAAAGTCCTATTCTATCTGGCCTTGAACCTCTCCAGGTATGGGGCATTCACAACTTCTCTGGGCAACCTGGGCCAGGCTCTCACCACCCTCACACCAAAGAAGTTCTTCCTGAGATCTCATCTAAATGGCTTCCTGGAGCCTTCTCTTCTCCAGGCTGAACGACCCCAACTCTCTCAGCCCGTCTTCATAGGAGAGGTGTTCCAGCTCTCTGATCATTTTTGTAGCCCTCCACTGGACCCGTTCCAACAGGTCCATGTCCTTCTCCAAGAAGGACTGGGAACTCTCCCCCTTACCCATAAAAAGGCCCTTGGGGAAGGCTGGTGGACACATGAGCTGCAACGTGGGTGCTGCTTCTCCAATGGGGGATCCAAACTGACTTCCTCCTGGTCTGCAGAGCTCATCTGCTTTTCAAGGAAGTCTAAAAAAGGCAAATTGTCTCCACAATTGTAGAGCTTTGGCTTTTGAGCGCTGAATAGTCGGAGTCAGCTACTTAAAAGTTGATATCCATTTATCTCAGCAATGAATCGAAATGCCCTTATCTCTCCCCCTTCCTTCCAACAACCCAACAATAACAAAACTATTGCATGCAAGTGACGGAGGAGAAATCCTTTTTGGAAACAATATTCAGCCGCAGATTTGTGAGGAATTCGGAGATGATATCTGCATTTGCCCCCTGTGAAACTCGGATTCTTTCTCTGGAGATTCTTTTGTCTGACTGGAAAATGCACCCGTGGGGGTATCTCCAATGAGATTTCCAAAATACGTAGCAAAAATAACCTGAACATATACAATTCCAATGGAGGGCATGTTAGAAATGTATACCTTTGGATGCATGTGCATTTACTATTTATGTATGTGGCGTGAGGGGGAGGAAGAGATTTTGTAAGTTATTTTTATGTTCTTTAAAGCAATGGGAGTATCGCAGAGACTTTCAGAGTATTCATTTTAACGCCTGCCCTGTGAATTTATAGTCTTATAAGAAACACAACACATAAGCACCCACTCTTGGGTGGGTGTAGTCAATGCAACCGGTCTCTTGATGGGTGTTTTGGACAATTCCAACTGCTTGTTGGCGTTGGGGACGTCCAAAAAAATTGTTACAGGTTTGTATTGTATAGAACATTTTAAGAATGAAGGAGGAGAAGGGAAGGGAGCAGACCATAATAAGCAGGTTGTGTGCTGTATGCTGGGGGAAAGGGACAAATGCATAATTAAATATTGAAAAGAAGCAATAAATTCTAGGGCAGTGAAGCGAAGCGAGAAGTGTCACAGTCAAGAGATGGCAAAGTGAAGAGTTTTTCTAATGCCGGGATCACGTGACACCTTCCATCTCAATTTAGAACGTTAAATATGTATTTAAAAAGTAGATATTTTTGCAAACATCAGAGCACTTTCAAAATAGAGACCAAAAAATGGCCGTTGTCACCATGGTGCAGACAGAACCCCATCCAAGATGCCAAAGGCAGTCGAGAGTGGTCTGACCTTGGCATCCTGGCTGAGGACCATCAAGGACATCTTCTTCTTGAGCCGAGGGGGAGGACTCTGGGATTAAGTGCTGTGGGAAATGGAGAAAGAGAACATTTCTGGGGCGGGACTCATTCACTTGTGGTTTTCAATGCTTTAAATGATGCTTTGATTTTTCTCTCTCTGTTTATATGTCTCCCCAATCCCTTTCCCCCTTTGCTGTTTGCAGAAGGACAAGGGCTGATATATCTGTTTTCTCCTTGTGTAACAGATGCCTTGTCTTTCCCTTTTCACGGACCAGGACGAAGTCACGGTGGAAACCACCAATCCTGAAAAGAACAAAATGGACAAATTAATTGAAATCCTCAACAGCATGAGGAACAACAGCAGTGACGTTGACTCCAAGCTCACCACCTTTATGGAGGAAGCCCAGAACTCTACCAACTCTGAGGAGATGCTGGGGGAGATAGTCAAAACCATTTACCAGAAAGCGGTGACGGACCGCAGCTTTGCTTCCACGGCAGCCAAGCTCTGTGATAAAATGGCCCTTTTCATGGTGGAAGGAACCAAATTCCGGAGTCTGCTCCTCAACATGTTGCAGGTAATGAGATAAAATTAGTTGGGTAGATGCCGGCGGCTTCACCCCACCTGATCTTACCATGCATTTGGTCAGGAGCTGAACTGTTACCAAATTCATTTTGGTTGGTGAGAGGACAACAGAAATGTACCTGCTAATTCTGTCTGTGAAATCTTTAGTGGTTCCCATAGATAACGTGGCACTGGGGACATTGTCAAGTTGCTCTTCAGTCCCATTTCTTGAGCTGGATGTGGAATTATGGTATCTCACACCAGGGCCCATCTGTGAAATGGGTGGCTTGCTTGTGGCAGCATCCCCCTGGCATGAAGAGAAGTGGACATGGAGGGTCTTACAGCGGAAGGTCTTTTTGGCTGAAGTCTGTCTCCGTCAGGTCAAGTCATGGTCCCTGAGTAGGTTCTTGGTTGTGGCTTCACCTGGTTGAAGGGCTCGCTCCTGGTTTCTGATTGCAACCCAAACTTAAATAATTGCTGTATTTGCTAATTATTCCGGGTAATTACTCAGCACTGGTTGATTGTTCTGCTCCAAAACTGTCAGCAACAGCAGATTGAGGGGTTGGAGAAAAAAGCAGTGGCTCTGTTAAATGGTCCATGCTAACGATGGATGATTGGGAAACAGGACTGTCCTCAACTGCCCTCGATCTGCTGGGGGGGGTGAGTTTTACTGTAGTGCCACCATCAAAAAGAGGGTTGCTTTCGGGGGAGGGTGTCACATGGACCTCCATCTTTCTGCTTCTCTGGTAATGGGACATCCAAGGCTGAAACCATGAATTTCCATCCTTAATTTAATATGCGTTTCCATTTGGCCGTTCCTTCACGCACACGTGTCATCTGAGGCAGGTCCAAAGCTCTCCTTTCATTTCTCTGTTCTCCACATGTTTAGTGCACAAGGTCACTCCAGGTTTTGACATGGTCTTCTTGCCCTTCTTGGTCTTGTTGGGGGTCATCCCTTGAATGCTGGGTCTGGCTGTCGGTACCTTGTGTGGGCTGGGTTGGCTTTCAGGCGACAGAGCAAGCAGGGAAAACTAAATAATATAAATTAGGGAAAAATAAAATAACGTAAATCAATATTTAACATACCATAAGATAATTTTGCGAAGTCACTGGTCCGGTTTTGCTTCTCTCATTGCTCTGGGCTTGGATCAAACCCAGCACCTCTCCCTGTGCCCCCTCCTTCTCCACTCCCCTGCAAAGTCACTGTATCACAAAATCAGTGATAAAATCAGGTTGGAAGGGACCATGAAGATCATCTTTTACCATCCCTCTACTACAGGCAGGGACACCTCCCACCAGACCAGTTGGCTCCAAGCCCCATCCAACCTGGTTTTGAACCCCTCCAGCGATGGGGCAGCCACAGCTTCTTGGGGCAACCTGGGCCAGGCTCTCACCACCCTCACACCAAAGAAGTTCTTCCCCACATCTCATCTTAATCTCCCCTCTTTCAGTTTAAACCTTTCCCCCTCGTCCCATGGCTCCCCTCCCTGATCCAGAGTCCCTCCCCATCTCTCCTGGAGCCCCTTGAGGGACTGGAAGGGGCTCTAAGGTCTCCCCGGAGCCTTCTCTTCTCCAGGCTGAACCCCCCCAACTCTCTCAGCCTGTCCTCACAGCAGAGGAGCTCCAGCCCTTGGAGCATCTTTGTGGCCTCCTCTGGCCCCTCTCCATCAGGTCCACGTCCTTCTGCTGTTGGTGGCCCCAGAGCTGGAGGCAGCCCTGCAGGGGGGTCTCCCCAGAGTGGAGCAGAGGGGCAGAATCCCCCCCTGGCCCTGCTGGCCACGCTGCTGGGGATGCAGCCCAGGATGGGGTTGGCTTTCTGGGCTGCCAACACACGATGCCAGCTCATGTTGAGCTTCTCGTCCACCAGTCCTTGGGCAGCAGACACATCTGCCCATTGTGTGTCCTAGGCAGTGATTTTTTTCCCTATTGCTTTATTTCCAAAGGTATTATAAAGCAGGAGGAGATTAATTGCCATCAGTATCAGTCCCAGATTTAGCAGCAAGGGAGTGGAGGGAGCTCTAAACCCTCCGTGCGTCCCGCTTTTTTCCATGCCAGGTCATTCTTGTATCTTCTCCCATTTGGCTGAGCGATGCTAAGAAATCCAAAAGAAAGTCCAGAAGCAATTGCCATGGAGCAGCAGGGTGTTATCCAAAAACTGAGGGTGATGGAAGTCCTTCTGGGTTAGGGAATACTCTTCCAACTTGTTTTCTTCTCCTGTCCCAGCATTTCCACCCCTCCAAACAAGACCCAGTAGACCTACTTCTACTGCAGCATCACGTGCAATGATAACTGGCTTCACATTCAGCTCTTCGTAGCATGAATGAAAGATAAATAATACATCTCATATCTCCAGAGAGTCCCAAAGTGCTTTCCAGGAACACGCAACCAGTCTCAGCGTGATGGGACCACGATGTCCATCATGGAAAGCCGGGAAGAAACGAAATGCAAAGACTGAGCAGGGGGGTGCGGGTGAGACCGAGTTCAAGGGTAGAAAAAAATATGCCAAAGGGATTTGCTCAGCCCCAAATTGCACATCTATTAAAAATGTCTCGAGGGGACAAAAGGTGACAGATCACTGCAGGTCAAAAGCAAAGTGCTGTGTGAAATTAAATAATTTAACGTTTCCTTTCTGATAGAAGAGGATTTTGACTGTCTCCAAGCGCGGTTTCTTTTTCCAGCCAAAATCATGGGATGCATTCATGCAGATTCATGGAATCACAGAATCACAGAATCTTCTAGGTTGGAAGGGACCTTAAAGATCATCTTGTCCAACCGTCAACCTAACTGACAAAAATAGACACCCACAAATGCTTTGGTCGAGCCGTAAACTGGGAATTTTGGTGATAGGTTCAGGCTTGATACCCCTGACTGGAGAAAGACCTGGGTTTGAAGCCCAAAATACTCATCGTGGTTGTCTTGATGTGAAATAACGGGGTTGATGGTGTTGCTTGATGATATATTATCAATAGGAGTGTGCTCTATTGGATAATATATGGATTTTTTGGGAATAATACAGATTTCATCTCATGTATTCATATATCAATAAGATATATTGATATATATGGTTGATGATACAACATTCCTCACTTCCAGTCCCGGCCCCTCCACCGTCAGATATTTTCCATCAGCCATTTTTAGATAATTTAGAATGATAGAAACATAGAATTATCTAGGTTGGAAGGGACCTTTAAGATCACCTTGTAATATTTACCATTAATTAAAAAGAAAAAAAAATAATAAAATGCTTGCTCCAGAGCTGGATTTATGTCTCTCTAGCACCTTTCAGACTAATCTGATCCCCGGCCACCGGCGAGCTGGGGAATTACTCTGCCGGGGTGTGATAAATCGGGATCAACGTGATCCCCCCCCCCCTTCCCTCCCCTTGCTCTGCTGGCGCCTGGGGCTGGACCCCCCCCCCTCACCCCCCATCTGCTCCCGGCAGATGCTCCTGTTTTGTAGGGGCTTGTTTGTCCCTTTCTCTCGGGACTGCGATGGCAACGGCTCAGCCCCACCGGGGGATCTCCTAAATGAATCTATTAACCCCTTGAGCCACCCCCCACCAGCATCCCAGTACCTATAGACAGCATCCCTATATCCAGCAAGGATTTTTCCTGTGGAATAGGCAAAAACCTCTCCTTTTAACCTGGCTCCTCTTATATTTTCAGCTCTTTGACAAGGTGCTCACACTCGGGGTGCACCTCTTTGCAGCTTAACTAAAGGGACTTGTTTCGATCCCAAAACAGATGCCGGCGCCGCGGCGCGAGAAGGCCATCAGGTCACCCCCCTCCCTGCCAGCATCTTCCTCTGCAGAGCATCCCCCCGGCCAGGGTTGCACCATTTCAGGCTCTAAAGGGATCTGTTGGGGAGAATTTGGGTTTGAATTTATCCCTAGTTCTTTGTTTTGGTCCCAAATCTTGGCCAAGGCTCTGGGATGCGGAAGGGAGATGCGGAAAGGGGAGTCCTGGGGTGGGTGACTGGTCAAGCTCAGGGAGATGGTGCCACACGGGGACTTGGCACTGGGTGGGGGTTAATTGGGTTTGATTTTCTGCTCATTGAGTTTTGTACAAGGAGCTAGTTTGGGCTGTGCAAGCCCTTGGGGTGGACCTGGCTGAAACGATCCCAGGGAGCTTGGGAGGATGGAGCAAGAACATCTTGGTGGACACATCCGTCCCCCTTCTAGAACTTCCTTCTTAATTAATAAATTGAGAGGAAGTCTCCTGAAAGAGGTTTTTGCTGGTCATAGTTTCACTCACTGGCACGTCCAGGCTGAGTTGCTTTTTTTTGGGGGGGTTTTTTCAGGGGGAGGGGGATGTGTGTTAAGCAACGTGCCCCAAACCCTTCGCGTGTAACATAAGTTGGCGTGTTCCTCTGTGGAAACGGCCGTGCTCTTTATAGCAGAGCTGTGTCTGCATCTGAGCTATGCAGGGCCAAGGGTATTATTAGAGTGGACATCACTGGGGCTGTAATTGTACACTGCTCCCCTTAGCAACCGCGGCCAACAGCACATCAAACAGAAGGCTGATACCTTCTTTTAATAAAAAATAAAAAAAAAAAAAACCACACACCACCACCAACCCAACCCAACCCCACACCGCCACGAAATGCACATCTCGACGCAGAGCCCCCGAGGCAGGGCACGCCGGCCCGTAGCCAGAGCCAGCTCCCGCCGCGTCCCCGCGCTTGGAAACGCCTCGGTGCCGATGGAGAAAGGCTATTTCTGGTGCATGCCCTGTTGGATACCCTACGGCATACCCTCTGGCATACCCTATTGAATATCCCGTTGGATACTCTGTTGGATACCCTACAGCATACCCTATGGCATACCCGATTGAATATCCATTGGGATGCCCTATAGCATACCCTATTGAATATCCCGTTGGATACTCTATTGGATACCCTACAGCATACCCTATTAAATATCCTGTTGTATTCCCTACAGCATACCCTATTGAATATCTTATTGGATACTCTATTGGATACCCTAAAGCATACCCTATGGCATACCCTATTGAATATCCATTGGGATACCCTACAGCATACCCTATTGAATATCTTATTGGATACTCTATTGGATACCCTACAGCATACCCTATTAAATATCCTGTTGTATTCCCTATTGAATATCCTATTGGATACTCTGTTGGATACCCTACAGCATACTGCCATTGGATAACCTATGGCACACCCTATGGCATACTCTATTGAATATCCTATTGGATACTCTATTGGATACCCTACAGCATACCCTATGGCATGCCCTATTGAATATCCATTGGGATACCCTATAGCATACCCTATTGAATATCCTATTGGATACCCTGTTGGATACCCTACAGCATACTCTATGGCATACCCTATTGAATATCCTATTGGACACTCTGCTGGGTGCCCTACAGCATACCCTATAGCATACCCTATTGAATATTGTATTGGATACCCTATTGAATATCCTGCTGGATACTCTGTTGGATACCCTACAGCGTACCCTATAGCATACCCTATAGCATACGCAATTGAATATCCTATTGGATACCCTACAGCGTACCCTGCAGCATACCCTCTTTAATATCCTGTTGGATACCCTACAGTATACCCTATGGCATACCCTATTGAATATCCTGTTGGATACTCTACTGGGTAACCTACAGCATATCCTATTGAGTATGCCATTGGATACCCTATGGCATACCCTACAGCACACCCTATTGAATATCCTGTTGGATACCCTATGGCATACCCTATTGAATATGCCATTGGATACCCTATGGCATACCCTGTAGAATATCCCATTGGATGCTCTATTGGACACCCTATGGTGTACCCTACATCAAACCCTATTGGATACTCTACTGGATACTCTATGGCACACCCTAGTTCATGCCCTAAGGTGTTCAAGGCCAGGTTGGATGAGGCTTTGAGCAACCTGCTCTAGTGGGAGGTGTCCCTTCCCATGGCAGGGGGTTGGGACTGGGTGATCTTCAAGATCCCTTCCAACCCAAACCATTCTATTAATCCCGGGGTTTTTGGGAGAGGCTGCACTCGGGTTTCGGTGGACTCAGTTGGATTTGAGATTGTTGGGGTGACCACTTCTGGAGGTTCTAAACCAGGAAGGTGGCCAAAACTCTGTTGTTGTCAGTCCAGGTAGAGGATGGAAGAAGAAAAACTAGGTTGAACCCCTTCATGGGATGTAGATGTTGTGGCATTAGGTACTGGAGAATTGATTGATTCCTTTTGGTAGATCAGGGTGTTTCTGCTTTGTAGGAGTTCTGAGGATGAAGACACCAAGGGTGGTAATGTGAGTGGACACTGCCGAAACTGGGACATGGAAGATACCTGTGGTTAATGCTGAAGGGCATATGTTTTTCCCCCTTAACATGATTAAGATCTGGGTCTTTGGTGAGGAATTGTTTGTGGTTTGATAAGAAGTGATGGCAGGAGGATCCGAGCATGTCTGGAGAGCATCTGACCTGTGCACCATGTCCAGCATCGACTGCAAAACCCATCAACCTGATTTCCGTGGCAGTTTTTAATTTAATTTAATTAGAGATGGTCCAGTTTCTGCACAGAAAACGTGGTACTGCTTGTCTTGGAAAAGACATTGCCCTAGAGACATGAGAGAGGTTGCTTCACTGAAAGATAGGTAGCATTTAAACGAAAGAAGAGGTCCCAAGGTACCTGGAGCAAAACCCAAGGCCAGAAATCATAGGATCACAGAATGGTTCAGGTTGGAAGGGACCTTAAAGATCATCCAGTTCCAACCCCCCTGCCCTGGGCAGGGACACCTCCCACCAGACCAGGTTTCTCCCACCCCCTCAACTCTCTCAGCCTGTCCTCCCAGCAGAGGGGCTCCAGCCCTCAGAGCATCTTCATGGCCTCCTCTGGACCTGTTCCAACAGGTCCATGTCCTTCTTGTGCTGAGGACTCCAGAGCTGGACACAGTACAAAAAAAAAATCAAAAATCATAATAATAAAATCAATCATAGAATCATATGGGGTTGGAAGGGACCTCTGGAGATCATCAAGTCCTGGTTTTGTAAACCCTGGTGGGACTCACCTACAAAATGGAGCTTTGCAGAGGCGATTTATTTTCTGTAAACCTAAGGAATTCAAAGACAATTCTAAATTCATGCCCACACACATATTTACGTAGAATTCATATGGGCTTGGAGGGAGACAGGGTGGCTCTGAGGAGCATCCCCAGCTGCCTGCACCCTCATTTTCTCACACACCAAGAAAAGGAGGAGCAGGAAGGAGACCCGTTTCCTCGCTCTTGACCCCAATTGTGTCTCTGAAAATGCTCTGTAATTCTGAAACAGATTATTTATTCTCGCATTTTTATTATTATTTAATTTTTAATAATTTTGTCGGTTCATAGTCGTATTTTTCTCATGTATTGTGTTTAATAATTTTCGATTTTTACCATCTGATTACAATATTTTTTTTATTTTTTTTTATTCTTTACCCTTAATTATCTGGGGCCAGACGTAACCCCATGTGCAAGTGTGGGCAGTGGGCAGGAGAGGGAGCCAGGGGAGTGGGCCTGCAGCCCTGCTGGCTCCTTCACAGCCTTTCCATGACACGTTGAGAGAGTTGGGGTTCTTCAGCCTGGAGAAGAGGAGGGTCTGGGGAGACTTTAGAGCCCCTTCCAGTCCCTCAAGGGGCTCCAGGAAAGCTGGGGAGGGACTCTGGATCAGGGAGGGGAGCCATAGGACGAGGGGGAAGGGTTTTAAACTGAAAGAGAGGAGATTGAGATGAGATGTGGGGAAGAACTTGTTTGGGGTGAAGGTGGTGAGTCCCTGGCCCAGGTTGGACAGAGCAGCTGTGGCTGCCCCATCCCTGGAGATGTTCAAGGCCAGGTTGGAGCAACCTGGTGTGGTGGGAGGTGTCCCTGCCCAGGGCAGGGGGTTGGAACTGGATGGTCTTTAAGGTCCCTTCCAACCCAAACCATTCTATGGTTTTATGATTCCATGAGACAGGAATGTGGCAAGGGTGAGGGAGTGTTGGGCATCGCCTCCTCAGGCCGGTGGTGGGATGAGGGGGTGCAAAAACCCAGGATCTGGGGTTTTAATGGAGTGCGAGGAAAAAAAAGGCAACAATTTTCCACCAGGAAGGAGGGGATGGGGACAGGAGCTGTGCCCCACAAGCACACGGAGCCCTCCAAGCTGGGAAAAGCTGAGCTTGACCCCAAATTAAATCGATTGCGGGCTTATACTGAACATCAGTCCTCAGCCCAAGCTCAAGGGTGGCTTTCAGGGCTCACAGCCCTTTGAGAAGCCGAGTTGCAGCTGGAGGTGGCCACAGGGCATCACAGGGGATCCCAAGGGGTTGTCCCCACTGCCCTGGGGGGCTGGAGTCCATCCAATGCAGCCACGCTCACAGCTCTGCATGGAGAAGGTGTTGAGTTCAGTGTGCTGGTAAGATCTTTCACTGAATTTCACTGAATTTTAGAGTTGGAAGGGACCATAGAGATCATCTAGTCCAACTCCCCTGCTGAAGCAGGATTGCCTAGAGCTTGTCAGAGCATGTGACTCAGGACTGCATCCAGGCGGGTCTTGAAAATCTCCAGAGAAGGGGACTCCACAACCTCCCTGGGCAGCCTCTACCAGGGCTCTGTCACCCTCACTGTGAAGAAGTTTCTCCTCATATTTGAGTGGATCCTCTTATGTTCCAACTTGTGCCCGTTACATTGCAATGCTCAAGTGTGCGGTGAAAAAATAGCCATCACTCTGTAAATAAGTTGCATGTCGGTTGTCCTGGCACTTCTTAACCCCAGAGGCTCCCTTGGTGTGACCTCAGGGATGGTACTCAGCGTCCCATCATCTCTTCTGGCCAACGGATGGCCCTATCTGGGCACCTTCCAGTGGTGGTGGGACTCAGCGGAGGTTCTTCTTGTTCCCTCAGGCTGGTGGGGAGGAAATGTCAGGAGCACCCCTGGCTGCCTGTTCCTTTCTGCCTGCTTCTGCTGTGGAGCAGAGGCTCTGCTGGGCTCTAGGTGGAGACTGCAGACTGTGCAGCCTGCCTGCACCCTGCCTGCACCCTGCCTGCACCCTGCCTGCAGCTCTGGGCCAGAGCCAGGCGCCCGACTACCCAACGGGGTGGGCTTCAAGCTGCACCCAACCATTGCTGGTGGGTGAGGATGCTCAGGGCCACGCAGGGTCCCACCCCCCGGGGGCTTTCACAGCAAAAATAAATAAATTAATTAATTAAAATAGCATCAAAATCCATTTATCCATTCACTGAGAGGGGAGGAAATGCCTGGAAATGCCTGAGGACCCCCCTCCACCCGCTGAACTAGAGGTAGGAGGGGGGGCTCCAGTATTGAGATGCCCTCAGAGCGGACTGGACAGGCGTCAGCTCCAGCTCTGTTTTTTTTTTCCCAAAAGGCTCAAATCCCACCCCAGGATGCAGGAGCACGTTCCTGCCAGCCCAGGGACTCAGCCAGACCATCTGCTCCGACATAAATCCGGCTCCGCCGCCCCCGAGGTGGGGATTTGGGGATGCTGGGGGGTTGGAAGATCCCTCCTGCCACCCTGCCATCCCCAAGCCTGCCCTTAGCTGGTTCCCTTTATTGTGAGAACAGGATTTTGGGAAGCTCGTGGAGACCCCATGATGCATCACCCTGCCTGGGACCCATCCTGCATCCCCCCAGGGGGATGAAGCATCCTTCTGGCAGAGGAGCAGGCTGGTGCCAGGGACGTCACCTCCTGAGCCAAGGCCAGAGCAGACACAGGTGCCAGCGTCAGCCCAGAGCTGGGGTTTGGGCAGAAGGACGTTGGAGAGGGCAGCACCTCTTTTCCTTTCTTGGGAAGGAGGGAAAAATGGGATTAGCTTGTGCTTTGCTGGCATCACTCAGGGACATGGGATATGGGGGATGCTCTTCTTCTCACCAGCAGGAAATCTCTGCTTTTTTAAGGAGGCAGAGGATACGTTGGGGGTGAGGAATGAGAGAGGTGAGAATTGTTTTGGATCTTTGTCCCATGCCTGGCTGGGGACAATACCAGTGCCTTGAGGACAGGACCTCACTGGATGATGCCACCTCGTCATGATACATCCTCTGGTCTCATCAACGCTGCTGCCACCCATGGGGTCCACCGAGCATCCAAAAGCAAAGCTTCCTTTGCCCCTCCTGGTGATAAATCCCTCCATCCCTCCATTTTTCTTTTTTTTTTCCTTTTTTTTTTTTTTAATTATTTGCTCTACCTATTATTTTTTGAATAAAGAGGGGTAAGGAGGAGCATCTCTGGCAGCGCTTGGGACCCCAGCGATGTGGCTTCCAGTCCAGGAGCAGCAAGAACTGGAAGCCAAGATAGCAAAGCGTGCACCGGCTAAAGAAATGGTGTCAAAACCATGAAAAACAAAACTTTTCCATTTCTGCCACCTTAAAATAAGAGTAAGGTGTGTTTTCTTGAGCCTCTCTAATATTCCAGCCCCTGCCGTCCGGTGGTCTTGATGGTGATGCTCACAGTCTGCTGGAAAATATGCCGTGGAAATCGTGAGCATCCCTTTAGAGATAGAAATTTGGGGGGAGCCCGGGGAGGATCGAGGGGGTTTTGCAGGTTAATGTTGTTTTCTGCAGCTCTTTTCCATAATCCCAGCTTTTTCCAGTGTGGATGGGCAGCTTTGGAGGTGTTGCAGGGCGTGCACCTCCATCTTCAGAAGAGATTAATGCATTTTTTACATCCATTTAGAAAAAAAAAATATAGCCAAATAGGACATTTTCTATAGAAGAAGCTCCCTGGATTTGTAAATATTAGCCCCTGAGAAAGATTTTCTGAGCTCTTTTGTGTAAATAGGATTTTTTAGCAAGTTGGTACTTCACTTCCAGGTCCTGGCTTTCTGTGGTGGCTTGTCCCCCATCCCAGGGAGCCCAGAGACTGTCGGCTGAACATGAGCCAGCAGTGTGCCCAGGTGGCCAAGAAAGCCACCAGCATCCTGGCCTGTGTCAGGAACAGCGTGGGGAGTAGGGCCTGAGAGGTGATTGTCCCCCTGTACTGGGCACTGGTGAGGCCTCACCTTGAGTACTGTGTCCAGTTTTGGGCTCCCTACCATAAAAAAGACATCGAGGTGCTGGAGCGGGTCCAGAGAAGGGCGACAAAGATGGTGAGGGGTCTGGAGCACAAGTCTTATGAGGAGAGGCTGAGGGAGCTGGGGGTGTTCAGCCTGGAGAAGAGGAGGCTGAGGGGAGACCTTATTGCTCTCTCCAACTGCCTGAAAGGAGGGTGTAGAGAGGTGGGGGTCGGTCTCTTTTCTCAAGTCACAGGCGACAGGACAAGAGGAAATGGCCTCAAGTTGCCCCAGGGGAGGTTCAGGC